>NC_139345.1:175528530-175931030 GCF_055883805.1 Amblyomma maculatum
TCAACCCGGCTTGTTTGTTTCTATAGCACTCACAAAGCAGTGCCATCGAATTGCAGTTCTTTTTCATGCATCTAATTGCTCGCCTTGTTTTTGTTCTCCTTCCTTGCGTGAAATAGCTTGCTATTTATAGTGATAGTGACTTGTCCTCGAATATAATTGCGAAAACATTTTTGCAATGTGTTTTAGAGACTTCGGAACGTGGCATGTCTACTCAACAATACAAAAAAGTTAATGCCGTTCTCAATCAGAAAGCTGCTTGCGCACATGTCCTGGGATATATAGTGATCTAAGACATGGTGTCCGCTGTTTTCATAATTGCTCCGCCACATGAAAAATAGTAAACATCATTCTTAAGAACAATGCTAAAACTGTTCTTTGTAAACACAATGAGGAACGGTTGCAAGTCGTCTATAAAACCACGAGACCTCTTTCATTTGACAAATAGTCGCTTTCGAACACTTTTGTGAAAGCTCGTAAGCAGTTAAAGCTGTAGCATTAAGACATGCACCCCGCTACATTGTACCAAGAGAGCGCGCGCATTTGGGAGAAGCAAGACGACGCTGTTACGTTGCATGAAAGTCTGACAGCATGAAAGTCTCCGTTATCCGAAAATGTTGATGGAATTTAATTCTGCTTACCCCGGATGAATGCAAAAGCTTCGTAATGCTTGGTTACGTTTCTTGTTATTCATCATCCTCACTAGCCACTATTATCATCATTATCACTCACTGCAGAACCATTATCATTGATACTATTATCCTCGCGCTGGACATGGATAATTACGATAGGTTTCCCACGAGCTTGCCGCGGTCTAGTGGTTTGCACACTCGACTGGAGATCGGAAGGATAGCGGTTCGATTCCCGGTGGAGAGGTTTTTTCTGATTCAGTATGGTCTTTTCATACAGGCACATTTCGTACTCTGGCTCATTGAAAGCCAAACTTGAGCCGTCGCTGACCTTGGCTTGAGGTGGGGTAGTGAAGCTTTCGCTTCAAAAATCCGGCGTAGTCGCCGTTGTGAACTAAAAATGACGGGCATGGATTTGGCGATTCATAGTTGGCAGGTGACTTGCCCGAACACTCATCGGTCGGTCGTTTTTGTGAGGCCACGTGACCACATGACATGGCAAGAGCTGCTAACTAGGGCTTCTCCTTTAAGGTGGGTATAGTGTTCGGGGCATCTCGAAGCCATCGGGCGGGTTATTATAAGGCCAATCGTAGGCCGGTCAGACAGGTTCATGTGGATTGGATAACGCGGTGCTTTATATCTATGCCAGACTGGCCAGAATGCAGGAGTTATTAGAAGCACACATTAAGGGACTTGTATTAAGTAAGCAGAAACTGCATGTACGCCCAGGAACCAAAAAGGAGTCGTAGACGGGAGCGATTAACGCTGTCACTTCATTCATTAAAGGCTGAACCTAATTATTACTAATGTTTTTGTCTACTTCTTAGCTAATTATCCCTGAGGTAAACAAAGAGATACACTACTAAATTTCTAATCATAAACAATGCACATTAAAAATATAGTATATTACCTTATAGTTGGTTTCTGTGCGAGTTGGCATTTCTTCAAATGTGTCCTGTAACGAGCCTTCTTGGGCCTATTGCAATTGTCTGCTGGAGCATGGAAAATGGTAAATTGGCACAGTAGATACTTCTTGATGCACTGAAGCTGCACGTCAGCTCGACATCTTACGGGAGCTTAAATTTAATCTGATGCGGAACAATGTAGAGGAGCTGTTATGATTTAGCTTAGGGGAGACACAGCACTAGGGTTTATAATGACTTCGATGGCATGACAATAGACTGAAGTCTAAAGGTAGAATTTGCCCATGACAGTAAAAAGCGGCGACCTAGAAGCACCGGAAAAAATTGCAGGGTCTCTAGATTTTTCTTAAGAGGAGAATGGCGAATGCCGGCCCTTTCTCTCCTATGATTTCTATGTCAGTTGCAGCTATTATAAGTCGACATACTGGTCATTCAGTAATCATCGTGAGTCATGCCTAGTCATTGTAGTTATTAACACTCATAGCTAAGCATGTTTATTCATTTCCAGTCAGTTGTGCCCATCACAAGTCGTTAATTGACAAGTTGATCTTTGCGTAGTCATGTTGAGTCATGCCTAGTCATTGTAGCCATTTCCACTAGTAGCTAAGCATATTTACTAATTTCCAGTCAGTTGCGGTCATTACTAGTCGTCGTTAGACATACCGGTCGTTTCGTAGTCATGCTGAGTCATGCCTAGTTGTCAATGCAGTCGTCGTCTTCAGTCGTTCAGTCGTGTTCGACTCTTCGTGACCCTATGGACCATGTCACGCCACCCTTTCCGGTCTCTCACTCTCTTCCTAACATCACATAACTTCATCTGCAGTGCCTCGAGGATGCCATCTAACCATCGCGTTCGCTGCCTACCCCTTCTCCGGCGACCCTCAAACTTTCCCAACATCAAATCTTTCTCCAGCGACTCCTCCCTTCTCATCAGATGACCAAAGTACCTGAGCTTTAACTTTAAAATTTGACCCTCCAATGAGCAGTCAGGGTTAATGGTCGACAATATAGACTGATTTGATCTTCTGACAGTCCAAGGAACTCCCAAGAGTCTTCGCCAACACCACAATTCAAACGCGTCAATTCTTCGGCGGTCAGCCTTTTTCACAGTCCAGCTCTCGCATCCATACATCACAACTGGAAAGACCATAGCACGAGTTATACGCAACTTGGTTGGCAGACTAATCTATCTGCTCTTTACTAGGCGGTCAAGGCTAACCATTGCTCTCTTTCCCAGCAGCAGGCGTCTCCTAATTTCATGGCTGCAGTCTCCTTCCGGGGTAATCTTGGAGCCCAAGAAGAGAAAATCTGTCACAGCTTCCACTCCTTGTTCATTGATGCTCCAGGACTTAATAGGGCAAGACGCCATGGTCTTTGTGCAGTCGTCGTAGATAAGCATATTTATTATTTTCCAGTCACTTGCGGTCATTACAAGTTGTCGTTTGATAAATTAGTCATTCCATATAGTCATATGGAATGTTCCATATCCATATTCTACTGAGTCATGCCTATTCGTTGTAGTCATAACCACTTATAACTAAGCATGTTTACTCATTTCCACTCAGTTACGGTCATTACCAGTCATTTACATATTGGTCGTTTTGCAGTCATTTTATGATCGTTTTATTAGTCATTAATCCTTAATCTATCGATATTTATCGCATAACTTTTATTCATTACCGATCACATTCAATAGTTGCCATTCCTATTTTCCTTCCTCATGTATATGTTACTAGCAAGTGACACATCAGCTTATAGATTCGATGCACATATCTGCTTATAAGGGCTTTCACCTTGCATTCACCTTGCTTTCACATAGCATTTAGCATCTATATGTTAAATGCTAAGAATAGCTTATGGCGAAGTACGCGTGAGGAAACTTGCGAGGCAGGATGAGAGGGATCACTGGCCACCGAACATATCTCATCATCATCTTTTGTGATGAGAGCAGACTATAAGCGAGAATAATTGCCCTGCTTGTGCACAGCGGCTAAGCACTCGGTGTACATGTGTGGTATACGTTCAACATTATGCCTGTTCTTCCCTCTCTCCAAGGCTGCGACCGCCGACCAGCACACGTCGGACTCAACGATCCTGCAGTGATAGTAGTTGATAAGCAGTAGTTCACACCAGAGCTGTCTAATGCTGACCATTGTGTCACATCCTAGTCTACCTTTAACAAAGAGGTTATACGGGCACTATACTATAATAAGTAGAAGGTAATTTTAACAGAACTACGAAGAAGTATTAAGCCTGCAGTCCCCATTATGTGCATGCATCTATATTGGGGGAGCGTTAAAGCAGAAGAGTACTAGTTCCAAATAATATGCTGTGAACGCACTGTTTTAAGGAACACAAATGAAGCAGCGGCGATTGAGCCCTCACATCTTCATTTACAGACACTTAGTCTATGGGTTTTGTTGTATGTGCGGTGCAGAAAAAAAGAATATCTGTTAGGCAAGGCTCCATCGCAAGACACTATCGCATTTTGCATGATATTCTCATTACAACGGACCATTCCGATGTCTGTTGCTGTGGTAGTGCGTGACGCTTGTTGTAGCCGCGGCGAGCGAAGCAGAGGCAGAGCGACTAAGCAACATGTTTATTCGGCATACTGGGCCGTACAGATTAAGAGACCCGCACGAGCGATCTGCGCGCTGACTTCTTAACAAGTGCACGCTCCCCCTCTCGGCGTTGCCATTCACACACATCACAGCATCACGTGACACTACATACCAATCGCGCACAATGCGATCACATGATACTTCATTCCCTTTCCCCCTAACTGTTTTACACCAGCTCTATGGGGTATAACGATCAGGAGGCTTCCGAGAACGAGCACTGCGCCGAAGAGGTGGCGTGTCCGGAGGTGGCGCATGCTCCCGGAGCGGTGGTGCAGGCAGCGTGGACCTTGCAGGCGAACTGGCGTTCTGTCCCCGCAACGTAGATGCTTGGGCAGGCTGTGGTGCTGAGAAATCCTGTGGCTCAGACGTATCTAAGGAAGGGGTCTTAGTAGACGACTCTTCCGTTACAGAATCAGGCATAGAACTAGACACAGAAGGATACACAGTTGGCCCGGATTCAACACTTTGAAACGAACACAGACGTAGGTTGTCAGCATGCACAAACCTCTGTTCCTGCCCTATTCTAACATTGTAGGTGGATGCACTGCACCGCTGTTCTATAACGCCTCGCAACCACTTCGATTCCCCAGGACGTAGTCCTTGGACGAGCACATGGTCGCCTTCCTCAAATGATCTCCATGACCACCCTCTCTCGTTAGCCTTCTCTTTCGTCTGGTAGAACCTGTCGTCCATACGTTTTTCCAAGTTCGGTTGGAGAAAGGTCAGGCGTGTGCGCGGCTTCCATGACAGAAACAATTCCGCGGGTGTCAGCCCCGTGGTTGCGGTTGGTGTGTTTCGGTACGTGAACAGAAATTGGTCAACCCGATGTTGCAAGGTTTTCTTGATCCCTGTTCTTCTCTCGTCGAGAACCTGTCGCAAAAGGTCCCGCTTAATGGTCTGTACGTACCGCTCTGCGCTTCCATTTGATGCGGGGTGGTACGGTGGCGTCCTGGTATGCCGCACCCCATTCCTGCGGAGAAAGTCTGCGAAATTCTTGGCACAGAACTGTGGACCATTGTCCGTAACTACTTCTTCTGGCAGGCCGTAGGACGCAAAGACACTCCGCAGCTTTTCAATGGTCTTCTCGGTAGAGGTGGATGGCATGACGAACACTTCTGTCCACTTGGAATGCACATCCACTAGGACTAGGAGTTACTGGTTATCGGTAAAAGCAAAGTCCAGATGGATTCTTTGCCATCTGTGAGTTGGCCAACCCCAAGTTATCAGTGGAATACGTGGCGGAGCATTTTGTGTTAACTGACACGTGTCACAGCTTTTCACAATCTGCTCAATGTCCTCCGTGAGCTGAGGCCACCACACAAAGCTACGGGCGAGCATTTTCATGCGCGTCATCCCCGGGTGTCCTTCGTGCAAAAGATGCAACACCCGTTTGCGCAACCCACGAGGTATAATCACTCGATTTCCCCATGTAACACACTGCTGATCTACAGATAGCTCATGTCGCCGTATTAAATAAGGCATTAACTCATCATCTTTAACATGCGGCGGCCAACCACTCATAGTATAACACAGCACTTTCGACAATACTCTGTCAGTTCGAGTGCACTTCTGAATTTCAACAGCAGACAATGGCACTTCATCAACAACTGAAAAGAAATGTGCATAATCCGAGACATCATTGCGATTTGCAAGTGGTAACCTTGAAAAACCGTCAGCATTTCCAACCTCTCCACCTTTGCGGTAAACCCAACGATAATCGTACGCTGCAAGCAGTAAAGCCCAGCGCTGCATGCGGGCTGCTGTCATCACTGGTACGGGCTTACCATGAGCGAGCAAGCCTACCAATGGCTGATGGTCGGAGTAAATCTCAAAGCGATGCCCGAACAGATATTTGTGGAACTTTTTCAGCCCAAAAACAACAGCCAAGGCTTCTTTTTCGATGTGAGCATACCCCTGCTCTGCCTTACTTAACGTTCTGGAAGCATAGGCAATTGGCCTTTCGTCGCTTCCAATCTTATGAAAAAGAATGGCTCCTACGCCGTGAGCCGAAGCGTCGCACACTAGTCCTATCGGCTTTTTCTGGTCGTAGTATGTCAGCACATTGCTTTGTGTCAACCAGCTCTTACTTTCTTGAAACGCTTGCTCAGCTTCCTGTGACCACTGAAATCCCTTTTCTTTTTTTAGAGCATTATACAGAGGCTTAAGCTTAGCCGACATGTTCGGTACAAACTTCCCGTAGAAGTTAATCAAGCCCAGGTAAGCTCGCAACTGTGCCGCATCTTTTGGACTTGGTGCCTCTTTTATCGCTTTCACCTTTTCATCTGATGGCCGAACGCCCTTGTCGTCCAGAATGTGGCCTAGGTAAGAGACAGATGTCTGAAAGAATTTACACTTTTCCTTTTGCAATCGCATGCCTCTTTCTAGAAAACGTGCCAACACCCTTTCCACTCGATGAAAACATTCGTGAAATGTTGAACCTGCGATAAGCACATCATCCAAGTAGCAGCTTACCCGCTCAAGCCCTTTTAACACATCATCCATGACAGACTGGAAAATAGCAGGTGCACTTGTGATGCCATAGGGCAAGCGCGTGTACTTGAAAAGCCCCAGGTGTGTATTGACAACCACCATTGATTGTGCCTCCGGATGCAGTTCCAGCTGTTGGTACGCTGTCGACAAATCAAGCACTGTGAAATACTTGCATCCTGACAACTTTGCAAACAAATCTTCCATCACGGGAAGTGGATAATGGTCAGTTCGCAGGCACGGATTCAATGTAACCTTGAAGTCCCCACACACTCTGACTTTGTTGTTCGCCTTAGGCACAACAACTAGGGGCGTCGCCCAGTCGCTTTTCTGTACAGCGACTAACACTCCCCTGTTCACAAGAGACTGCAATTCAAGTGACACGGTTTCCCTCAACGAAAATGGCACCTGTCGCGCTTTGCAAAATACGGGGTTGCTCCCCTCCTTCAAAACCAGCCTGACTGGACTACCTTTGATCAGCCCCAGAGTGGGCTCGAACACCTTTGCGTACTTCTCAAGTAGCGCCGCAACTTTGTCTAAACACACGCCATGCACACTTGACCAGTCTAGCTTAAGAGCCTCCAGCCAGTCACGCCCTAGCAACGCAATGTCGCTATTGTTGTCGGTTTTAACGACAATGAGCGGAAGTTGCTTGCACTGACCATTATGTTCGACTGGAACCGTCAACTTCCCTGTGACTGTTAGCGGCGACCCACCGTATGTCCTCAGCTTTATGTGGCAAGGCTCTTTAGGTAGACTGGACCACAATTTCCTGTATAGCGTTTCTGGCACAATGGAAACAGACGCACCCGTGTCTATTTGCATGTTAACATCCTTCTTGGCTACCTTGAGACAGATATCACAATGCCCTGGGCGTTCTGCACAAGAATAGACACTGTACAACAACACTTGGTCACCGTCCGCGTCCTCCACAGCTACCGAATTAGCCGCGTCTCTAGACTTGAACTTGCACATTTTCGCCAAGTGCCCGTAACGCTTGCATGCACGACAACGATACTTGCGAAATTTGCAGTTCGATGCTTCGTGCGCTGAGCCACACCGAAAACAGACCGGCGATTCAGACACTCGGTCCCTTGCTAGTCCTGCACCGGTTGAACGCTGCTGCTGGCGTTTCCCACCGCCTGGCTTATGACGTACGGCGTCGACTGTACCTTGCGTCCCGGTCGGTTGAAATTCCCGACTTTCCTTCCGCGCTAGCTCGATGCTTTTCGCAACGTCGCAGGCGTCCGAAAACGTCAACTTGCTTCTCTTCAGCAACTCTGCTTGCGTTCCGCTGTCGGAGAGGCCCACTACAAAGCGGTCTCGAAGAGCCTCATCGAGGAATTCCCCGAATTCGCATGAAGCTGCCAAACGCCTCAACTCCACTGCATATGCTGCTATTGACTCTCCCTGATGCTGGTACCGCCGATTAAACTTGAATCGTTCTGCGATGACCATGGGCTTTGGGGTGAAATGACTTCCCAGCACTTCTACGAGTTCCGCATAAGTCTTGTCCTCTGGCGTTTTAGGCTCTAGCAAAGTCTTCAGCGTCTTGTAAGCCCTCTTGCCTATTGCCGTAATAAACATCGAGACCTTGAGGTCGTCGCTCACCTGGGAAGCCTTCAGGAAGTGCTCGAACCTTTCCACGTAGGACCCAAAATCCTCGTCTCCGTCCTCGACGAACTGGTCGAAACTTCCAAGCGTTGCCATCCCTGTGCCTCGCCCAAACGCTCTCCACGAACGCCGGTGCTTCCACGCACGCCGCGATGAGTTTCACGCAGTACAGCAGGATCACGAACGCCGCGATGCGTTTTACGTAGTCCAGCGGGATCACGAACGCCGCGATGCATTTTACGTAGTCCAGCGGGATCCCATCCTCGTCGCCAATTATGTTGTAGCCGCGGCGAGCGAAGCAGAGGCAGAGCGACTAAGCAACATGTTTATTCGGCATGCTGGGCCGTACAGATTAAGAGACCCGCACGAGCGATCTGCGCGCTGACTTCTTAACAAGTGCTGCCCCGCCGGGGTGGTGCAGTGGTAAGACGCCCGACTACTGTGCCGGAGTTCCCGGGTTCGAACCCGACCTCGGCGGCTGCGTTTCGATGGAGGCGAAACGAAGAGGCGTCGTGTGCTGTGCGATGTCAGCGCACGTTAAAGATCCCCAGGTGGTCGAAATTACTCCGTAGCCCTCCACTACGGCTCCTCTTTCTCTCTTTCCACTTTCATTCCCACCTTCCTCCCTTCCCTTACGGCGCGGTTCGGGTGTCCACAGAGCAAGTGTGACAGTTACTGCGCCTTTCCCTTCCTGTGAACCAATTTAACTTTTATTTTTAACAAGTGCACGCTCCCCCTCTCGGCGTTGCCATTCACACACGTCACAGCATCACGTGACACTACATACCAATCGCGCACAATGCGTTCACATGATACTTCAGCGCTAGTGAATCAAGCCCTCAAAAATAGATATAGACTCGTCGGTACAATTTGTTTTTTGCGTTTGTATTTCAAGTGTTATTTGTGAATCCCAGTGCGCAATGTGGAAGCGTTATTGTTTCATAATAGCTCCTTTCCACAGACGGCTCAGGCAAGCGGCAATTCAAGTGGATACGAAGATGATCGAGCAGGCAACGTGGAGAGAGCGAAGTCTGGAAGTTCTGCGGATTCTCATTGGAAAGGAACGGCGCCCACTGGCCGTCCAGGATAGCGTGCTGGCCCGCCTCCCTTCTCTCAAGATCACGAACAACAGCACCACAGGGACTTCAGCCGCAAACATCACACTCATCGCTGGTGGTGCCAAGCATAAGAGCGAGAACGCCGATTCCGAACGTCTCGAGGGGACACCTGGGAACTCCGTAATGGCCGGCAATGGCCGCCGCAGACCCCGCCGTTCTGTACTGCAGGAGAAGTCAGGCAAGTGGATGAAACGCAGTGGCCGAGGCGACTCACGCTTCTGGAATGACTCACAAGCTCGCGGACGCAGCGCTGCGGAGCACCAGGTGCTGAAGGCGTGAGCTCCCCTGGTACGGAAAAACACCGCTCCAAAATCCCAGAAGGCAGCCGGATGTGAAGTTACAGCAGGGGCAGAACAATTTACTCTGAGAGGGGTGTTTTATCTGTGCTTGTGTCTGTAAAAAAAGAAAAAAAGAAAGAAACGGTTGGTTGCTACTTTCTTTTTCCAAAATCCTGCACTGTTCCGTCGACTCCGTAGCGCCCCTCACATGTAGGCCTCCTTTCGGCGCCATAAACCTATGTGTTAGTAAACGTTGACTGTCGGCAAGCGAGGCTAGTAAGTGTAACCACATTAAATGCCTGGATTATTCCTTCATTGAATGACACACAGCTACCCCATCCGTCATTTCGTTCGTTGATTCGCAGACCGAATGGTGGAAAGATATTTTTGTACTTCATCCTCCTTCCCTCCGCCCCCACCCCTTTGAAAGACGTTGAGAGGTGAACAAATGAATGAAAACGTTTATTTAGACAAAGGGAATTCTCCCAGCTTGGGTGGAGCCCTCAGTCCAGGGCCCCAGTGGCCTTTGCCGTCTTGAGCACCCTGATCATCAGTGAAGAGCATTGTTCTTACTTGTACCTACAAATCCACCGCTTGTGTCGGGATAGATAATGAATGACAGCGTTTTCGATGTAGACGTTTCCTAACTCCTGCGATCTAGCTCTTAATTTCAATGGCTGTGAACCTAAGATCCAGCAGTGAAAGAAGATGTCAGTACAAAGCGGCCACTCTCTTGTCCGATAATGTGATATAAACTACGAGAGCGAGGGTATATGGCTTCCGCGGGTCTGGTATCTTGTTTTATACGGGGTATAGCAAACCCAAGCTGAAGTTTCGCTGCGTGACGGCAGCGCACGCATTTCTCGTCTGGTGATGGTGAACTGTGAAACGTCGGGAAGTAACCGGAGCAGACGATACACTCGCTTCCTGCGCATGCGCAACGAACGAGTTGTGCCAGGTGGCTTTTTGTCGATACGGAAACGCTTCCGTCCAAGCAGCAAAACGGAGGTACGACGTAGAATGACAAGACCTACTTGTGAAACTATACAGATTCCTTTGTCAGCTTCTACACAAGACCTGTTTTTAAACCAAATTGTATCGTTCTGAGAAGTCTCGTGTTCTTTGTAGAAACGAAAAGAGCCAAGTTACCTCATCTAGAGTAAACTCAGAAATGTTGCCAGTTTATCAAGACTACTTGGAGCAGTATCGAGAAAATAGTTCACTGCCACGCCTAGTAAATTAAAGGGGTGGAGGATTTTTTTTTGTGTTTTCCTCCCCGAGTGAGACTTGTTTTGCCGATTTACTGTACTTTTTCTCATCTTTGTGAGCGATCTGAAACCAACGAAATCAACAGACATTCAGCGTGCAAGTCCGCGACTCGAATGTGCGCATGAAAGTAACCTTAGGGATACGTGCCTTTTCATTTCTATAACTACCGGTAAAATACCGGGCAACATGGTCTCTTGGTTGGGAAACATGCCTTGCTCAGACGCTTCTTTACAGATTTTGGAACAAATTGGAAAATAACGAAGATATGTATCAAGCGCAATACAATTTGGCTCGACACCACTTACACGTAAGATCCCATTCGCGTCACAGGTTGCGACCAAATATTATTTATGCTTAAGCATTAAGAGGGTACGTCGGCAATCTCGCGTCATCACGAGTTTGTCCGCACAATTACATTCGAACGAAACAAGTTATAAGAAAAAGAATGGCTGCACTGGGTAGAGGAAGAAAAATCTTGCTGGTGAAACATTTAGTGCATGTGGGTTATTTAGGTAATAATTAGAGCCACCTAAGTCATTCAGAAGTCGAAATAGCCAGGAGGAGTAGCGATGACGTTCAAACGATATCACGTGGTACCTTACTTCCGATGACGTAGGCCTAACTTCTGTTGGCGGGAAATTTAAAATGCTTGAATGCGAAGGAGTGGGAAAGGGCTTGATTTGTGTGCTCAAATAGGTAGGAATGGTCATAAAGTATGTGGAGAAAGAAAATCAACCAACCGTAGCCTGAAAAATTTCGAGAGTACTGTAGAATCTGCAGTGGAGAAATGCGACAGCCTGGGTCACCTCATTCCCCGCATGAGCTGGGGTCCACGCGGGGAATGAGGTGACCCAGGCTGTCGCATTTCTCCACTGCAGATTCTACAGTACTCTCGGAATTTTTCAGTCTACAGTTGGTTGATTTCGGTGAGCCAGCCGTATCATACCACGAACTCACTGCACATTACAACGCAATGAGAAGAACACTCCCACCACCCCTTAAAACACTGACCAGACAACAAGTAATATAACCCTCGCCAATCCAAACTACATATCAAATTCATAAATAAGGATATGAATCCCTTTACCGGTTTTGCGGGGAGAAAGACAACTTTGAGCATATGATCTGGGCGTGCAAAGCCCACAAGCCTCCCTCAGAGCTCTTGCCTGACCCCTCTAAAGAAGCGATGATCCTGGCATTCAGTTCAAGGCCGTCGAATGGGACGGCGTTGCCAAACGTCTCCACGGCCTGCGGCACGCTAGCTGACTTCCCCTATTCCTCCCATTTATTGTGAATAAAGTTTTATCAGCCTCAGCCCCAGCAGCGACAGCCTGGGCGTTGCTGCTGCACATGGTACATCGTGCGCCCCTTGTCGAACACAACTAGCGTTCCTGAACGCATCAAAGGTTAGCCCCACCAGGGTAGCGCAGTGGTAACGGCGCTAGATTACTGTGCCCAAGGATGCGGGATCGAATTCCGGCCTCGACGGCTGCTTTTCAATGATGGAGAAAAGCCAAGCGCCCGTATGCTGTGCGCTGTCAGTGCACGTTAAAGAATCCTAGGTGGTCGAAATTTCCGAAGACGTCCACTACGGCGTCTCTCATAGCCTGAGTCGCTTCGGGACATTACACCCCATAAACCAAACAAACTAAACTAAGTATCGGGCGTTTTTTAATTGGTCTACAGGAAAGGAGATGCGTAGTATCTGTCACTCGCGGCCACCACAGCAAAGCTCTTTGTTACGCATTTCTGTAGGGCAGATTCTGCAGTGTTCTCGGACATTTTTACGAATCAAACCTAGCCATTTCATAGGAGCTTAAATATATCAGACGTACAGTGCACCGGTTTGCATTGAGCCTGGATTTCACGTCTTATTCATTACTTTACTTTTCAGTCTACTAGCATTTGCGCAAGTCAAGTAACACCTCTTTTCGGCATTATACTTATTCATCGAGTGCAAAATTTGATTTATTAACGTCGTAATAAAAAAAAATAGTATACAGGTATGCTTTCCATATGCAACACCCCAGAACGTTTTGATGGTCAACGATTGAGCGGCTGCATTTCACAATTATCATAAAGCTTTTGCACAGTTTCAACGAATTATATACGACAGTATAATTACATAACAGACTCACCTGAATACGCACAGACTGCGGTTTTCGCTGACATGGAAAAATAATTTCTCAGTCAATAGTTACTCATCGCCGTCAGTGAGAGTCTCGACGTGACTATAATATTTTTTTTTGGCTTTGTGTTTCCTTCATGGAAATCCGGGCCAGTCTCACCTTCTCCAAGGCGGAATCGCGACGCGCCTGCGTGAGCGCATCTGCTTACGAAAGAAAGGGGCGTCGCAAAGCATAGGATAGGAAACTTTATTAATTTCAGATCAGTTATTAGGAGGGCAGCCTCGCCCTCCCGTCCTTGTCAAAAGGCCGAGATCCCTTGGGACCTGGCGGCTTCGATGGCTTGTGTGAGCGTGTTTTTTTTTGCTCTTCGCGGTCCTCGCTGCGTAGCAAAACTACCATGACTCCTTATATTCTCTAAAGTCGTGAGTCAGGCGTCTACCCATTCTCCGCACATTACCGTCGTTTAAGCCTACCTATTCAGTGTGGCTCGACTCGGAAAGGTGCCCCTCTGCAACTGCCTCCATGCTGCTTCCTACTTGCTAAGCTTCCTGTGTTGTGCTGGATATTGCTGTCGGCTAAATCTGTACAACTGTCTGATATCGTGAAAAGGATATAGCCACTCCGTTCCTAAAATGTATTCTTCTTCTAAAGGAGTCGCGAAGCTCGGTTGGACAGTCAGCCCTATAGGGCGACCTCGTAAGCTCCCTCATTACCTTCTGGGGTTTGGTGTGCAGGCGCCAGAAGCAAGAAGGTTGGATTCGCAATTCTACCCATCGAAAGAATGCGCGCTACCACTGGCAATATTCTGCGAAAATTAAAATTTCGTATCGCTTCCTTAGAGTCGCTGATATAAAGCTCGAGATCTCTACCACGGAGCAACCAGGAGGTTCTTCAACTACCGGAACAGCGGATAGCGCCTGCTGAAATAAGGGGAAAGCGCGCAATGTTATAGACTAAAAGGCAGAGAGCCCCCCCCCCCCCCCCCCCCCCCCCCCCCCCCCTCCCCGCCACCCGACCCATAACTGCAAAGCAGTCAGGCAATCGCGTAGAGGCTATTTATTATTTATGTATTAACTGCTGCCACCTCTTGACAGTCAAAGCAGGAGTGGTTACAATGTTCTTGAAACCGTACCGAGTTGCATTTTAACCGCAGGAAAACAGAGCATGCGGTTGACATACAAAATGCACAGAAAGAAAATCCAAAGTTGCAAACCTTTGAATGAATTACAAACCTACACGCACCCACAATCGGTTATCGTGAAACACATGTTCGTCGAGGTCAGAGATGATAAGTGGAAACTGAGTGATGAGATAGAGACCCTCGATCACAAAATTTCGGAGTGTCCGTACTCCCCCGGGGTAGAATGTACAATACAAACCTGGGAGACCTTGCGGCGCAGCTTGCACCCTTAGCTCCTGCCCCTAACTATATCGAATGGCGAAAGAGGCCAGGATACAAGACCTCCCGGCCAGCATCTGAATCACCCCACCCATCCCCATCCCACCATGTAGGCCCACGAGACATGAGGGGCCGAGGGGCACCAGCCATTTTCTTTGAGAAATGAATGTTTTGTAGCGAGAGCTACATTGGCCATAGTCTCGCCATTTCGCCGTGCCTTACCGGTGCCTGTCCCTTGCCTGTCCGAAGAGCGAAGAAGAAGAATACACATAACTCGGTAGTTGGTAGAGGCGAACGACAACAGCAAGTTGCTAGGACAGAAGGTTCGTTCGAACGTTGTGACGGGGGTGTGCCCTAGAGTTCGATGTAGTTACGATGTCATACTACTAGAAGTCTTCTACACTCAAATAAGAATGGTTCATGACCACAGGCAAGGGGTGCTGATACGTCAAGTTATTCCCGTATGGCATAAATAAAGCTGAAACCATAATGCAAATTACTATATGCAAAAGCCATGTCTTTATTTTAAGCCGAACCTAAGCGTTCACATGCAGATTGCTCTCTCACGTAACTTCAGGTATAACCACAAGGTAAACCACAGCTACGTTTTTCCATTCCATCTGCCTTTTTGTTTACGCACGAAAGCGATGGCTGTGCCCTCCGTCGTTGTGAAAGCAGCTCTTCCGAACGTGTAGCTACTTACCAAACCGGACATCTTCTTTTGCGACCCCCGCCGCCTTGTCTATTAGTGCGGTGTACTCCACCGCATCAGAATATATACGATGCCATCGGGCCGTGTGTTTCATGCAACTTTGCCTCTCTGGTTTTTCTACGTACCTCATGAAATAGGGATGCATAATCCGTAGCATAGGGAAGTAGGAAGGGGATAATATTCTGCGCCACTTCAGCAGGAATTCCGACCTCACTTCCTTTTGCCTGCGTATTCCA
This sequence comes from Amblyomma maculatum, assembly GCF_055883805.1. Classification (NCBI taxonomy): domain Eukaryota; kingdom Metazoa; phylum Arthropoda; class Arachnida; order Ixodida; family Ixodidae; genus Amblyomma; species Amblyomma maculatum. The sequence continues at coordinate 175,543,946 of NC_139345.1, forward strand.
ACTGCCTAGGGATATATGTACCCGTCTTTGTGGCCGTTTATCTATAAAAGTGTGCAGTGAATGCATTTTCTACCAGCTCGTCTATCGTATTTGATACCCCTAAGGCCATGAGCATTTTAGTCAAAGCCCACTGCTGTAGCCCCTGAGCTTCCTTGACACTTTTGCTTATGATCAACTCTAAGCGCTTAAGTTCTCAGACGGTGAGTTTGAGATATGAATAACAAGCACCATCCTGCTGATTACAAAGACATAGAGTAGCTTAAGCATATTTGCCTCCTTTATGCCAGCCTGCTTGTTGGCAATGCGTCAAATAAGCGTGCTAGTGTATTACGAGCCCTCTTCCATTTTTGCAACTCTTGGGCGTTATATCTCGTGGACTGCAAGTGGAGTCCAAAAGAGCCCACCCGTAGACTTGTCTGTTCACCTACCCTAACAGTGGTGCTCGGCTTGGCCTTCTTTTTCTGCACTCGTACTGTCATTGTAAGGAGTTTTGATGTTTCAGCAGAACAATGAAGTCTCTGTCATGCCCTGCAAATATTCTATCGTATGCACCGCCGGCTGTGAAGCTTCCTATATAAATCCGCCGCTTCCGTGGTTCATTCATAACATGATATCCATGATGGAAAATAGCGCGAAAGTACACGAAGGACGGAAGGAAGAAAGACACGGACAAGCGCTAACTCGCAACTGCAGGGTTTATTGCTGAAGCACGCAATAAATACAGGTCACATGAAAAAAATAACAGAAAAAACAAACGGCAAGAGAAGAGAGAGAGAAGCAGCTTCTCTCTCTCTTCTCTTGCCGTTTGTTTTTTCTGTTATTTTTTTCATGTGACCTGTATTTATTGCGTGCTTCAGCAATAAACCCTGCAGTTGCGAGTTAGCGCTTGTCCGTGTCTTTCTTCCTTCCGTCCTTCGTGTACTTTCGCGCTATTTTCCATCATGAATGTTAACCAACTCGCCCAACTTTCGGCATTACTTAACATGATATCGTCTGCATAGGTACTATAGCGGAGCCCCTCTATCTCTGCCAGCTTACTTGGTAAGCTAATCATAGCTATGCTTAAAAAGATGGGAGAGAGTACCGAGCCCTGTGGGTTTTCACGGACTCCGAGTGAACCACTTTCAGTCTACAATTGCGAATGCCTATGGCAGCTGTTCTGTTCGCTACACATTTTTACTTTAAATATAATTGTAGGTCCGACTTCCTGCCAATAACGCACTCAGGGTATCTAGGATAGCATCGTGGCGGAAGTTATCAATTGTCTTCACAATGCATCTAGACCTGCCACAATTCTCGAGCCCTTTTTTTGTGCCTGATGTTTCAGCTGTAGCATGACATCGGTCACAGTGTTCCGATCGAAATCCTATCAACGTGTCAATATACAACTCCGCTCTTCTAGGAAAATGTTAAGCCTAGTGTGCACGACGGGCTCTATAACTACAGATTTGTTGAAAGTCGGGGGGAATATTGTGCTAGAAAAACTGGCCATCATGTATACGCAGTGCCTGATGTCATCGACTGTACCGGAACCATGGAAGAATGCAAACATTATCCTCATTCATAAGAAAGGGGACTCTAAGGACCCTAAAAATTACTGACCAATCAGCTTACTGCCTGTTACGTATAAGGTATTTATAAAGGTAATCGCTAATAGAATCAGAACAACCTTTCCTTAGACTGCAATCAAGCAAAGGATCAAGCAGGTTTTCAGAAACGATACTCTACTATCGACCATATCCATACCATCAACCAGGTGATAGAGAAATGCTCGGAATATAACCACCCTTATAAATAGCATTCATTGATTACGAAAAAGCATTTGACTCAGTTGAAACCTCGGCGGTGATGCAGGCACTGCGAAATGAGAGGGTAGACGAGCCGTACGTGAAAGTGCTGGAAGATATATATAGTGGCTGCACACCAACCATGCCTCTGCAAAAAAAAGGTAACAAAATTCCGATAAAGAAAGGAGTTAGGCAAGGAGACACAATCTCCCCAGTAGTATTCATAGCTTGCTTAGAGGAAGTACTCAGAGACTTGAAATGGGAGCTGTTAGGGATAAGGGTAGATGGAGAATACCTCAGTAATCTGCAATTTGCTAATGACATTGCCTTGCTAAGCAACTCGGGGATGAACTGCAAATAATGATTGATGACCTAGGCAGGAAAGGTAGAAAAGTAGGCTTCAAAATCAATATGCTGAAGACTAAGGTAATGTTCAAAAGACTCGCGAAGGAACAGCATTTTACATTAGGTAGCGAAGAACTGGAAATAGTAGGCAAATATGTCTACTTAGGACAGGTAGTAACCGCAGATCGGAACCATGAAAAGATAATAACAAGAAGAATAAGATTGGGATGAAGCGCTTTTGGCAAGTACTCGCAGATTATGACTAGCAGCTTACCGGTACCGCTGAAGAGGAAAGTATACAACAGTTGAATTTTACATTTGCTCACATATGGGGCTGAAACGTGGACGCTAACCAAGAGGAGTATACTTAAGTTGAGGACAACGCAGAGGGCTATGGAACGAAAGAAGGTAGGGGTAACATTAAGAGATAGGAAGCGTGCAGAGTAGGTCAGAGAAATAACTCAAGTTACCAACATTCTAGCGGAAATTATGAAAAATGGACATGGGCAGGACATGTAGTGGGAGGAGAGGGTAACCGATGGTCGCTTAGTGTAAAAGACTGGATTCCACGGGAAGAAAAGCGTAAAAGGAAGCGGCAAAAAGTTAGGTAGGCGGATGAGGTTAAGAAGTTCGCAGGGGTCAAGTGGATGCAGCTAGCATAGAACCGGGTTAATTGGAGAAATATGGTAGTGGTCTTCAGCCTGCAGTGGGCATAGTCAGGCTGATGATGATGATAAGAAATATTATAACATTCCAGAGCATCACCTGCGAAATTTCTGGCGGCACTATATTCTTATGCGGAGCGAGCTAATGTGTTTCGGCTCCGTAGCTTCCACCAGATTGCCACAGAAAGTTATCCCCGAGTATAGGTCCCTATTCTCAATATTTATACCGACGGATACCACAAAATTGGGAATGATCGGGACCTCAAAGAAGGTCGTCATCGCCATCGCTTCAATATTACCTGGTGGGCACCATTTACTATCTTCCTCAGGCTCACCTCAGCCTACACCAAATATTCACGACCCTAGGTAAATTTCTTGACACATTGCCCTCTCAAATGGCTATACTCTGCGGTGTTTCTAATGCCCCGCACACACTATGGGGTTATCCGCAGTCCTTTCGTGCCGGCCGCCTACTCCACTCTATGGCCCAGCAAGCTCCCCTCACTCTCCTCAACACGTCCGGAGTACCCACAATGGCGGGAACATACAGCCAGCGCCACACTACTCCTGACCCTACGTACTGTTCTGGTCCTATATCACCTCAGTGGTCAGCCACTGCCGATACCCTTCTTAGTGACCACTATATTATGTTGATCTCCGTCCCTCTTCGGATACCCACCCGCAAGCAGCACATTCAACATACTGACTAGCATGCCTTTCACTGTCTCCTCTCCTCTGCCTCCTTCACGTCCTGTGAGGAGTTGCCTAATGCCCTTCTCCAAGTGGCTTCATCCTCTACCCTGCGCGGAGACCACTGCACATCCCACTTCTGACTCCGACCCCCATCTCATCAGGCTATGGAAGCATCGCAAAAACCTTCTATGAACAGCCAGAGTGCAACCCCGCCACATCCAACTGCAGACCACCCTTCCAAAGTTGCGAGAAGATATCGTGACATGTGCTATGATTGAGGATTCTTGATGGAATACCCTATGCCACAATCTTGACACGGCGTTCCATAAAAAAATCAACCCCCGACTCTTGCTAAAGCTCTAGCCGCAAAGTCCCCCGATGAGGTTTTCGCAACCCTCGCAGATCTTTATTTCCCGCCTCCTTTGTCCCCCTTTTACCCTGAATACAAGCAATGACCTCGATGCCCCTTTTACACTGCGCGAGCATGAGGCTGCACTTCTTGCCAACGCCACTCCGTCGGCTCCCAGTGAAGATAGAATCACTACGCTCTTCGCAATCTTCCCGATAACGCAAAAGAGCCCCTTCTCCCCCTCTATAACACCGCCTGGGAAGGAGGCTCTCTGCCATCGTCCTCACTTATTTCTATCATTCCTAAACAGGCCAATGGCGTCCCGGAATAGGGTCTGCCACTCAGCTCCACAACCAAACGCACCTCCCTTCCCTAATCATATAAACGTAAAAAAATGTTTTCTCCTCCTCCTCCGAGCATTGAACTTTATTTCTACACCCCACCGTCTCAACCGCGATTATCCGCAGGGTGCCGTTCTTTCTTTCACCCACCATTTTATTGCGAACGCAATACTACGCCAGGTTTAGAGCCTTCAGCGTAGCATGGTCCGGTAGTTACGCTTACACCAAGTGGCTGCTGACGTCATAGCAGTGCGAGAGCTGAGCTACCAAGTCGGCTCTTCAGCGTAGCATGTGAGGGGGCGAAGGGTGGCTGTTCCTGGCACTACGGGGCGGAGACGGCAGGTCAACGCCGCTTGCGGCGGTGGCCTAATAATAATAATTGGTTCCCATGAAGGGAAACGACCAGTATCTGTCACACTTCCTCTGTGGACACCTGAACTGTGCCGTAAGGGACGGAATGAAGGTGGGAGTGAGGGTGAAAGGAGAGAAAGGGGAGCCATAGTGGAGGGCAACGCAGGAAGTTCGACCACCTGGGGATCTTTAACGTGCGCTGACATCACACAGCATACGGACGCCACTTCGTTTCACCCCCATCGAAACGCAGCCGCCGAGGTCAGGTTCGAACCCGGGAACTCCGGACAGTAGTCGGGCGTCGTACCACTGCTCCACCCCGGCGGGGCTGGTAGCTTGCCAGCCACAAAATGTTTATCTGTTGTAGGTCGTCAGTGCTGCTGCCAGCCACCGAATTTTTATCTTTTGTAGGCTGTCATTGCACCTGCCACTGCGTAGGTGGTGGACGACGGCTGTTGCGGCGCGCCTTTCTCTCCCTCTCCTTTTTATTGCGAAGCAATACTACTTTAGTTACTACCTCGGCCCGTGCCATGCCGCGGCCGCATAGCCACGCTTGACCTTTCGCGTGACCTCGCTGCATACGCGCATAGCTGACCTCGCACGTGCGCGGCGCATAGCTACGGCCGCGGCCTGACTCCCGCTCCTCTCACCAGGGGCACTGCGCGCTATGTGACGTTAGGGTGCCTCGATGCCTGCCCGGCGCGGGAAGACATCGAGACACCCTATGTGATGTCATACCATCTGTGTAAAAACGGGGCCCCATCACACGCCGTCGCCTTGCGCGGCGCATAGCCACGGCCGCGGCCTGACTCCTGCTCGTCTCGTCAAGCCCATGAGAGGCGCTTCGGCAGGTTGTAAAGAGAAAGAACGGCTTTCCAAGCGACGAGCTCAAGATGCAGCCAGGCGAAAAAAAAATTGGAGGACGCTTAAGCTTCGCCTTCAAGAGTGGAACGCGATAGCGTTATTGCACCTCGTTCGCACCGCCCACTCATTCGCTCGGTATGCTCTTGAGTCACACAAAGACATAGTTTTCATACTCAACACTTCTAAGTGCACTGTACAACTTTTTTCTAATTATTTGTTCAAAGAAGTGCTTTTCACAATCTACATTATCGCACTGTGTTGTGCACACTACAACGTTCCTTGCTCCCGTGTTCCTCTGCTGGGACGCTTTCTCAGCAGAAGCGCTACGGCACAGCGATCACGTCAGAGGCGTCCAGCATCAGACGCCGCACCTAGCAATCGCGCTGTGAGCGGAAAGAGGAGCCGCATCGCCTAAACACCACTGTTCGAGTGACGCACGCTGGATGTTGGAAGGGGAGAGAGCGAGAAAACTTATTAAACGCAAGGGTATTGGGGCATCCTCGCACCGGTGCCCGCGCGGCCCGAAGGGGAGAAGCGGGTGAGCGAAGATAGTGATCTAAAGAAAGGAAAGACGCTTGATTCTAATACCCGTGAGGGTGCACGGCGAAACGTCAGGGGCGAGTGGCGCGCCACGTGTCGGGGCAGCGCCGCACATTGCGAGGAGGGGTTCTTCTGTGTTTGCCGCAAGATGGCTCTGCATGTGCGCAGAGCGCAGAAGAAATGTAGCGGAAATGTACTTCGCTACTCGTGTAACTGCGACTTCTGTAAGTAACATGCTCATAATTACCGATATACATCACAGTATAACGTTCTACGGCACGTTTCTAAGGCAACACCGCATTCACTAGAAGCACTTTTGTACCGCTTTCACGCATCGAACTCGTGGCTGAGCGAACAGCAGACCCTTAAGAAAGACGATGAGCCGCCTATGAAAGCGACCCTGAACCGGCGACCTCCTTTCAAGCCACGGCTCAACATCGCGGCGGACAGGAGGGCCGAGGAAAAGCCACCCTCGCAGCAAGTCGAGCCCGTAAAAGATGCTGGAGGTGGGCATTCTGGAAACGTCTAGCGCCATGCTAGACGTGAAAGGTCAGCGTCATGCTCCCGGCTTCCTTCTAATGCATGATTATGGCGATGGATCAGTGTCTGAACGTTGCAACGCTCAACGTCCGAGGGTTGGCTGGTAGAAGGAAGCAAAGCGAGTACTTCGCCTTTTAACAGCCCCGCCGGGGTGGTGCAGTGATAAGACGCCCGACTACTGTGCCGGAGTACCCGGGTTCGATCCCGACCTCGGCGGCTGCGTTTCGATGGAGGCGAAACGAAGAGGCGTCCGTGTGCTGTGCGTTGTCAGCGCACGTTAAAGATCCCCAGGTGGTCCAAATTACTCCGTAGCCCTCCACTACGGCTCCTCTTTCTCTCTATCCACTTTCTCTCCCACCTTCCTCTCTTCCCTTACGGCGCGGTTCAGGTGTCCACAGCTACAAGTGTGACAGATACTGCGCCTTTCTCTTCCTGTGAACCAATCAATCAATCATTTTTAACAGAGCAAAACATAGACGTGCTAGCAGTACAGGAAACTAAAGTGGAGGGAGAGGAGGAGACAGGGAGCATGGCGCAGCGTTTCACGTCGCGGTACGAAGTGGCTGTTTGTCACGCAGTGGGCGCGTCGGCTGGGTGCCTTCTTTTTGTCAAACGGTTGCCAGGACTTATAGTGCAGGCCGTGATTTCGTCTACGTGCGGAAGGTTGATTGTTTGTGACCTGGTTTTGCATAACAGTGAATGGCGCATTCTCTGCGTTTATGCACCAAAATGCAGCTGAAGACATGGCTCATTTTCTTTAAAAACATCGAACGGTACTTAGATTCAACAAGGCAGCTGATAATTATGGGTGACTTCAACTGTGTTTTAAGCGCCCGAGACAAAACCTCTAACCGCCCCTTTAAAGATGTAAGCACCGATTGTTTGTTGCAGATTATTGCAGAGTTTTCATTAGAGGATGTTGCTGAGTGCTTGGAGGGAGCACGCAGCGTGCAATACACCCATTTTCAGAGTTCTAGTCATGCTCGACTTGACCGAATTTACTTATCGTTGGATGCGATACCGAAGTGTAAAAATTATTATGTTATCCCAATGTCCTTCTCCGATCATTGTCTGGTAAAATGCACTATAGAAGCTAGAAGCCCAAGCAAAAGTTTTGTGTGGGGCCTTTGGAAGCTGAATTCCAAACTTTTAGAAGATGATAACTTAATCGAAATTATTGTACAGAAGCTAAATGAAATAAATAAACGACCTAACAGCAAGCAGCATTGGGGAGCAATGGTAACTGTGCAAGCAAGAAATTAAAATGAAAGCGATAGAAAGAGCCAGCTGTATTCGCCATAACGAAAAGCGAGAAGAAGCACGCCTAAGATCAACATTAAAGACGTTAATAGCGCAGGAGTGTAAAGAGCCGGGGGTTTACAAAGAGGACATCAGAAAAATAAAAAGAAAATAGAATTATTAGATGAGGATATCGTGGAGCGCTCGTTCGCGCCAGGGCCGAAAGATGGGTCGCCGGCGAGACGCCCATAGAGAAAGAGATTGGTAAAGAACGGACACTCCCATAGGGCCCAGCGGCCCATTTGACTGTAGTGCACCAAGCGGCCGGCGGCAACTACTTCCTGTCTTGCTGAAAGGCGCGCGATTTGAATGCTAGCCATGCGCTGCGCCTTTCCCTGCCCTTTTGGCGCATTATTTTGGTTTTAAATTGTCAGCTAGTGTTTCTATTTATTTTCAGCATGCATAACAACAGGAAAAATAGATTCCCAGTTCTCTAAACTGGCCATCAACGCAGCTGCGCCACAGCCTTTGCAAAACAGTATTGCAGAAATGACGCCAAGTGCTTTGCGAAATGAATTTATTTTGCTGCATATAAAGCACAACAGCTGCAACAGATGTAGACGGATGCATTGACAATACTTGACACACATTAGGCGATGTGCACAATACAGAAAAATAAAAATACACAAGGTGAGAAACGGCACTTAGGTAGAGACAAAAACAGCATAACTGATTTCCGAATTATTGCAAATGATATGTAACAAACATGCCTTATACATAAACTACATAGTCCCAGTCGCAGCTACCTTAGCAAGGGTAACTTGTATTGTCCAGGGCAGAGAGGAGTACTGACGCTTGAGGGAAGGCCACACCATTCACTCGTCGCAACCGCCGTGCTTCGGCTGCAGTCCGTGGGTCCATGCAGTGCTGTTGGAAAAGGAATGAACATAATGCAGAAGGTTGCAATGAAATGTAAGGGCACTGCATCGCGTGTAAAGAATGCAAAAGAAAAAGAACCAACAATCCCGTAGCTCGACTTCAGAAACGAAACAAGGCCATAAATCTGAGCACAAAGCAGAGAAGAAATGCCGAGCTCTTGCTCCCGAAAGAGCAGCCAGTAAAAGTCAGCGCGTTCCTATGTTTCAAGTTACAAACCGAAGACGGCAAGGTCCACTTTCCCGGAACAACAGGGGAACGCGCGATTAGAAACAAGGGTCGGCGTGGCACCCGCTGAGGAGGAGGAGGAGCCTGGGCCAGCGACGAGGAGGCTGTGCGCACGTGCGTGGTGCGAGTGCTGCTCTGAACGACTGGCCGAGAGAGAGAGAAAGAAGAGCGGACGGGACAGTGCGGAACGCACCCTTCGTTGGAGAAAGACACATGTAAACTTTACTGAATATATCTAGAATTTTTGTTACCGCTAAACAGGTTTTGTCCGCGTGTGATTTCACTTTTATTCGAATCCCCTAAAGTTCAAATTTGTAGTAACAAAGTTCAGTCTAATATCAAATCTACAACTACTACATGGTGCCGAAACCCGGGATGAGAAGATAGTGGCGAAATCCGAAAAGACCACGACGGACCAAAATGGAAAAGCTCAAAGCGAAGAAGCGAAGTCGACGAGGGCAGAACAAGATTATCATCAACGAGGCCACAGCAGCACTGCCGACAGCCAACGTCCAACAGTTGACAGCTCTGCTTCACAGACTCGAAGTCAGCAATGATGAGCTACGGAAGATCAACGACGAGTTGGAGAACTATCTACCGGAGGAAGCGTTCGAGACCGACTTTACAGAAAGCGTTCAATACGACGACCGGGCCATAAACCTCATCGGCCAACTGAGGGCTCGGATCGCTGCTTCACAACAGACTGCGTCTGAACAGAACGCCGAATCGACGCAAGCGTCGATGCCGACGCCCAGACTCACTGCAATCAGGCTTCCGAAGTTGCAGCTCCAGTCTTTCAATGGTGAGCTTGCCAACTGGTAGTATTTTTGGGAATGTTTCCGCGAAGCGGTGCATCATAATCAGGCTCTGTCCAAAGCGGAGAAATTTCATTACTTAAAGAGCCTCCTCCCTGGGCCTGCCGCATCCGCAGTAAAAGGATTGCAGGCAATTGAGGCCTGCTATGACTACGCGGTACATATACTGCAGCGCTGTTTCGGCGATAAGGGGCTAATCGAACAAGAACACCTGACCAAATTAAGGACGCTACCGCCAGTGTCGTCGTCAAGAGATGTCAGAGGACTCCGCCGGCTCTACGATCATGTTCAACACCACATTTGCGGGTTAACGGCTCTCGGAGTGACCAAGCATGCTTACTGCGCAATGCTTTGCGACATTATCCTGATGGCGCTGCCGCGAGACATGGTGGTGGAGTTTCACCGCCTGGCAAGCCGAGCGACCAAGACAGATGTATTGTCGCCGCCCGATAGTAGTCCCGCGTCACCAGCGCAGCAGTCGTCCGCCTCGACGCAGGCAGATCAGAGAGAAGGCTAGAGGAGGTACTACATTTTCTGCTGGTAGAAACAGAGTGTCGAGAGCGATGTAGGCAAGTTCCCGCCTTTGAAAAGCCGTCTTACAAGGAAAACCTCGGCAAGCGCGCCAGGCAGCCGACTCCGAGTGCCGCTGTTATTTATGCGCAAGCAGGCAAAACAGGGAAATGCGCATTTTGCGATTCGAACAGGCACGACACAGATCTACACGGCTGCACTGACGAACGAAGAAAAAACCGAAAACCTTGCCAGGGCCAAAAGGTGCTTTCGATGCACAAGGTGGGGACACCGAGCGTAAGACCGCAGGCGAAAGATAAAATGCGGGAATTGCGAGAAAAGGCACGCTACCTCAATGTGTAACCCCAATCGGGCAGCGATCAAAACTGACGTGACAGCAGAGGTCACCGCCACTAATGTTCATGCAGAAGCCAAAACAGAAGAAACGCAAGAGACGGCACTGCAGACTTTTCGTGCCTTTGCTTTGGGAAGCACCAAATACGGCCAAATCCGGGGCGTCATGGACGGTGGAAGTTAAAAAACGTTCATTCGAGCAGATATCTCAAAAACACTTGATTTGAAGAATTTAGGAAAGGCCGACTTCCACCTAAACACCTTTGCGGCTGCGGCCGCGCAATTCCAAAGCTTCCGGCTGGTAAAACTTCGCCTTCGGAGCCAATACGGAGATCATGAAATAGCAATAGAGGCTATTGAGGTGCCCTTCATATGCAGGGACGTCAGGCAGGTACCCGCAGATCACAGTTTTGTGCAAAAGATGGAAGTTCGAGGAGCACTGCTCGCAGACAGACTGATCCATCCGGGCATGTCTTCCGTGCCAGGTATTGGATTACTAATTGGAGCCGACCACCTTTGGAAATTTCAAACGGGAGAGGTGCAAAGATGCAACGAAAATGAAGGATTAGCAGCGGTAAATACAAAATTCGGTTGGACGATTCAGGGACCGTTCAGTGTGACTTCAAGCCTCACAACCGCAAACAATGTTTGCATACTAAGAATAGGCTTGGAAACTGCAGACCAGGTCCCCACTACGCTGCAGAATTTCTGGGAACTAGATGCCATCGGCATAAAAGATTCCCCAGAGACACACGACGAAAGAGCACTGAGCAAGGTAAAGTTGGAAAATAAAGGTCAGCGCTATGAAGTTGCCTTGCCATGGAAAGACGCATCCAAAGAACTCAACGACAACAAAAATATGGCAATTCGGCGACTCGAGAACCTGACAAAGCGACTATGCCGCTATCCAGACCTCGCTGAGCAATACGACGACGCCATCAAGGCAGGGCATGCGGAGCAGGTGACCGAAGAAGTAGAGTCTGGGAAAGTTTATTATATGCCACATCAGCCAATCGTACGTAGTGAGGCAACTACAACGAAGCTGCGTGTCGTGTTCGACGCATCATCACACGCTCCGAGGAAACGGTCACTGAACGACCACTTGGAAAAAGGACCTAACCTCGTCAGTGATTTGGTGCAGATTCTCTTGCGGTTCCGTCTACACAAGGTCGCTCTTGTAGCAGACGTCGAGAAAGCATTTCTGCAGATAAGCGTGCGGCCTGAGCATAGAGACGCCCTGCGGTTCTTCTGGTACAGTAGCCCGCCGCTTGACTCGTCAGCATTGCCGGATATCGAAGAATGGAGAATGACTCGGGTACCGTTCAGTACGACAGCTAGCCCGTATATGCTGACCGCTACCCTTCACCACCTTGAATGCACGACAAAGGAAGTTTCGAAAACGGCGAGCCTCATGAAGGACTCCTTTTACGTGGACGATCTGGTGACGGGTGCGGCTACAGTAAACGAGGCATTGAGAATAGCCACTGAAGCCACCGACATAATGAGCGACGCTGGCATACGCTTAAGGAAATGGTCCTCTAATTCCGATGCAGTCCGCGCGGCGCTTGGGGACGACGAAACTACACCTTCGAATGGTGAACGGAAGATCCTGGGAATGAAATAATGGAACGCAGCTGATGGCAAGATGGCAATGTCCCTGGCCAGTGTGATCAGCTCATTAACTAGCGGAGCTGCGTCGAAGCGCGTGGTGCTGCAGGCGTCGGCAAGAATATTCGACCACTTGGGCCTCGTCTTCAAAGGCTATGGGAGAGAGGTATCGAGTGGGATGACCAATTACCGAGCGACTTGGAATCGGAATGGAGAAGTTGGTGTTTAGACCTCGGTAATCTGAGATAACTCTCTTTCCCACGTTGCATCCTACAGAACAACCACGTTTCCGGGCAGCTCCACATTTTTTCCGACGCAAGTCCGACGGCCTACGGGTGCTGTGCCTACCTCCGCATTGGAGAAGACAACGAAACGGTGAGCGTCAACCTCATGCTTGCCAAGTCACGCGTGGCGCCTCTGAAGGCCTTTTCGCTACCTCAGTTGGAGCTGATGGCGGCTGTAATTGGATCACGCATTGCCACCTACTTTCAAGGAGCAATTCATCACCAAGTGAATGTATTCTATTGGACTGACTCGGTGATTACGCTCTTCTATCCCTTGGAAACGCGCATAAAATGCGTTGCACTCATTTTGGGGGGGGGGGGGGGGGGGGAGGATGTAAAGAATACAAAAGAAAGAACCGACAATCCCGTAGCTCGACTTCAGAAACAAAAAAAAAAGACCACAAATCTGAGCACAAAGCAGAGAAGAAATGCCGAGCTCTTTCTCCCGAAAGAGCAGCCAGCAAAAGTCAGCGCGTTCCTAGGTTTCAAGTTACAAACCGAAGACGGCATGGTCCACTTTCCCGGAACGACCGGGGAACGCGCGATTGGAAACAAGGGTCGGCGTGGCACCCGCTGAGGAGAAGGAGGGGCCTGGGCCGGCGACGATGAGGCTATGCGCACGTGCGGTGTGCGAGTGCTGCTCTGAACGACTGGCCGAGAGAGAGAGTGAGAGAAGACTGACGGGACAGTGCGGAACGCACCCTTCGTCGGAGAAAGACACGTGTAAACTTTACTGAATATATCTAGTATTTTTGTTACCGCTAAAGAAGTTTTGTCCGCGTGTGATTTCTTCACTTTTATTCGAATCCCCTAAAGCTCAAAGTTGTAGTAACAAAGTTCAGTCTAATATCAAATCAACAACTACTACACCGCGCACACATCTGTGCATGTGGGTAGGTACTGAAAACTTGGTGAGCAGCAGCTACGGTCCAGAACAGAAAAGCTGTCATTCGTAAAATTGATACAAAAGCTACTCTTGCAACGTAGAGGTCAGGAAATGCAGGTTAACCGAACCTATCTGAAAATGCATTTCTACAGTGAGTGAAATAACAGCCACTAAACAATATTGCTCAGGAGCACTGAACAGCTGAAGCTTGCCGCATAATAAAACATTTTTCACATTAACGTCCCGTTAAATGTAACGCGACCCTACGCAAAACCGCGGCCTGGCCTCACAGCGACCGGCGAGCACGCCATGTTGGCTTGCCTTTCATACGCGACTTTGTGAAGCTAAACTGCCCGAGATGCCTCGCAGTTTTACAAGAATGAAACATTTGTCACCTTGCGGTTGCCTTGTTAAACGCGACACCACGCAAAACTAGCCGTTCGCAAAACCTCACGCCATGTCACATGTCATCGCGGCCGGCGAGCCATTTGGCGAGCGCCTTGTCATGCCTGTTGGCTACCCTTCACGTGCGACTTTGTGACGCGCAGACCGCCGTACTGAGCTAAACTGCCTGAAATACTGCGTAATTTGACAAGAAAGTCAAGAATGAAGCGTTTCTCACTTTACCGTTGCTCTGCTAAACGCGGCACTTTGCAAAACTAGCCGTTCAGCAAACTGCGTCAGCATGGCCGCACCGGCCGGCGAACACGCCATTTTGGCGCAACTGCGTGCCTTGGTGCCTTCACATGCCACTTTGTCAAGCGTGACGAGCTAAACTGTTCGAAATGAAGCTGTTTCCCGGGAACACAACATATTCCACCTCGCCGTGGTTGGGAACCGCCAGAGTTACGGCTTAACGAACTGCGCCTGAACAGCTGGCGCGTCTGCTCACGAGCTGCGAAACTTATTGGCACCGGCCGGCATGGTAAGCGTAAGCTGCTTGAAATTCAGCGTAGTTAAGCAAAAAATGTTGCTCACCTTGCCGTCGTTTCAAACTGCTGTCGTTCCGCGCAGCAGCCCACGAAAGGTCTGTGCCGCGCAAGCGCGGCGAGGCACGAGAACACAACCGCTCCCTTCGATAACTTCTTGTCGTCTGCTCCGGTGGGCTACCGCTGCAGCGAGTGCCGTCGCGCGCGCGTCCGCGCATGCGCACGTTAGTGCCGCCATCCATCAATCGGCGGCAGCGCAAAAACTCACGCGTCATTTCCTGCGGCCAGTTTTCGCCGAGTGACCGCTCTTTACCAATCTCTTTCTCTATGAGACGCCCACTAAGCGCGCTCTGGGTCTTGAAAAAGCTCAGGCTCATCGAAATGACATAACCGAAGTAGAATGGAACGGAAGCCTCGTGACAGATACGAACGACATTGCACGTGCGTTCTTCGACTATTATCAGGAGCTGTTTGCTTTTCGGGACATGAAGTTGGAGACGTTTAAGCAGGGGCCCGATCCTTGCCCGATCCTCGATAAACGAAGGGGCGTCCGTGTGCTGTGCGATGTCAGCGCACGTTAAAGATCCCCAGGTGGTCGAAATTACTCCGCAGCTCTCCACTACGGCTCCCCTTTCTCTCTATCAACTTTCACTCCCACCTTCATCCCTTCCCTTACGGCTCGGTTCAGGTGTCCACAGAGCAAGTGTGACAGATACTGCGCCTTTCCCTTCCTATGAACCAACCAACCAACCCCTGGCGGCGCCATATTGTCTTTCTGATTGGCTCTGAAAAGAGTCACGTGCTTCAAACTTGTGGCGCGAAACCATCAGTTGAGGCAAGCACTTTTAGCGGTTACGTCAAAATGACGTACCGTGAAAATTGATTTCAACCGGAGCTATCCTTGTTGCCTGGATGACAAATACGAATGATTTTTGAGTGGAAGCGAAGTTACTGATGGTGGTTCGGAGAACACTTAGGCTCGATTAACCAATGTGATGAAAATAATGGCATAGTGGGAAGGAGCGGATGCTCAAATTTGATTGGCTGGAGCTGTGTCACGTGAAACACGTGATACGCAAGCATATTCAGATTACGTCAAATTGACGCGTCATGACGTAACTGATGTGCCGTCATTAACGAAAATGCTGACGTTTGGCCGCCATAATTTCGCCGAGTGGCGAGGTACCCGAATTATGCTAATGAGATTATGGCGACAGGCAAGCTGATTTATGCAGCCGTTAGCCTACCGTAGTTTCTTAGCTTGTTATTAAAAGTAAAAGGATAACTTTATATACACCTTGTATGGCTTTTTAAACGCAGTAGAAAGCCAAATTATGAGCGCGTATGAAATAAAAGACGCTTGAGACAATCTCTAATGGGGGCAGAAGCGTGCGGCCGCGTGACGGCGCCAACTGCTTTCTTATTTCAAACCCTTTCTTCCCATGGTAAGAAATCATTTGTCTGCGCGGTTATGATAACCCAGCAATGGCGGCGGCCACGGAGGGAGGCATGGAGGGAGGTACGCTTACATTATAGTGAACTAGAATATATTCTAGTTCACTATAGCTTACATGGAGGAAAGAAAGAACTTGTACGCTTATGAGTGGTCTTCGTGCCGTTCGTCGTCTGCAAGTAGTGATCGAGGATTTGCTGCAGCACAGCAATGCTGTCAAATTGTCTTGGAAGATAGCTCGTCAGTACATTCAGATCAGTCATCTGACGAGGAGTGTAGTGTGGCGGCTTTGCAAGCTCCGAGGCGAGAATCGCCCTGCGCTTGGAGTGTTGAACTGTTGAGCTACTGGTGTTTCGGGTGTGATCGCCAGTGGCGAACACCTCTGATGTTGGATGGCACGAAATGTATTCGCTCGGCCGAGCAACGAGCTCCCGGAATGTGTCGGGCTTCTCGATGGGTGTCGACCAGCAAGGCAACGCAGTCAATCTGCTGGAAATGGTGCAGCACGTCGAGCATCACAGAGGTAAGTGCAATAGGAAAACCTGCAAAGGTGACTGTTCATACAGCGTCATGACTGACTGAAGATTAAAGGAATACTTACAGGACGCATGCGGCGAATCCGATATTTTTAATCAGCATTTTGCGTTGCTTTTAGCTGCCTATTTCTACGGCGCATTATAATTTTCTTCAACCTCTCTACACTGCACGAACTCAAAACGAATCCGATATTTTTAATCAGCATTTTGCGTTGCTTTTAGCTGCCTATTTCTACGACGCATTATAATTTTCTTCAACCTCTCTACACTGCACGAACTTAAAAAAAAAAAAACTGAGTGTGCTTGTAGTTGTAAAGATTTCTTGGTTAATGGTTTCGACGACCGAGAAAGGAAAAACAAGTGAAATCGCCTCGCCTGATATAAGTCGTTCCTTTAATTGCAAAAAAAAAAGGAAAAGTTAGCCGTCACAATACAATTTCCGCCACCAAGCCGTCTTTACCTGTTACGGGAATGGTTCACTTAGGTTTAGGTTTTGCACTGACCATTTCTTGCATTCATAGATTACACTTTACCGCAGCTTAGCTTGCAGCTTTGATGATTTTGAATGTTCCTGTGCCATGCTTGTTTGATATTTGCATATAATTTAGGCACTAAACATTTGCAGGTGATCGTGTGCACCTTGTGCAGCTGTTGCAGCACTTCCGATCCGAGTCATCATGTGGGCGAGAAGTCCCGGGGCCATATTCAACATCATTAACCTCTCTGCTAGGCTTGTAAATTCTGGGAGGCCACGCCTAGTCCCTGGACGGCCACATCAGATGTGAAGTGCTATGCATATGGACAGCTCTTTTTGAAGATCGTTACAGCTTGTAGTGTGTGCAGATCACATGACATTGACGCCACCTGCAAATGGTAATCGCAGCAGGAACATCAACAAGTACAAGGAAGAGGACGTGCAACATTTATATTAACTCGGACAGGAACAACTTGATCACCTGCACTTGAGATTTTCACTCGCTGTCATGATTTTGATATATGCCACAAGTGATCAATGTGCACATTCTTACTGCTTCATGTTCGATAGCATACTGCTGAAAAGCAGTCCAAGTCTTAATTTTTTTTGTGGTTTGGGATATCACCATCTCTTTGGTGTACATTTTGTTGATAGTATGTGCAAGGACCAAGTTCAGCTTTGGGGTGACGCAGTGGTTACGGCGCTCGACTACTGTTCCCAAAGACGCGGGATTGAATCCCGGCCTCGACGGCCGCTTTTCGATGGAGGCGAAAAGCAAGACGTCCGTGTGCTGTGCGATGTTAGTGCACGTTAGTGCGATGTTAGAACCCCAGGTGGTCGAAATTTTCGGAGTCCTCCACTACGGCGTCTCTCATAGCCTGAGTCGCTTTGGGACGTTAAACCCCACAAACCAAACCTCTCCTTGGTGCTATAATTTTGTCTACCATCTGTAAACATACTGAGTGTATTCTTCTGCAAATGCTGTGGCCCTTGCTGAGAGCTGTCATTCTTTATCGTATACTTAGCTTTTTTGTGTTCTGCTTAAACTCAGTGTGCATTTTATTAAGTGCTTCATGTCAATGAAACACAGGAAGGTACAAAAACGTTCTCCTTCTACCTCCAGAAGTGCCATTCTGAGTAGGACGTGCGTGCACCAATAGTTCACAATTCACTTTGGTGTTTGTGGCAAGCAGGCAGTCTGCGATGTACTACTTCAGTGAGAATATTTGACATATGTGCACCCTGGTGGATGTGTCTGCAGTCGTGTGCCATAGCAGAGTCCATTTCGTTACACCTATCTTGTGTGCTACTAGGGTGAAACGTGAGGTGCCCACTGTGTTTTTCCACAAACTGCAGAGTGAAGCGAGCTGTGCCTTTATGCTTGTTTTCTATTCCTTCCTTCATATACTGAATGTAGATGAACAGCGATCAACTAGATTTCCCAAGGATAATTTGTGCATCTATTTGGTGGTCATTGTCTTTCATTGTTGTATGCACAAAAAATGAGGCCCCCGCCAACTTGTCAACCCATTTTGGCAATTTTAAATTCCACTTTGGCAAAATTTGCCAGTTTCATTTTGCACTGCAATTACCGATGCTTTTTAGTGATGTTAATCAAGATCCCAGATAACCTGTTTAACCTCTGCATCATTTGTGTGGCTCGGCTATCAATGAACATTTTTGTATTCTTCAGTGTTTTTACAAAGGCAACTATTGACTTCTCTGTTTTGTAACTATGTGATATTGATGTGCATGTGCGCCCACTGGCAAAAGTTCTTGAAGGTGGCTTCGCAGGGGAAAGAATGCATTCATTTGTGTACGAGATAAATTGCCTGACATTTCATGTTTCACTATATAACCCATAGTCACAATAATGATGCACAAGCGCAGGAATGAAATAAAAACTTTTTGATAAGATTGTCCTTCATAAATTTTTGACTGCAGCTCTACAAAATGCTTCGCTCCTTTTGTGCATTGCTACATATCTTGTTCCATAAAATATTTCCCTCCATGATAGCGTTGTGTGTAGTCCTTCCATACCCCTATTATGAGGCTGCTATCTGGGCCAGTTGCTTCTTGACACATTCTTGCTGCTGCCACATGCCCTCCGGCACTCACATATGTTAAAAGAGGGTTGGTAAAGCTCACATATTCATTCTCTAAGCCACTGGAGCATGGCTTCATCACTCGGGATGTTTATCGAATGATTCCAGCTGTGTACAACTGCTTCATTATTTTTTTTCTGTTAGTTGCTTTTGTAGCCTTATCTTCATTGTTCTTTGTGAGCTTTAAATTGAGAATTTTAAGGAAGGGGCATAAATTTTGTGCCAATCACTTTCATTTCATTTATGTAGAAGCACTTTCAAGGAAACTTTTGTTTCATCATCACTTTTCAACATTTTGTACCATTGTGCTAGTACTCAGTTGTATAACTTTTTGCTCTCATAAGTGACAGCTGCACTAGTTTCGCATACACCTATCCTATTGTCACGTGTTTTCTACGTTATCTAGTATCCCTATGCTTTCCTATCATATCAGCTTCAGCAATCCTCTCTGCATTTAACCCTCAGAATGTGTTCCATATTTTGCACGTCTGCTATGTGTACAGCCTAAATTGAGCACCACAATATATTCTTAAGATTGCATTCAAAAGATAACTTCCTGAAGGTACAATCCTATTGAACACAGTAGACGTCATACTATCCATAAGTGAGCCATTCTTTTTCATGATGTATTGAAGAATTTGTGAACAAAGCGATTTCATTTTATCTTGACCACATTCATCTGTTGTTTCTGTGGTACAGCCTCTGCCACAGCTGCATCTATAACTTGGCTGTTGGCACTGTGGTCAAATGTCTTGCGAGCCAGCAGAGCCTAATGTAGCGTAGATGTTCAGCTATTGGCTTCTTGCTTTTTTTTTTGATGCAGCAAAGTCAAAGCCTCTTTTGTGCACAAAACGCGACGTTGTGAGTGGAAAATCTTGGGCACATTTCAGACAGGTGACATGGCCGAGTACTCAATGTGATGTCTCTGGCTTCACCTTTGAGATGAATGTGTGAGGTGATAAACCTTGCAGGATCTTTGGGTAATAAGACAGGCAACCCTTAGGCCGTGGAAACGCATCCGTACAGCTTGGTTAGAGTGGGCTTTATAGGTATCTAGACAAGTGGTCTTCCACATAATTGGATAACTTACAGGTATACGCTACTGATATGTATCATAGAATAAATACTAGGTGTTAGCAGTAGCAAAGTCGATTCACACGAATGAGAGTCTGCAGACAGGAGCCATAAAAGCTGTTGTGTCATAGCGGTAAATGCTGAGCTTGCGTGTCCCCACAATTGTTTTTAGAGCAAGTTTTCAAGTGCTGTGCTGGTTTGCCTGATAGCCGTCACATTGAGTGACTTGCTGAAATGATGCTTAAGGCTTGTCTTCCTGAGACAAACATTTCTGCTTTTTGGTAAACTGCATAAAGGGAACATTCTAGGTGTGGCAGGCATTTATGCACAAGTAAAATCATTCTTACACACACTATAACTACCTTTGCCTTGTCCATAACAGAATCAGGGAATACTTGCTCTGTCCCAGGTGCCGACTACCATTTAAATGACGTTGAGTTCCATAATCTTTGATACTGGTAATACTTCGGAACGCATAGCATCCCTTGACTGTAGTTGCAGCCTAGTGGTTTGAGCATTTGGGGACCAATCCTCAGTGGTGTTGGGTACTCATTTGTAAAACGGTGGGTGCTTGCTTTGTTGGTGCTGGGGTTATCTTGGGCCAAACACTTGGAGAATGGGTTTTTGACCCTATCTTGTGTTCCCTTGCTTTGTATAACTAGTTCCTCTTCTTTGGTCTCCAAGGCCGTGCCACCTTTCAGATATGGCGATGAGCTGTACAAGTACAACCATACTGTAATTACTTGAATTTGTGACAGCCTTTCATTTTAGGCTGTGTATTGTAGAGTGTGCAGTGCTGTAAATAAATTTTGTATTGTTTTGTATATTGTAATTTCTTATAAGCGAGGCTTCATGTCAGGTGCATGTAAAAAAATGCCAAAAAGTACCGAAAGCAAATGATACACCAATTGTTTGTCAACGACGAGCTGTTTAAAGCTACAGGGAATGTGTTACGTGAGTAGCAGGCCTCTTAAAGTGTGCATGTTTTACCAAAATAAAGGACAGAAGCTATACTGCAACCCGTTGGAAAAACCATGCATACAAGACACACTAGCTGCAAATCATACGCTCATTTAAATCATGTTTAGTTTTCCAATGATATGCAATCAGAATGTCGAAAAAGTAAATTTCATGCTTTATTCCCATATTTATGCCCGTATTCAGGTGAGGTTCATGTGAGCATGTTTTTGAGTCAGAGTGTAGAGAGTGGATGTTAGACAGTTGCACGTTGGACATTATGCATTGCTGGAAGAGCACACAGGGGATGGCAAAGCCAATACAAATCATACAGTATTATCACCTGGCATTAATGAACCTTTGCCAAAAAATCCAGAGCACCACCCTGATGTGCTGCAGGCCACATCAGCCTTGCAATTCATGCCTCTTTTTGTCTAATATTGTCCCCGTGCATGCTTCTGTTTTTCTTTTTTGTTGCTGTTACTTTTTACTTACGGTGTCCTTAAAGTCATGCTTGTTTTCCCCTTTGGCTCCCTTGCTTCATTCAGAGACAGGTTCGGGCATTGTGTAGCATGTGCACTGGTTAATGTGTGCATGAATGCTACATTCAATGACAATTGCTTCAAGCAAATGGTTTCCATACTGCATCTAGCTCATTGTAATTAGGCATCATATATCATATTCACTCTTCATGTCTCTTCCTTCACTTCCTGAGCGTCAAATAGTATATGTGAAGGTATTTCTCTAGCCGACCTCATCACCCTTCTCTCCTCTGAGGAATCTTGCTGCACTGAAAGAAAGTGCCCGATGCTATTGCAAGTGCAAAACTGGTAAACAGTAGCAAAGGAACTAGGCTGTACCTGACAAATTTTGTTTCTCTTGTGACATTGTTGTGTGATGTGCACCTGCATCAGACGAGCAGTGTTGCTACTTTTATAAAATGTTTTTATGCAACATGCTCAGAAACCAAGCAGAATAATACCGACAGTCTTTTTTTTTTAACGAGGTAATTAATACATCTGCCACAACACAGTGAGGCTCTGCATGCGGTGAAATGTGCATACAGCGTGCTATGTCTAATTCAAGGCACATTAAATGCCATCAGCGTGAAAGCTAACCTTTTGCTGCCAGTGGGCATCTGCATGGTTACACTTTTTATTGCATTTTCATTGCTGCCAGAAAATCTTATCTGCTTATTTTTGCGGCTGCGTGAAAACGTCCCCGCCGCGATGGCTCAGTAATGATTATAGACGCTCGGCTCTCTGACCCGCAATATGTGCGTAGCCCAGCTACGACGATCGCATTTCGATGGAATTAACACGCTAAAGGTGGTCCAATGTCAGCGCATGCTAAGATCGCCAGATATATGGCCTAATCGAGCTCTCCACTATGCGTGTTTTCACTACGCCGCTCCACCGAGCCGACATCCGCACGCTACGCCACTGAAGCCGACACGTGGCTTTTAAGCCGTAGCAGACTTGCTAACATGATGGAAACGGTGGGCTGCCGCAGGCAGTTTCCAACGACAGTGATACCCTGAGAAGGCCAGCGTTGTCGTCGGACAGGTGTTTCTCAATTCTCTAGAAGCAACTGCAGCCCGAAAATCTGTTGGACGCTCCCAATTCTCAGTATTCGTAAACAAATTCTTTAATCCTGATACTCCCCGATTTCTCTGCGCGACTAAGTCCATAAATGAAACACGCACAGCTAGCCACATGCGGGCATCTCAAGTACGGCATCGCTCACACTTGACGACAGGCTGTTTGTGGGGTTTACGTCGAGTACCGCCGTTCACTCAGCCTAGCTGCTGCTGGGCGTCCGACAGGTGTGCACTATGATGTACTGTGGTCGCAACTACCGTAACTATAATAGTACAGTACAGCCGCAACGTATACGTAAGTATCTCACTATCTCCTCAGCCTTGCCCTGCCGCGCGACGCGTGTATGCAGCGTAAACACTGTTCGCACCGACCCTTCAGCTTTTCGGCATCGCAGCGTTGGCATTTTTGTAATCGGCGCCAAGTAGCAGACGACGGAGTTATGTTTTGTAACTTTTTTTCTTGTTTTTTAAATTTCATCATCAATTTCTGTTTATACGCGTTTTAGCGCCGCCCCAATTTTCACGTCACGGGTACGTCACAACATGGCCGAAAAGGCGAATATCGAGGATCGGGCCCCAGGTGTTTCTTTCCTCCTTGCCACGACTGGATGCCACCACAAGAGAAAAGTTACAGCAGCCGATTTCCGAGGACGAGGTTGAACGCGCCGTTGATAATCTGAACCCAGGAAAGTCGCCTGGGCCGGATGGTTTGAGCGCAGCCTATTATAAAGCATTCAAGCTAGATCTGTCCCCATTGTTAGCTGCAGTATTTAACTATGCCTATGAACTTGGTGCACTCTCTCCTTCGTTCGCATCATCACACACAGTGTTAATTCCTAAGTCAAACCAAACAGGGAAACTAAAATTTGTGACGTCATACAGGCCTATTTCTTTAACAAATGTGAATTACAAAATACTGATGAAAGTTCTGGCAGCCAGGCTACAGACAGTGATAAAACATATCGTTGGCTCCCACTAGACGTGTGGTATAAAGGGCCGATCCATTACAACAAATATTCATAAGGCGAGGTGCGTGCTGGAATGTTGTGACGTTGCTTGCGCGAGGGTCGCGCTTCTTCAGCTCGACCTAGAAAAGGCGTTTGACTGGGTTCCACATGATGCATTGTTTGCAATATTGGATTATATCAATGTCGGTTCTATTATCAGAGAGGGCGTAGCCCTGGCGTACCGAAACTGCACAACGCGATTGATTGTTAATAAAGTATTAGGGGAACCCATAAATATGCGGCGTTCGGTACGTCAGGGTTGTCCCCTCAGCCCTCTTCTATTCTGCATTTATATCGAAACTTTGTGCCTGTCTATTATGCAAAATCCATCTGTTCAGGGCTTTCAACTGTACATGTCTGAGGTCAAACTTTTGGCGTACGCTGATGATGTGGCAGTGTTTTGTGCGAACAAAGAAAGTATTTGCGCCGCAGTTGAAGTTGTGAAAGATTTTAGTGCGACCACAGGAAGTCCAGTAAACTGGGGAAAGTGTCTTGGCTTCTGGCACGGGGCGTGGACATCAACGCCTGACTTTTTTGCCAACGTTACATGGGTTACAACACCCGTGAAGTATTTGGGCGTACCTCTAGAATTCTATGAAGACAGCAAGCCATTTTGGCGCGCCCAAGTTCAGGAAATACGGGAGAAGGCTGACAAGTGGCAAAGAGTGCCGCTGTGTATCTTTGCACGAGCCACTGTGTGTAATCTATTTTTTTTTTTTGCCAAGGTGTGGTACGTCATGCAAGCACTTCATTGTTCTAGGTTGAGTGTTCAAAAGCTACACCGAATCTTTGCTGTGTTTGTATGGGCATCAAGCTGGGAAATATGTAGTCGGGATAACCTGTTCCGGCCAATGAAAGACGGAGGTCTCGGGCTTTGCTCACTTATTTGTGCGCCAGCTTGTAAACAGATTTATTTTCTTTCGCGACGTTACCGACCCCTTTTTGCGCACTGCGTGCCAAGTGAGGCTCGCGCGGGCGTTGCCCAATTTCGTTGTTGCTACGGAAAGCATGCCAGGTCGTCTTTCTAGTTTTTTCAAAGAGGTTGTCAGCAGTGTTCGAATTCTGTCAGCTCGCTTCTCGACAGAATACTTAAGTTCAGTGAAAAAGAAGAACCTGTATAAAGCTGTTTGTGACGACTTCTTCTCTGTTCCTGTGTACAGAGCCTTGTATAGCGGCCGTCTAGGTCAAGACGTACTGAAGCGTGTCAAAAGAATGCCAGTTTCTCCTGGGGTAAAGACGTTTTACTTTAAATTACATACAGGAATATTATCGGTACAAACGTTTTTCGAAAGCAAGGGCTTTTATCTGCCATGGGGTTCACTTTGCTTAATATGTAAACAGCCAGAGACAATAGACCATGTATTTCTGCACTGTTGGGAGGGCGTCTATTTTTGGGATGTTCTGCAACGAACTGTTAAAAAAGAATTACCATTAGACTCATACGAGATTAGATTCCTGTCAACTGGAAATAATGATGGGATTCTACTTGATACGGTTATGCTAATAGCGAGACTGTAGCGCAAAGCAGACAGGACACACGAGAAGAACGAACAACACGAGCGCTAGCGCTCGTGTTGTGCGTTCTTCTCGTGTGTCCTGTCTGCTTTGCGCTACAGTCTCGCTATGTTCACGCACCAAAAAGCCCAAAAAGCCACCCTTTTTATGCTAATAGGCCTGCACAGTCTATGGCGGTCCAGAATGGCGGGTTTTCACTGTGACCCTGACGTCCGCCCTGCAAGGCTCTACTTTCACGAGAGTATACATGCATTGGTAGAAATGCACAAATTGAAGACCACTGTGCCAGACCGGATTTCAAGAGTCAAACCACTATGCGAGCTGAAGGAATTTTAACTTGACAAAGGCAACTCGTATGAGCCTGCCGGCTTCTGTATTAAGTGTCATGCTTGTGGTAACCGCTCTGCTGTGAGCATTCTGTTTGTAGCGCGTTTTTGTTGGTTTTGTTTTGTGTTGGTGATGACCGGCAATACAGAAAAAAAAAAAAACTCGTGGCTGAGTGGTAGCGTCTCCGTCTCACACTCCGGAGACCCTGGTTCGATTCTCACCCAGCCCATCTTGGAAGTTGCTTTTTATTTATGAAGTGCATGCCGGGATTTATAGCTCACGGCCAACGCCGCCGACGTCGACGACACCGGCTTTTCTGCGACACGAGCTTCTTAACGCTATCGCGTTAAAACGCTCAGCGTCTTCGGCAGCAGAACCAACGGCAGAAGCAAGCGAGGAAGTTCTGTTTGGCCGACAGTGGTGGAATGTGCATCTCGTTCCAGCACTTCTAGTTCGGAACGCCGGAATGCAGCCAAACGAGACCGACGTGCACACGGTGCGCGAATTCTTTGGTCGAGACAGTAGGGCTAGGCTCACTCGCCGTCCCGGCGGGCTGTAGCGTTTAGCTTCTTTGTGTTTTAAGGCGAAAGCCTTAAATGGCTCATGCTGTGTGGACAAAATGTGTCCCGCTTTTGCGGCGTTCTGATTGGGTTAACATGTGTGTGTCGTTATTCTTGTCTGTGCGTGTTTACCCATGCCAAACATAGCAGAAACATAGCACAGCCAAGAGTATCACCATAGCCATACTAGCATAAGCATAACAAAAACATTACCACAAGCGGTACAATAGCAGAACCCACGTATTGCTTCGCAATAGAGGGTTTACAAAAGTACGTCTGGCAACAGTGAGCGGCACGCTGATCCCGCGCTGGCCGCCATATTGTGTTCGCTCCATCCGTTTGCTTCGTGTCCGTCCGTCAGCGCTCGCCGTTCTGTTCGCGCTTTTCACGTTTTAAACTAGTGTGCTGTGCTTGGACCTCTCTTCGTCCCTGGCGGTTTCTGTTAGTGACGCCTATCGCCTAGAAGCGCATTTTGACAGCCGAAACGGGGCGGGGACCACCAGCCGCGCTGCCGAGCGCAGTTACAAATTGCTCTACGAGTTGTGCATGGGCCCCCCTCGGCAATCCGCAGCGTCATCCCTATCCAGGTACAGTATTCAGAGTCCTGTAATGTGGATTTTTTTGTCTGTGCGCCTTTGCTGTTTACTTAAACGCCTATGAGAGATCATCGCGAGTTTGCTTGGTTTGCTCAATCACCGTCGCTCATCCCACTGGAAGATACTTGGTTGGTGAAATGAGCGAGGATGCATTTTATTTTCTGATAAAAGGATCGTGCGCAATTTGACGTAAGTTGGACTTGCGCTTAGCACTTTCCTTCCCGTGCCGTCGATGCAGTAGTTGGCATTAGTCTCGGAAATAATCGGGGGCTGCGTAAAAAAAAAGTGCCATGGTAATTTGTGCTTCCAGTGATTGAATATTGATTGGTGTGCGATAGGCGATGACGAGTTAAATTTTTGTAATTGATCCATTGATGAAATAAAGAAACTAAAAAAAAGAAAAAATTGCAAAGCAAGGGTTTAAAGGTGTTAGAATGAAAAACCAGTGCTTGGTGATGCTAAGGAAGAAAATTTAGAATGTGTAATTGATTAATTGAAATAATTGAATGTGTTCAAAAGCCGATTGCTGCTGACGCATGCGTATTGGTGTATAAAAATATAAAATGTCAAATAAAATAAAAATAAATAAAGAAATGATAGAAATATAAAATAATATTACATAACATGCTACACTTGTGTGTAGTATGTTACTTTTGATAAATTCATATTTCACTGCATTGTATTATTTTCGCCCCTCCTGCTAGGGCCAAGTTAGGGCCTGCAGTATTTGGTAAATAAAATAAATAAATAAATAAAAGTGCTAAAATATAACACGTGAAGAAAAAAAACATCGTGCGTGTGTGTATATGAGAGAGAGACACTTTAAGTGACCCCCTAATTTTTCTATAACGATATGATATAATATGTATCTGATTTTATGAACACAGCCAGTTGCACAAAATCTTCGTAGTGATGTGAGTTGACTTTTCAAATTTCCTTTCGTTTCAGCCGAGTTCTTCCTCCTCCGAGTTCCTCGAAGCTTCCAATGTCAGCGCTTTCATATGAGATTACGGCTTCAAATGTTTACTTTCTGACAGAGGGAATAAGCAAAAAATCGACATATTTAAAAATTCCAGTGAATTTCAGGTAGCTGTGAATTAGCGATCCATCGGGTGACTCAAAAAAACACAAAAGTGAAGCGCACGCTTCGTTATTTTATCAGCCGCGCTGGCAGGTATAAAACCTGAGCTGAGCGCTCTGGACGTGGACCGGTCGAAACGGGCTGTACGTGAGCATGCTACAACACTCTAGTGGGATGTCATCTTTTCCTGCTTTTCTAGACGCCCCGGGTATGGCATCCGCTTGCTTTTGCAGCGTGAAACACGCACCTCGGGTGCACTAGATAACAGTATTGCTCTCTGCATCAAGCACTACCATTTCGTACGACTGTAAAAAGTAGTTTCGGTAATCATGCCCGTGTCTTAAACCAAACACACAATGGTAAATGTAACCTACGTACAAAATGTTTCAAAGAACATATTTGCACAATAGCATTCGTTACACATGCATTGCTCCTTCTCCCGTGTCCTCCATCACAGCATAAGTTTATCCTTCAAGTTCACAAGGATCCATAGCGCGCAAAACAATTAACCTTGCTGTTTTAGGTGATAGCACATTCTGTGGGCTAGCTCCCAGTCAGAGGGACGTGCAGTAATGCTTTACATGATGCAAGTGACCCTTGTAAAGCCGATTAGGACTGCAAACAAACGGTTGTATACACGCATATACCTGATTCCGTGCGCGTCTACGACGGTGCGCTGGCTGCAGAAGGGCACGCAAAAACATGCTGGCATCATTCCGAATAGAGCTTGGAGCTAACGGCGACTGCTGTGATGTTAAAAAATGGAACAATCGCTTGTGAGCATTCCAATGCACCTTTCGGTGCATGCACGGGTTCTACGAAGGCGCGCGTTGACAGCGTACTCGATGGGAGGCGCGGGCGGACTGAGCAAAACATGGCCGCCGCGCACAGTTTCTGTTTCTTTCACTAGATGGCGCTAACTTTTGTAAAGCATCTATTACCAGGCTTAACCAAGCTAAGCCACAGCCAATTTTTTTTTCTTCTCTACTTCTGTCCGGACGAGGCAGTGGAGGTGGTGGAGGCGGCCCCGCCGGGATGGTGCAGTGGTAAGACGCCCGACCAATGTGCCGGAGTACCCGGGTTCAAACCCGACCTCGGCGGCTGCGTTTCGATGGAGGCAAAACGAAGAGGCGTCGTGTGCTGTGCGATGTCAGCGCACGTTAAAGATCCCCAGGTGGTCGAAATTACTCCGTAGCCCTCCACTACGGCTCCTCTTCCTCTTATTCCACCTTCACTCCCATCTTCCTCCCTTCCCTTACGGCGCGGTTGCGGTGTCCACAGAAATCAAGTGAGACAGTTACCTCGCCTTTCCCTTCCTATAAATAAATGAGTTTTTTAAATCAGGTGGTGGAGGCGAAACGAAAAGGCGTCCGTGTTTCGTGCGATGTCAGCGCACGGTAAAGGTCCCCAGGTGGTCGAAGTTACTCCGTAGTCCTCCACTACGCTCCTCTTTCTCACTTTCCACTTTCACTCCCACCTTCCTTCCTCCCTCACGGCGCGATTGAGGTGTCCACAGAAAACGTGTGAGACAGTTACCGCGCCTTTTTCTTCTTATAAATCAGTCAATCAATCAGCGGAGGTGGCTCAGCTAGAGAGCCAGTTGCAGGCCCATCCATTTTATTTTCCTTCTTCCTACAGCCACAACAACTTCAGGGTAGCGTGGTCCAGAATGAATTAATACAAAC
Organism: Amblyomma maculatum; assembly: GCF_055883805.1. Classification (NCBI taxonomy): domain Eukaryota; kingdom Metazoa; phylum Arthropoda; class Arachnida; order Ixodida; family Ixodidae; genus Amblyomma; species Amblyomma maculatum. The sequence continues at coordinate 175,573,181 of NC_139345.1, forward strand.
TTTTATTTTCCACCGAAAAGGGGCCCTCCGATTCACGTTCCAGGACTGTTCTCGCCGCAGTGCACCCTGCGTGGGGCACCTAAAGCTGATTTTGAACACATCATGATCAAATACTCTGAATTCCACTCTCCAGCCACCTGGCAACTCTCCGACCTCGAGCGATGGAAGGCTGCGGTGTCCAGCTCTGACCCGGCCATTCGAAAGCGGCTGACTGACTGGGCTTTCGGTGTCGCTGGGCAGCACCAGCTTCCGGCCACAACACGCAGTCAAGAGCCGGCTCCACTTCTACATGCCCGATACCCAGACCAGTTTTCCTCATCCTGCAGACTCTGCGGCAAACCAGGGCACTTCATACACATCCTTCTTACATGTCCCACCTTTGCTCATCCCCCATCACCGAACGCCGCAGAGTCCTACTGGGAGTTTCTCATGAAAAGCACTTCAAGTCAAGAACAACGGAAAATTATCAACAGTGCTATGAGGAGGATTGCTCTTCAAGGACTTTCTTTTGCTTTATAAGGGTTTCTCCCACATAATAAGGGAGCACCCAAGTGCCATGCAGGGGGCTTCACCCCCACTGTTTGTTCAATGGCAATAAAATGTTTCTACCCCCCCCCCCCCGTCATTAGCATGTAATCACTTAAGGCTCCCAACATTGCATTAAGTTTTTCAACACCACCACCACCGTTTCCCGCCCCCGGCGCGCAGGCCAGGGCAGGTGGGTCTGGAGGAGCCCCTCAGACTAAGGTCTAGTGAAGGTACAAGAGTTCTTCATGGCCTCAGCCGCCAGGTGGATGGCCTGCTGCTGAACGGCGGAGTCCCCGCTCCGCAGCCAAACCTCCCAGGCTTCTCTACTATTAATGTTCATGCCGTAGCCTGGAGAGTCGGCACATTCCCAAATAATGCAATCTAGTGTGCCTTTTTGGCCGCAAGTTTTGCATTTCCAATCTTTTTCCTCGCCGGTCGCGTATTTGTGTTAGCTCGGTACGGTGGCTCCGCAAGAGAGAAAACTACAGAAGAGATGAAGAAAGCGGGCTATTCCGACTAGCATCTAACGCCTCCAGAGGCAGCGCAAACGGTTCAGGTGTCCAGAAAAACAAGTGTGACAGATACTGCGCATTTCCATGCCTGTGAACCAATTATAAATAATAATAATAATATGAAATAATAATAATAATAATAATAATAATAATGTCAGGAATGCGAACAGAAGAGAACAAGGAAGTGCAAAAAGAGGCTCTCCGGAATAGAAGTGGAAGAAGAGGAAGCTCACTATATCTTGGTTAGCACATCAGGCTAAGGGGCAGAACCACTCTGTAAATAAACCTTAACAGTGTGGTGGAAGGTGCTGAAAGATCACCATGGATTCCTCTCTACCTCGTTCGAGCCGACGACTCGCTGGGCTCCCCCCTTTGACACCCACAATGATTCAAGACGGCGATGCACGGGCGGCAGGTCCAGCGGCACCCGCATGGCAGCATTACCGTGAACCGCGGACCTTTTCTGGCAAGGCTGGCGAAGACGTGGACGACTGGCTCGCCAATTACCAGCGGGTGAGCAAGTACAATCACTGGGATGCCACTGTAATGCTGGCAAATGTTTTTTTTTTCTTGGACTCCACAGCCCTGACATGGTTTGAGAACCATGAAGCGTCCTTAACGAGCTGGGAGCGTTTTGAAGAGGAGATTCGAAATTGTTTCGGGGATACCACGGCAAAACGGAAATGCGCTGAGCAGATTTTATTCCAGCGAGCCCAAGGGCCTGGTGAAACATGCACAATGTACATAGAGGAGCTCCTAAAACTCTGCAAAGCGGTGAATCCGAGCATGTCTGATGAAGACTGAGTTGGCCACCTCTTAAAGGGCATCGCGGTCGACGTATATAACTTTTTAATTACAAAAGAAAACTTAGATTCTCCCACGGCCATGATCAAGCACTGTCGTACGGTCGAAACTTCAAAGCTGCGTCGCATAACCCCGAAATTTGGCCGTCTACCTAACGTGACCACTGTTGCAAGCGTGGATTCTCACGAGCATTCACATGAGCCTACGCATTTGGCCGACATGATTCGCCAAATTGTCCGTGATGAGCTCTCCCGGTGCCGCCGGGTACCCACCGGTTTTTAAATGGGTACAAGCTTTCCCCCGGCCTGGTGCTCGGCTCTTCTGGGGTGAAATGCTTGGGAAAAGGGGTCACGGCCCAAATAGTTGCGCCGATGTGGCAGTGATTCGTTCCGCCATCGGACAACAATAAGTCCGCCTTGCGCGGCAACAGCCCATTGTGTGGCCCTTTTTTTTTTTTTGTCCTGGAGCCCCTTGCGACTGCTGCCCTACCCGACCTGTGAGAACCAGACCTTTGCAGGTCATTAGTTGTTCGAAACTTTAAGCCCTCTAAGGAGCACAGCAGGGTTAGCAGAGCCTCTTCCAAACGCACACCCCTGAGAGAGCCGGGCGCCGGGCCGGGGGACGCTTGTACCCATTTTACCGGTGGGTGTCCGGCGGTGGGTTTCGAACTGGCCACCTCCCGCAGTCGAGACCTCCCGCAGTCGTGGCCGAGTGGTTTGGGCGCCCGTCTCGACTGCGGGAGGTGGCCAGTTCGAAACCCACCGCCGGACACCCACCGGTAAAATGGGTACAAGCGTCCCCCGGCCCGGCGCCCGGCTCTCTCAGGGGTGTGCGTTTGGAAGAGGCTCTGCTAACCCTGCTGTGCTCCTTAGAGGGCTTAAAGTTTCGAACAACTAATGACCTGCAAAGGTCTGGTTCTCACAGGTCGGGTAGGGCAGCAGTCGCAAGGGGCTCCAGGACAAAAAAAAACCGTGTGGAGCGGGAATACACCCATGAAAAGAAGGCGGCTGTCCGGGAATTTAATTACAAAAAAAGAGATCTGCGGAAATCGCTCATCATGGACCTCCAAAAGAAGAGACGCAAGCTAGAATCCGAGCAGAGCACTATAAAGCTCACTGGAGGTTCCAGCTTGCCATGGTGCACAGATCCCATGAAGGTGAAGTCTGCGACGACTAGCAAACCACAGAGAACACCAGATGACCCACTGCCTACGCTTGAGAAAAGGCGAAAGACCTCACCTCCCCAGCTGAATCTCCTTCTCGATGAAGGTGAAATACTGGATGACCTAAAGATATTGAACAAGGGAAAAACACCATCAGTCAGCAAGAAAATAGACTCTTTGGGTAAAGAAGACCAGTGACAATGGCAAGGTCAAGATCCACCTCGAACCACAGTGCAATCCCCTGTGATACCTGCTCCCTGCAGGCAGCTCCCATCCAGCGCTCTTCTTGGCGTTCTACCGCTCCTCCTCCCGTCCGTGACCACCAAAACGACTCATATGGCCCTGCTCCCCCAGCTCGTACCCACTACAGGGCGCCACCTCCTCCGCAACAACCCCAGCGGCTGGACTTTGCTGATCGCTTCGATCCTGTTACCGAGGACTATTATTTGGACCATGCTCGTGAACCACCCGTCTGTTACCGCTGTGGTATTATTGGCCACATATCCAGATTCTGCCGCCGCCGGAACCCAATGGTGGAATCGCACGCTACCAGCGCCAATGGTGGAATCGCCGTTCTACCGTGAGTCCAGAAGTCCGTGACCCGACCTATCCCCCTCCTTCGGGCTCCTACCGCTACGTACCACCACGCAACGACTCACCAGTTTCTGATCGCAGCCTCACTCCTCCTGCCCGCCGCTCCCGACAATCGCCTTCTCCCCGCCGTTCTTCTCCGCCACCGGGAAACTAGCGTGTGCGGCCGATGGAGGTGCGGTCGCCAGGTCATCGATATTGCTAATTCCTCTACCGGTCGTTATGTTCAAGAACCGCTTGGAAGTGTTAGGCCTTAGTGGATACGGGTGCTACAGTTTTCGTGATGAGCTTAGATTTTAAGAACTGTCTCGGCCGCAAAATTATGTTTGGCTGGGATAGAACTGTCATATTTCGAGGTGTAGAGGGAGAATCGTTGCTTCCGCTTGGCATTTGTTACGTAAATGTAGCGATGGCTGGACACGAGTTTAGAACTGAAATTACGGTGCTCCCTCGGTATGGTAACCGCTTTGGTGCTGACCATCGCCATGGCGATAGCCGCCTCCTCCGCTGCCCCTGAGTAGTTTGTTTTTATGGAACCTGCCATTAATGTTTTACCCGAATCGTTCATGTCCACGACAGCAAAGAGTTGCCTCCTTTGTATTCCGCCGCCTCTACATAAACAGTGTATTTTAGAGCCTTCTAACTTGGCCTCAAGGGCCTTTGCTCTTGCTTTTCTCCTGCCTTCATGAAAACCAGGGTGCATGTTTTTTGGTAGCGGTTTAATAATAAGTGCGTTCCTGACTTCAGTCGGCAGTTTTACTTGTGCATTTCGTTCCGGGATTCTGTCTTGTTGTCCTAATTTACCCAGGATTTTCCATCCCGTGGATGTGGTGGCGAACCTCTTTAGCTGTGTTATTATATGTGCCTCGCATAGTTCCACGGTGTTATTGTAGACCCCCAGTGTCTTTCTGTAGGGGTGCAGTGGGGTAGCCCCAGTGCTGCTTTATATGCCTGCCTTATGATCGTTTCAATTTTGTTCTTTTCTGCCACCCCTAGCTTGAGGTAGGGGATGGTGTACACTAATCTGCTTATCACAAAAGCCTGAACAATTCGGCACAAATCTTTTTCTTTGACCCCGCGTCTTTTGTTGGCTATTCGCCTTATCAACCTTGGTGTCATGTTAATCGTTGACTTAGGTCGATTTATTATTTCTGTGTTCTTGCCACTTTCACCAATTGAACAGCTGCGCGAGTGGCTCTTGAAAGGGGTCAGGTTGGCACGTGTTAGGCTGCTGCAGATCTGTGCAGTTGCGTGCTTTCTCCTTGGTGATTGAACGCTTACGCATGCGCGTGCTTCAGAGAATTAGGAAAAGCTGGCAGGGCAAACGCGCGTAAAACAAAAACTCGTGGATCATGTTTCCTCCATGAGGAAACATACGTCGACTGCGACACACGGACAAGAACCGTGAGTGTACAAGGCACAGTTCAAGACCTTTTTTACGCAAATCGGAGCTCGGGAGACCGAGCTCCGACTGCCTAAATCCAGCGTCGCTCCGGCGCCCTTGCTTACCTGAACGCCAGGCCTAGTGCGGCGCGAACGCCACGGCGGCAGTCATGGAATACGCCGTAGTTGGGACGAACGCTTCTCCAGCCGAATTCGAAACACCAGACTGGAAGACAATTGTTTCTTACCGTACCAAGAACCCCAAATCTGAGTCAATAACACCTCAGAGGAAAAATGAGCAGTCCGAGAAACCGAAGGCGAAACCTCTCCCTCCGCTACATCCGAAGAAACCGCTACCCCGACTACCGGAAAAGGACTATAAAATCATCTACAGACCAACGGGTGGCGTAGACATCACGCGCTACACCGAGAAATCTATCAGACAAGCGATCGCAACAGCGAGCGGCGTCACCGCGTCCGCGGCCGAAAACGACCAATCTAGAACCAACTCTGCAAAAAATGTGATCACCATATCGACGCCGGTGCAGGCAAACGCACTACGCTACGTCGCAGTCAAGCAAATCAAAATAGAAGGCAAAGACATTGTTATGACGTCGTACATCGCCCCTCCGGACAGGGCCCTGCAAGGCATTATCTATAGGGCTTACGATGGCGAAACGCACCAAGAAATGATGACCGAATTCCGAAAAAGAAACCCGGACATCGTTCAAGCACGCACCATGGGAAGAACATCAAAGTCCCTCCTGCTTCACTTCGACGCGGACGAACTCCCAGATAGCATCGTCTACTTCGGAGTCCTGTACCCAGTTTACCCCTTCATTCCTAAAGTAGAGGAGTGCACAAACTGCAGAAGAGTCGGTCACAGAAGAGACGTATGTCCGGAGCCACCGCAACAACGGTGCCCGTACTGCGGAAACCAACACCTGAAAGAAGACGTCTGCGACCCGGTCTGCATTATCTGCGGAGGAGGGCACCGCACAGGCGATAACAGCTGCAAGAAGCGATTTCAACGACACCAAAAGAAAATGTCGGAGCACCAATCAAGACCCAAATCACGGACATGTGACGACCCAACATCTACCGAAAGGAAGGACCGCTCGAGCTCCTTCCCGTCCTTGGACAGCGGACGCAGCAGCAGCCGTAGCGGACGGAGCAGCAGCGGCGGACGAAACGGAAGCAGCAGCAATGGAGGAGGCGCCAGCACTAGCAGCCGGACTCAGAGCCCCGGGCCGAAACAGGTGAGCTGGGCAGGAGTGGCCTCTCATGGGAAGGGGATGGAGCTGCAGACATTACAGTCTAAACTAGATCAGGCACTCCATCACATTAAAATTCTCACGGATAGAATCAAACACTTGGAGGAGGAAAATAGTAAACTAAAAGCACCCGCCATATCTAAGGACCCACCTCCGAAACCACTCCCATTGCCGGAAGTCACAGAAATGGAAACTACTGTGACCGCCTCAGTCGAAACCCCAGTAAGCGTAGTTAGCAAGGAAGAAACACCTCGCAAAAAACGAGCAGTAGCAGCTGACGTAAGAAATACCTCAGTGGAGGATAGAGTCCCAAACCTCGAACAAAAAGTGGAGGAGCACAGCCAGAAACTCGATAGTCTAACCCAAAGAGTTGATAATTTAACACAAAGACTCGAACAACACATACAGGATGTAAATCACAAATTCGGAGTAATTGACACCGTTTTACAGGAAATTTTACACCGGCTTCCCCCTTTAGCTCAAGGGGCGCCAATCGATCTATCCCAGCAAAATGGCCAATCCTAAAACCGTAACAATTTGGCAGTGGAACTGCAGGTCTATGCGCAACAAAAAAAACAGATCTGCAGTTACACATTCAATCGCAATCCGAAAAACCTGACATTATAGCGATTCAAGAACCCAGAATGTCTCGACTAAAACTGCCAGGGTACCGGGCGGTTCTGCCATGTCACATCAAAGAAAAGCCTTTAACTGTGCTGTTATCATCTGTTTTGGTTTGGCTTGGCTTGGCTGGCAGCTGCGACTGCGATAGTGGCGCTAGTGTATCTGTGGCGCAAGTGTGGCGCAAGTGTATAAAAGCGGAGTGCGAGAATAAACGGGGGTTATTTCGTCGCTTGGGAGCTCGGTGTCTGGACTGCTTTCTCTGGCAGCGTTCCGGCGCGGGTGCAACGGCGCCCCCCCTGCCTGGGCTAACACGACATGGTGTCAGAAGTGGCCGTCTACGACATGGTGTCAGATGGTCAAGAATCTTCCCACTGAGCCAGGCACCTTCCATCCACGATGTCGAAGACGCCTTCAATACGGCTGCATGGACTGCAGCAACCGCCACCGCTGGACTTTGACCGCACGTCAGAGTGGCCGGCGTGGATCGAACATTTCGACGACTTCCGATATGCAACGGGACTCAACGAATGCTCCGGGGAGGCTCAGGTACGAACGCTGTTGTACACAATGGGGAGGCAAGCTCGTGACATATTCAAGACGTTTTCACTATCTGACGATGACGCCAAGAACTATGAAACCGTAAAGAAAACGTTCGACGGGCACTTTGTAAAAGAGAGGAACATCGTGTACGAAAGCGCCTGTTTTCACAGACGCGTACAAATGCCAGGAGAGTCGGTAGACCAGTTCGTCACTGCGCTACACGGCTTGGCGGAACGTTGCGACTACGGTGAACTAAAAGAACGAATGATCCGAGACAGACTGGTTGTCGGGCTCCGCGACGCAAAGCTCTCGGAAGCTTTGCAAATGGATTCTCAGCTAACGCTGGCTTCGGCGCTGTCGAAGGCTCGCTTAAAGGAAAGCGTCCAACAGCAGCAAAGTACTCTACGAGGACAGCACAGCCATCAGTCATCGGAAATTCGTGACCAGGACCCCAATGTGGACGCGGTGGTTCAACAGAGGCACAAGGGACGTCTGCATGGGCAACGAACGCCGGAGGTGCGGCAGCATGGGCAACGAACGCCGGAGGTGCGGTGTCCTTTCTGCAGTGGCGACGCCCACCCCAGGACAATGTGCCCAGCCAGAGCTGCCAAGTGTCTTCACTGTGGCAAGAAGGGACATTTCGCAAAGGCCTGCTTGAAGAAAGCAACGGCTTCCGCTCAACGAAAGGTACGCGTCTCAGCGGTCAACCAGGAAACTGGAGAGCTACGCGTCTCAGCGGTCAACCAGGAAACTGGAGAGACTTTCGTGGGATCAATAGATGCATGCAGAAAAGCGCGATTTCTTCAGGTGCGCATTAATTCTGTGCCCATTTTTGCAAAAGGTTGACTCAGGTGCTGAAGTGTCAGTATTACCAGCAACGTTTCCGGGATTACCGTCCCGACTGGTAAAAACCGATGAAATCTTGCTAGGTGCAGGAGGCAGTAAGCTTAACGTACTAGGCAAATTCGTAGCAGAGATCGCATGGAAAGAGAAAACTGTGTCTCAAACATGCTACGTTGTCAGTCCGTTACGCGACGTCCTTCTAGGATTACCTGCACTTGAGGTCTTAGGTATCGTGAAATTTGCAGACGCGGTCGACTCGGGAAACCTGCAGTACGAGACGCGTTTTCCAGAAATGTTCCGCGGTCTAGGTACGATGCCAGGGCAGTACACCATCAGGCTACAAGCTGGCGCTATCCCGCATGCCATAAGCGCTCCACGCAGGGTACCAATACCCCTGAGGGAATCCCTGAAGCGCGAAATAGATAAAATGGAGCGTTTAGGCATAATCAGGAAAGTGGATGGGCCCACCGAATGGTGCGCCGGAATAGTTCCGGTAGTGAAACCCTCAGGAGACCTGAGAGTTTGCATAGACCTCACTACATTGAACAAATGCGTAGTTCGAGAGCGATTTACGTTACCAACTGTGGATCAAGCTCTAGGGTCACTGTCGGGAGCGAAATGGTTTTCAAAGCTCGATGCCAACTCAGGCTTCCACCAGGTGCGACTCAGTAAAGACTCGGAAGAGCTAACCACGTTCTTAACACCCTTCGGTAGATACTGTTTCACGCGACTACCCTTTGGAATTACCTCCGCTCCGGAATACTTCCAAAAGAGAATGTCTGAGATACTAGGTGGCCTGCCGGGGGTCGTTAATTTCATGGACGATGTCCTAGTGTTTGGCGAAAGCAAAGCTCAACACGATGAGCGTTTAAGTAACGTGATCACACGCCTAGCAAGGGCAAATGTGACATTAAACAAAGAGAAATGCTTATTCGGGGTTAGGCAAGTGCGTTTTTTGGGTCACATTTTGAATGAGGAAGGTATTCATCCTGATCCAGCGAAGGTCAGTGCTATAAAAGACTTGAGAGCACCCAGAAACGTTACTGAGCTTAGAAGCATTTTGGGCATGGCGAATCATTTGGGCCGCTTCCTGCCACATTTAGCCCAAGTGACTGCTCCCATGCGTGTTCTTTTGCACAAGGATAGGGACTGGGTCTGGGACAGCAATCAGGAAAAAGCGTTCCAAGAACTCAAAGAGCTCATTTGTTCAGCGCAATGCATGGCTTTGTACGACGCTTCGCTACAAACCACTCTTTCAGCTGACGCATCGTCTTTTGGTCTGGGAGCAGTTTTGTTTCAAAAGCAAAAAGACGGGCAACGTAGACCAGTTGCATTCGCTTCTCGTTCGCTCACCAAAACCGAGCAACGGTACTCCCAGATCGAAAAGGAGGCGCTGGCGTTGACGTGGGCAGCGGAAAGGTTTGATGAGTATATACGTGGTCTGGAAGTTGTTTTTGAAACTGACCACAAGCCCTTGGTGTCGCTGTTGGGTCACATGGCAATCGACGCTATGCCCCCAAGAATTCAACGTTTTCGTCTGCGCCTGATGCGATACAGTTTTTCTGTATTATATGTACCAGGCAAATCGCTAACCACTGCTGATACTCTTTCACGTTCGCCGTTAGCTCGTACGAAAGTGGAAAGCTGTTTACCTGTCTCAGAGGTAACCGCTTACTCGAAAGCTTGTTTACTGGGTTTAGAAACAGGCGACGATTTCTTGAAAAGAGTAAAAGAAGGTCAAGCAAAAGACGAAGTGTGTCGAAGCTTGCGCACAGTGTGCAAAAAAGGGTGGCCCAGGAAACAAAATGTTCCCTGTTATCTTCTGCCATACTGGCAGGAACGTGCATGCATTACTTTGGTGAACGGGTTTCTGCTCAAAGGTATGAGGCTTATCATTCCTCAGACCCTTCGCAAGGAAGCGCTAAGCAAACTGCATGACGGTCACCAAGGCATCTCGCGATGCCGCAGTGTGGCTAAAGGTTCTGTCTGGTGGCCGGGACTTAGCACTGAGATAGCGTCATTCGTGAAACAGTGCAGCGTTTGCGCGAGGCATGCGCCAGAACAGATCGAACCGATGATTGCATCGCCAACGCTCTCTTTTCCTTGGGAGAGAGTAGGGATCGATCTGTTTCAAATTCAGGGACAGCAATATCTTGTAGTAGACTATCTTTCGCGATACCCAGAGATTGCCATTCTTCCGTCAACAAAGTCTGCTACCGTGATAAGCCGAATGAAAAGCATTTTTGCGAGACATGGCATTCCCGAGTGTGTGGTGACCGACAATGGTCCCCAATTTGTCAGTGCCGAGTTCGAAAAATTTGCAAAACTGTATGGCTTCCGTCATGTCACCTCGAGTCCGAGGCACCCCCAGGGAAACGGGGAAGTCGAACGTATGGTAAAGACGGTTAAGAATCTCATTCTAAAATCGGACGACCCTTACTTAGCATTGCTGGCTTATAGGGCCACACCTGGTGTTCTGAATGTCAGCCCAGCGGAGATACTGATGGGTAGAAGGCTTAGGACGAGAGTCCCAATGCTGCCTTTGCACCGCAATCCGGGACAATGCTGTCTGCAAGAAGCGGCAGCCAAGGACCGTAAAGTCAGAAAGGAGCAAAGCCGCCACTTCGACCGACGTCACCGGTCTAAAAATCTCCCAAAGCTGGAAGCAGGTGATGTGGTGTGGGTGACTGATCTCCGTACCAAAGGTACAGTGCTCGGAGCAGCACCACAGCCGCGTTCATACCGTGTGCAAACGGAAAACGGGGTTGAAGTCCGTCGAAACAGGAGAATGCTTAACCGTCTCCCAAAAGACAGGGTAGATAGCGGGAACTACGAATTTCCGGATAGTCAGGAACAGCCCAGCAGGGCCGGATTGGTAACTGGAGTAGACAACCAATTTGACGAAGCTCCGGAAGCTTTGGTGCCTCTAACTCAGACGGAGACTGACGGTGGCGATTCTCAAGCTAGAATTGTAACTACGACCAGATTTGGAAGAGTTGTTCACAAACCCATAAGGCTGGGCGTGGACGACTGATGCTGGAGTGACTGTGTTCTGTCGTGTTTTCTTGGGTGTGTTCCAATGTTACTTTGAAGTGTATGCATGTAAAGTTAATAGTGCTTGAAAAGGGGGATGTGCTGTTATCATCTGTTTTGGTTTGGCTTGGCTTGGCTGGCAGCTGCGACTGCGATAGTGGCGCTAGTGTATCTGTGGCGCAAGTGTGGCGCAAGTGTATAAAAGCGGAGTGCGAGAATAAACGGGGGTTCATTTCGTCGCTTGGGAGCTCGGTGTCTGGACTGCTTTCTCTGGCAGCGTTCCGGCGCGGGTGCAACGGCGCCCCCCCTGCCTGGGCTAACACGACATTAACCACTACGTTGGTACATAGAAATCTTACCGTGGTTAACCACGAGATTGAAAACGTAGAGCTCGATTGTATATTAATTGAAATTCTGCCTAGCAGAAGAAACTCCTCTTCTCTGTTCGTACTAAACGCATACAGCCACCCCAGGGCACCGGCTGGACCAGCGAAAGCCGCTATACTCAAAACCCTCCAAATCGCAGGCCAAAACCCAACCCTAATTGTGGGCGACTTCAACGCTCAACACGTGCAATGGGGACACGCAACCATGTCCAGGAAAGGAACGGCCCTAATGGATTTTATCCAGCAAAGAGGGCTCACCCAATACACGGACCCCATGCAACCTACTAGGATAGGAAACAGCGTGACCAGGGACACGTGCCCGGACCTAACGATAGGCAAAAATCTCCCAGACTTAAGCTGGAGCAACACCAGACAAAATCTGGGAAGTGACCATTATATCATAATGTCTAAAATCACCATTGCCAATCTCAAACCCCAACCCAGAAAAAACAAAATCACCGACTGGGACAAGCTTAGGACTACCCGCGACCAAAACAACGAACCAATCATAAGACTTAGACCACTGGACACAGACCCTCCTATCGGATGTGGGAAAGGCCACTAAGGAACTGGTACATGACTTAGGCGTAAATACGGTTGACAGCCGACTTACGCACATGTGGGAGGCAAGGCAGAGCCTAGAAAAAAGATGGCTTAAGCAAAAATATAACAAAAAGCTTAGAAACAGGATCGTCACACTCACGAAAGAAATTCAACACCACACCGCAGAACTAGCGAGACAGCAGTGGAGCCATATTTGTGAAAATGTGAATGGCAATCTAGGCACGAGGCAGACGTGGAATCTTCTGCGGCATCTCCTTGATCCGGAATCCAACAAAGCTACCACTCAAAAGGAAATCACCAAAATTTTAAACATTGGCCCAGGCACGGATCAAGATATTATAGACACGCTACAGCAGAAATACTTCTGCACAACCCGTGAGACGAAGTCCCTGCCCAATTATAAAGGAGAGCCTAACTCCATCCTGGATGCTGACATAACATTGGCGGAAATAAGAGCAGCCCTCTTTAAGGTACGTACAACATCCGCCCCAGGAGAGGACGGCATTAATAATAAGAGACTCAGAAATCTAGACGACGCTTCTATCACAGCCCTCGCGGACTTTGCGAACGAGTGCTGGAGGGAGGGAAAACTCCCAGCGTCTTGGAAACATGCCATCGTTAAATTTATCCCAAAACCTGGCAAAAAGCTCGCGCTCGAAAACCTCAGACCTATTTCGCTTACTTCTTGCATAGGAAAACTGATAGAGCACGTCATACTAGACAGACTCCAGTCCCACATGCAAAAAGAGAATTTATATCCAAACACTATGGTCGGCTTTAGACCACATTTATCAACACAGGATACGATGCTAAGACTAGCAAACGAAGTCCTATCTCATGAGCAAGAAAGGAGTACCAGGGCAATACTAGCCCTAGATTTAACCAAAGCCTTTGATAACGTTAAACACAAAGCAATCCTAGAATCTCTTTCACTGCTGAATGTAGGCGCAAGAACGTTTAACTACATCAAAGACTTTCTCTCCGCTAGGACGGCTAAAATTCAAATTGGCACTATCAAATCCGACACCTTCACTTTAGGAGATAGAGGAACTCCGCAAGGATCGGTCCTCTCCCCCTTTTTATTCAACATAACCCTAATCAAAATGGCACACGAACTCGCAAGAATCCCAGACCTAGAACACTCTTTGTACGCGGACGATATCACCCTTTGGACCACCAAGGGGAGTATTGGCACGATACAAGATACGCTACAACAAGCGGTAGACGTAGTCGTAGAGGAGGCGCAAGCCGCGGGACTCGCGTGTTCCCCCCAGAAATCTGAGTTACTCATTCTACACCCAAAGCGTCAAAGAAAGAATAAAGCGCCTGCGATAAAAATCTACGCGGAAGGTGCAGCCATCCAAGAAGTGAAACACTAAGAATCTTGGGAATGCTCATACAGTCAAACCAAAAAAACGACACACTAATTAAGAAACTGAAAAACACCGTGAACCAAATTTCCCTCCTCCTCAGACGAATCGCGAATAGGCGTGGAGGAGTTAAAGAAGCTGAGACCAGGAAACTAGTAGAAGCCTTCGTTCTTAGCAGAGTTATCTACTCTACACCATACGTCACCCTCACAGTTAGAGAAAGAGACGACCTGGATTCACTAATTAGGCAGTCCTATAAAATTGCGCTAAACCTCCCTCGTCATACCCCAAATGAAACACTACTAAAGTTAGGAATTCATAACACCTTAGCGGAAATGGTGGAAGCACACCTCACCGCTCAGTACGAACGACTGTCAAGCACTGAAACGGGACGTTTCATCCTAAAAAAAGCAGGAATACAATATGAAGGGACCCGGGCCCATACTTTGCCGATTCCAAGACACGTGCACGAGCAATTAATAGTCCGTCCTCTGCCTAAAAACATGCATCCAGAATATGATACGGACAGAAGAAGGGCTAGAGCACAAAAATTACACGAAAGATTTTCAGTACAGAAAGACACGGCGCACGTGGACGTGGCAGAACATGCGGACAGAGATGCCTTTTCCCTGGCAGTTGTCGATCATCGAGGTTCTCCCCTCGCATCGGCGACAATCAATAAAACAAAATTTCCGGAGGAGGCCGAAGAGGCTGCCATAGCTTTAGCCATTACCTCCACCACTGCCAAATACATCCTTAGCGACTCTAAAACTGCAATTCGAAATTTTGCAAAAGGAAGGGCCCACTCCGCAGCCATCAAAATCTTACAAAAAATCTCCCATACCCGCCTTATCACATTGATCTGGGTACCTGCCCATTCGGACCATCCTGGGAACAAGGCAGCGCACCAATTTGCCCGAGGATTCGTAGTTAACCGGGAGGTGCGCTGCCCTGAGCTCAGGTCGCTAGGGAGCGGATGACAACCTACAAAGAAATTACTACCCACTTCAAGAAAGAAAGACAAATCTTCCCAGAACCACATCGATCACTAAGTAAAACACAACAAGTCACCTGGCGCCAGCTTCAAACAGACACTTTCTTTAATCCGTACATGTACTCCATATGGTTCCCAGAGCAGTTCAGCCCTGTCTGTTCTCTCTGTGGACATCAAAAGGCAGACACACCACACGTCCTATACTCATGTAATCAAGACAAGCCATCACAGAGTCTGCAGCTCTCTACCCAATCTCAGTGGGGGGCCGCGCTGCTCAGCTCCGACCCCGAGGTTCACCTCCGAGTCACGGAGCGAGCCGAAGAGGTCGCCGAACGACATCGTCGGTCGGCCACCTGGCGTCCGGCCTAGAAGAGGAGCCCACCGCGGGGACGGGAACGCCAATCCACCCCGCGCCTACGACCTCTTCTTTAATAAAGTTTACCTCCTCCTCCTCCATGAGGCAAATTAACGAAAACGCCATTATTATAACGGCGCTTTTAGTGTCGCAAGAAATTAAATGGCAAGATAGTTTACAATGTACAAAGTAAATACCTCTTTCAATATATAGTCATCTTCACAATGCCAAATTTTATTCGAGGGCTCCGTGTGGTGCTCGCAATTTCGCTGACTGAATAGCATAGAGTTTGATAATTTTGTGCTAATAATAAAGAAAATTACCTTTAACACAAATCAAGAGTCCTAAAGGGGCGATATGCGAGGCTGAAGAGAAAAACGAGACCATCGACCGTATATGTCTACCAACAGAAAAATGTCGTAAGCTTGGTTACTAAGTGCCCTAGAGATAAGCGGTTGCTTATTTATTTAATTCTACCACAGCGCACGCGTACCCCCAAGACAGTCAATTTGCAGAGCCATCGCTCATAAGCGAATGCTCACTGATGTGGATGGCAAAAAGCTTGACTTTTCGCAATTTTTTTTTTCGGAACTGCATTCGGCCACGTGAACACTCATCAGTAAATAATAATAAGAAAATCTTAACTAAATGTTATGATTTCGTGCAAAAGCTTGGTAAGTAAATATTTCTGCAGTAAATAATGCTGTACTTTTTCAATTGGATGGAAGTCTGGTCAAGTTGCAGGCCGTTCATGGTAACAAATTTTGGACGTGTGTCCTCTTTCTCTATCTCGTAAATTGTGCGACAAAAACGTTTCATCGCGAAAATCTTTTTTTTAGCATTCATGGCTATTGTTACGTTTCTCCACCGACAAGCGGGACAGCTGACGCGGCCACCGCATAGCAACAGGCAGAACCGCGAGCGGATCGGCCATTTAGACACCGTTCATCGGCCGCGCAACGCTTCCTCCCGCGGGCAAGTCTCAACGTGATCCTGCCACGCGCCAAATGTGTGTGCATGCGTGTGAGTGCAAACGCCGGCCAAGCTTGCAGCTCGTGAGAGAATGCGTCGCCCTCGCCCGTCTGCAGGAGGTGGAGATGAGGTCGGACCACCTGCGATTGAGTCATCCCGTCGTGTACAAACGGCTCTCCCTTTCCTGTGAGGGTTTTCTCTTTCCCTGTGAACTGGAAAACCTATAAAAAGCAGCGGCCGACACCGCTTGCGGCGGGGACTAGCCTGCCACCGAATTTCTATCTGTTGTAGGCCGTCATTGCACACCACCGCTGGTGGTGGACGACGGCTGTTGTTGCGGTGCGCGTATTTCTTTCCCTCTTCCTTTTCTTCTCTGTTTTCTCTTATGTCTGCACGAGGCAGCGGAGGTGGCACAGCTACGGAGCCAGTAGCAGGCCCGTGCATTTTCTTTTCCTTCGTCCTACAGCCACAACAACAACAACAACAAAATAGTACGCCGCCACACGCAGTTCCTAGCCCTTCGGGGCTGGGCTGGGACGGTAGGTCAAAGCCACTGGCGGCGGGGACTAGCCAGCCACTGAATTTTCATCTGTTGTAGGCCGTCATTGCACCCGCCACCGCTTAGGTGGCGGACGACGGCTGTTGTTGCGGCGCGCGTCTTTCTTTCCCTCTTCCTTTTCTTTCTTCTCTGTTTTCTCTTATGTCTGCACGAGGCAGCGGAGGTGGCACAGCTACGCAGCCAGTAGCAGGCCCGTGCATTTTCTTTTCCTTCTTCCTACAGCCACAACAACAACAACAAAATAGTACGCCGCCACACGCAGTTCCTGGCCCTTCGGGGCTGGGACGGTAGGTCAACGCCACTTGCGGCGGGGACTAGCCAGCCACTGAATTTTCATCTGTTGTAGGCCGTCATTGCACCCGCCACCGCTTAGGTGGTGGACGACGGCTGTTGTTGCGGCGTGCATCGCTCCTTTTTCTCTCTCCTCTATTTTTTTCTTCTGTCCGCACGAGGCAGCGGAGGTGGCTCAGCTATAGAGCCAGTAGCAGGCCCGTGCATTCTCTTTTCCTTCTTCCTTGGCCCTGCCATATGGTCTCTTCAAAGAGAGACCACATGGCAGGGCCAAGCCAAGCCTCAAGTGGGTCGCCACAACCACCAAATTGACGAATTCCAAGGGATGGATGAAGACGACTTTGGAGACGCCGATTCAGGAAGCGAAGACGGAATCCCGTCAGATTCCTCATCGGAGCGCGTCGGGTACAGCAACGATGCCAGTTGGGAGCTTGTTAAATCCAAGCGCCAGAAAAAAAACTTCAGAGACAAGGACAAAGGAAGGGCACGGGAACCGACCCGGACGTCGAACCTCATGATGTAAAATCACTGGGTAATGCGACCGGCTGCAACAAGACTGGACAGGTGGAGCAGAGGCGCCTAGGCGAAGACTGCCGCCACTCACCAAAAATGACATCAAAATAATTTTTCGACCCAAGAAAGGACTCATGGTGAAATCACTCACCAGACACCAAGTAGCGCGCGCCGTTAGCATGGCGTGCGGCCAACGATGCAAGGACGAGGACATACTTGTAAGGCTTCGTACAGGATCAAATATCATTAGCGTTAGCACCCCACATGAAGAAACGGCTCACCTGGTGCGGCGTATTACCCGCCCTAAATTCGCCGGAAAGTCGTACGAGGTCAACGCTTACGTTGCAGCTCCGGAGGACGTCTTTCGCGGCGTAATACACGGTGTTGACCCAGGTACGTCTCCCGAAGAGCTCAAAGCACACCTACGAGTCAGAACTCAAGAAGTAACCATTCTCCAGGCAAGGATGCTTGGAAAATCCAAGACCGCAGTGATCACGTTCAACGGCCCGATCTTGCCGAAATTCGTAATATACTACGGAGGTGAACTACCGTGTTACCAGTACCGCCCCACGAGGCAAGTGTGCTACGTCTGTTTCCAGCAAGGACACCGCTCCGACGTGTGCCCCACACCGGACATTATTGTGTGCGGACTGTGCGGAGATAAAAATCCGACGAAAGACCATGTGTGCGAGCTCAAGTGTCTAATATGCGGTGAGGCACATCGCACCGGATCCAAAGAGTGCCCCGAGAGACTGAAAAAAGCAAGACCAAAGCCCAGCGGGGAAAGACGGCGCAGTGGCCAACGCGGGCGACCATGCAAGCAAACCTTCAGCTCAGAAGGAGAGACGTCGCGGAGCCGATCAAGGTCCACTTCCGTCCCACCTCTGTCGCCGGCCGGTTCACAGGAGGGGAACAAACAAGAAAAGCAGAAAAAGAAGCTTTCCCAAAAAAGCAGCAGCAAGGTGAGCTGGGCATCTACCATTGATCCGCACATGGTAAAAAATAGTAGTAACACAAACAATACAAACAACAAAAATATTCCTGTCAAAGAAGCTAAAGACGCGAGCAGTGATGCACTCAGGCGCGAGCTTGAACTCGCTCGACTCAAACAAAATGAGCTCGAACGCAACGTCGAGGAACTAACAAAAACACTAAAGGCACAACAGCGGGAGCTTGAAATCACTAGAGCCTTTCCAGAACAGCCACAAGCATCCAACAATGGAGAACTTGAAACACGAATGCAACAGATGATACAGCAGATAATGCAGGATATGATGCGGCAAATCCAATCTCAAATGCAACAGATGCAAGCACAATTTCAGGGGCAGATCTCAGAAATCAAAAGTGCTTTTCGAAAACAGACATAACAAAAACATTAGGGAAAGAGCGTACAACCGTCCAGCGTTAACGGCGTTCGCTGTCGAACAAGGCAACAGCACGAACACGTAAACATTACCAAGACGCCTCAGCAAGACCAAGAAAACTTAGAAATTTGGCAATGGAACTGCAGAGGCTAAAGCAAAAAACAGGCCCGACTAAAACAATAGATAAACACACAGCTTACACCCCCCGATGTGATTGCGCTCCAAGAGACTAGAACCAGGCCCTCTTTACAGGGGTACGATGTTTACGAGAGCCAAAACGGAGGTAAACCAGCCGTTCTAGTCATCAAAGCCATCACCCCAATCAGGCACGATATCATCGCCGACACGGACATTGAGCACGCGCGTGTCGAAATCATCCCGAAAAAGCGAAAGGGAAGGAGCACATTCGTACTGAACGTGTACAGCCCGTCAAGACAAAGAAAAGCCAAATTCTTCGAACTCTTCCACGGACCGCACAAGCTGGCCAAAGAAAATGCACTCATTATCGTGGGAGATTTCAACGCCATGGACACGAGTTGGGGATACCGGAAACAAGATATCAAGAGAAGAACATTAGCGGACGTAGCCCCCAGGAGAATCGGTAATAGTGTGAGCACGGACACTTACCCGGACCTCACGTTCGTAAGGAAGAGCAAGGAGTCACAGTGGGAAAACATGATGGAAAACCTAGGTAGCGATCACTTTATCCTCCGGACGCGAATAGCATCGGAAAGGGTAAGATGCCGGATCAGACAAGCAAAACTCACGGACTGGAACGCGTTCCGCGGGGCTTGCAAAAAATCTGACGGCGGCATCCAATCACTAGAAGACTGGAGCGGTATGTTGACAGAAACGCGAGACAAATGCACAAAAAGTGTGAGACGAACAACAACAACGCCCGAAGTAGACGGGCACCTTCTGCGACTATGGGAAGCCAGACGCAGTCTCGCCAAAAGATGGCGGAAGCAAAAACACAACAGGAAACTAAAATTAAAGATAGCAGAAGTTACCGCAAAAGCTGAAGAATACGCAGCGCAACTCGCGAGACAAAATTGGGAACAATTCAGCAACTCGCTTAAGGGAACCTTAGGTACGGCCAGAACCTGGAGTCTCCTGAGAGCACTAATCGATCCGACCAAAACAAAATCAGAAAACAATAAAAGCATCCACAGATTCATCCACTTCTTCGAGGGTTCGGACACCGACCTTTTAGAGAAGGCACGAAAAAAATGCTTCGGCGATCGCAACCCCTCACGATACCAAGGAATCTATCGCGGAGCCGAAAACGAGAGACTCGACCGCCCAATAACTGTGGAAGAAGTCTGTGCGGCCATAAGGAATACGACCAGAAACACGGCAGCAGGAGCCGACAAAATCGACAATGCCCTGATCCGAAACCTGAGTGACGACCTCATACAAGAGCTCGTAAGCTTTCTAAACAAACACTGGGAGGCGGAGACGGTTCCCGAAGACTAGAAACACGCCGAAGTAATTATGATACCTAAACCTGGCAAACAGCTCAATTTGAAAATCTCAGGCCCATCTAGCTCACGTCGTGCCTCGGCAAGCTTTACGAGTGGGTGGCGATGCTCAGACTGCAAAATTTCATGGAAGATAATGAACATGTACCCCATACCATGTTCGGCTTCAGAGCAAAACTCTCGACGCCGGACATGCTGCTTCAAATACAAGATGTGCTCCGCAACGTACCCTGTAAACGATTCGGTCATATGAGATCCCGTCACTCTAACGCTGCGTTCAAGTTGTCTATTATATTACTTCTTTTTCAGATCCTAGTGTACTTTACAAGGCCGAACAGGTGAAAACGTCATAATGGCCCTTGACATCAAGGGAGCATTTGATAACGTCAGTCACGAAGCGATCCTTAGAGGCCTAGACGACCTGGACTGCGGACGCAGAATCCACGGGTACGTCAAAGCCTTCCTGTCAGATAGAACTGCCACCATCAACATGGGAGACCTTCGATCGAACAAAATTCAGGCGCCAAACAAAGGAACACCCCAAGGATCAGTCATCTCACCTATCCTCTTCAATATAGCTATGATAGGTCTAGCACGAAAACTAGAGAAGATCGAAGGCATTAGGCAAGCCATGTATGCAGACGACATAACAGTCTGGACGAACACCGGTTACCTCTGGTAGAAGGAAGAAAAACTACAGGAAGCGGCCTCCTGTGTACAGAAATATCTCGGAGAAAGAGGACTCGCATGCTCGACCGAGAAATCGGAACTGCTTCGAGTGTGGAGAGGCAAACGAAACCGGACCGTCCCAACCAGTGAGAACCTGAAACTCAACATCTACCTGGAAGGAATGCCCATCCCTGAAAAGACAACAATAAGAATATTAGGTATGTGGGTTCATTCGAAGCAATGCAGTAGTCACACTTTTACCATGTTCAAAACAACACAAGTGACACGCATGATCACCCGCATCACCAACAGGCAGCATGGCATGCGCGAAGAAGACACACTAAAACTAGTTAGAAACCTGGTAGTGAGCCGAATTATGTACAGCCTGCCCTACCAGTGCCTCAACAATAGTGAAATACAACAAGCGGATGCCCGGCTACGCAAAGCGTATAAGACGGCGCTCCGATTACCGCGCAGCACATCTACAGAAAAGCTTATGGCGCTTGGATTGCAAAACACATTCGAAGAACTACGAGAGGCACAGCTTGAGTCGCAAAAACTCAGGCTGCTGCAGACAACGACTGGAAGAGCGCTCTTACAGAGACTCGGATACTGTGAGCAGATGCGAGAAATAGCGAGGACGGTAACGATCCCCGACGAACTTCGCAAGTCCCTCAAGGTAGCTCCAATCCCGAGAAACATGGACCCTAACCTCCACCAAGGTAGAAGAGAAGCAAGGGCCGATTTTATTCAAAAAACATACGCTCCTCAAGACACGACCGTGTATGCAGACACGTCCTCGAGAGGAGGACACAACAAAATTGCAATGGCCACGGTGGTCAATTCGTCTCTACGCGAAGTCACCAGCGCCTCTATCCGACACTGCACAGTAGCAGAGGCCGAGGAAGTAGCCATTTCTCTAGCGGTGGCGTAGGGCTATAGAGCTGGGCGGTCGCTAACAATACTCACGGGCTCTCAAACAGCCTGTCGAAATTTCATGAATGGTAGGATTGGTCGTCACGCGCTCCGTATACTCCTCAGAGCGAGCGACAGAATTAAAAACCACGAAGAAAACAAGACCAGACACAAAATTATGTGGGTACCGGGGCACATGGGGGCGGCAGGGAACCAAGAGGCTGACAGGATAGCTCGAGCATACACTACTTTCCGAGCATCCGATGGGTCCGCGGAACTTTTGCCAGCACCCAAGGCATACTCGGCCATACTAGAAAACTATAGAGGAAGAAGAATGCGATATCCCCCACCACACAGTTCTCTCACCAGAGAGGAAGCTGTCATATGGAGACAATTACAGACGGGTTCATACACAAACCTACACATACTAAACAAAATTCACCCTACCATATACGCTGACAGATGTCCGTTGTGCGATGAAAAACCAACACTATATCACATCACATGGTCAAGTCAAAACATAGATGTGGTCCCCAAAATTCGAAACCCAAGTGCGGAGCAATGGGAGACTGCTGTCCAGCGACCGCTGCGAAGACCAGCAAGGTCTGGTACAGCGAGCCCAACGGGCGGCAGCAGCCAGCGGAGCCCTGGACTGAGGGCAACCGACCATTGTGAAAAAGTGGACGAAGTCGACGGAGAAGACTCTTGTGGATACAACAAGCGATATCTCTGAAGACGTCCAAAAACCGCCAAATAATATAGGGCTAAATAAAGTTTTTTCTCCTCCTCCTCCTTCTTCCTACAGCCACAACAACGCCGCCACATGTTAAAGATTCCTAGATGGTCGAAATGACTCCGTAGCCCTCCACTACGACTCCCCTTTCACTCTTTCAAATTTCGCTCCCATGCTCTATGTAAGAATAATATCGGTGCTGACACTCTCCTCCCGCCGCGGGCGAGACTGCCGCCCTCTCGAGGCCAGTGTATGTTCGGGCGGTTTGAGCGTGTTGCCATGACGACCGGTCGTTAACTTAGACGGCGCTGCCAAACACGGACCCAAGTTGGGCAGCTCAATCATTCTGTCAAGCATTTCTGCCATCTGCAATCTCGCACTTGAACGCGCGCCAAGGAACGCCACACTACAGGAGCGATGGTGTACCGTCCAAACGCACACCTGTCGGAGAAATTGTTACAGATACTCTGCCTTTCCTTTCCTGTACGCCAATTATAATTATATGTAGCACTGCAATGAACGCCGATAAAAGGCAATGAAAGGCAAATGATAGGAGATGAAGGGTTCAGTTCAGTCGTTCAGTCGTGTCCGACTCTTCGTGACCCTATGGACCATGTCACGCCACGCTTTCCGGTCTCTCACTATCTTTCTAACATAACATAAATTCATCTGCAGTGCCTCGAGGATGCCATCTAACCATTGCGTTCGATGCCTACCCTTCTCCGGTGACCCTCATCCTTTCACAACATCAAAACTTTCTCCAGCGACTCCTCTCTTCTCTGCAGATGACCAAAGAAGCTGAGCTTTAACTTTAGAATCTGACCCTCCAATGAGCAGTCAGGGTTTATGGTCGACAATATCGACTCATTTGATCTTCTGGCAGTCCAAGGAACTCTCAAGAGTCTTCGCCAGCACCACAATTCAAACACGTCAATTCTTCGGCGGTCAGCCTTTTTCACAGTCCAACTCTCGCATCCATACATCACAACTGGAAAGACCATAGCACGAGGTATACGGATCTTGATTGGCAGACTAATGTCTCTGCTCTTTACTAGGTGGTCAAGGCTAACCATTGCTCTCTGTCCCAGAAGCAGGCGTCTCCTAATATCATGGCTGCAGTCTCCTTCAGAGGTAATCTTGGAGCCTAAGAAGAGAAAATCTGTCACAGCTTCCACTTCTTGTCCATTGATGCCCCAGGACTTGATAGGGCAAGACGCCATGATCTTTGTCTTTTTAACGTTCAGTTTAAGCCCAAACTTCTCACTCTCTTATTGTACGCGCATCAGAAGTCTCTTGAGTTCCACTTCACTTTCTGCCATTAAAGTGGTATCATCCGCATATCTAAGTTTGTTGATACGTTTTCCAGCAATCTTTACTCCGGATGAAGACTCGTCCAGACCGGCCTTCCTCACAATGCACTCTGCATATAGGTTAAATAGGCAGGGCGACAGTATGCAGCCTTGCCTCACTCCTTTCTCAATCGGAAACCAATCAGTAAGACCATGCCCAGTTCTGACTGTGGCCTCTTGTCCTTCATACAGGTTCCTGAGGAGACAGATGAGGTGAATTGGAACTCCCATCTCTTGGAGAGCTCGCCACAATCTGCTGTGATCTACGCAGTCAAACGCTTTCGCATAATCGATAAAGCAGAAGTAGATGGGTTTCTTTAACTCTCTTGCTTTTTCCATGATCCAGCGAAGGTTGGCAATTTGGTCTCTAGTTCCTCTGCCCTTGCGAAACCCAGCTTGCACGTCCGGAAGCTCCCGATCCACATACAGCTGCAGCCTTGCTTGGAGGATTTTCAACATCACCTTGCTAGCATGCGAAATAAGCGCGATCGTGCGGTAGTTGGAACAATCTTTGGCACTTCCTTTCTTTGGAATGGGGATGTAAACTGACCTCCTCCAATCCTGTGGCCACTGCAGGGTTGTCCAAATCTTCTGACATAATGTATGCAGAATGTTGACAGCGTCATGATTGAGGTTTTGAAGCACCTCAGCTGGAATGCCATCAATTCCGCTAGCTTTGTTCTTAGCAAGGCTGGCTAAGGCCCATTCAACTTCACTCTTCAGGATGCCCGGCTCGAGATCAGTAATCACAACCGTCTTATGTTGGGTTTGCACATTCGGGTCCTTCTTGTACAGTTCTTCTGTGTATTCCTGCCACCTCTTCTTTATCTCTCAGGCTTCAGTGAGGTCCTTGCCTCGTTTGTCCTTTATCACGCCCAGCTTAGCACAGAAGCTTCCTTTGATATCTTTGATTGTCTTCTACAGAGCTCTTGTGTTCCTTAATTGGCTGTTGTCCTCAACTTCTTGGCACTGTATGTTCAGGAAGGCATTCTTATCTCTCCTTGCTATTTTCTGAAAATCCGCATTGAGAACCTTGTATCTTTCACTTTCTCCCATAACTTTTGTCATCTTCCTTTCCTCAGCTATTTGCAAAGCCTCTTCAGATAACCAGTTTGCTTTCTTGCATTTCTTTTGCTTTGGAACTACCTTAGTAGCAACTTCTTGTATTATATCACGAACATCAGTCCACATCTCTTCGGGCTCTCTCTCTTCTAGATCTAATTCTTGAAATCGATTCCTCACTTCCAGGGCATATTCTAATGGAATTTGATCCAGATCATACCTGAAAGGCCTTCTACTTGTCTGCGCTTTCCTCAACCGAAGCTTAATTTTGGCAACAAGAAGCTGATGATCGGTGCCACAATCGGCCCCAGGCCTTGTTTTTACTGCTTGTATAGCGCTTCTCCATCTCTGCCGCAAAGAATATAATCGATCTGATTCCTGTACAGACCGGCCGGTAAAGTCCATGTGTACAGGCGCCTTTTGTGCTGTTGAAAATGAGTATTCGCTATGGTCAGGTTGTTTTCTTGACAAAACTCTACTAGCCTCTGCCCAGCTTCATTTGGCTCGCAAAGACCGAACTTGCCTATAATTCTGGATATTTCTTCACTCCCGACCTTAGCATTCCAGTCTCCTATGAGAAAAACGACGTCTGATGATGGGGTGCGGTCTAAAATACATTGTAGGTCAGCATAAAATCTGTCAACGTCTGCTTCTTCAGCAGTAGTGGTCGGTGCATAGACTTGGATAACTGTTATGTTGAAAGGGTGACCTTGGATCCGAAGTGAAATCATTCGGTCGTTTTGGGGGTTGCACCCTAGCACTGCTTTGCCCATTCTTCTGTTTACTATGAGAGCGACCCCATTCCTTCTCTTGGATTTGTGCCCATAATAAAAGACATAATGGTCGCCCGATTTAAATTATCCCATCCCGGTCCACTTGAGCTCGCTGATACCCATGATATCAATGTTCAATCTGTCCATTTCTCGCTTGACGACATCCAGTTTACCTTGCGTCCTAGATCTTACATTCCATGTTGCTATGTGATATATCTCCTTGCAACATCGGACTTTCCGGTCGCTTCCCGACACATCCACAACTGAGCGTCCTTTTGGCTTTAGCCCAGCCGCTTCATTCGTCCTGGAGCTACTAGGAATCGCCCTTTGTTCATCCCCAGTAACATGTGGAACGCCTTCCAACTTGGGGGGCTCATCTTCCGGCGCCATATCGTTAATGGTATTGTGACTGGCCATAGGGTTTTCTTGGCAGGAAATACTGGAGTGGGTTGCCATTACCTTCTCCAGTGAATCACATTTTGTCAGAACTCTCTGCCGTGACCTGTCTATCTTGGGTGGCCCTACACAGCAGAGCTCACGACTTCATCGAGTTTCGCAAACCCCTCCGCCACGACAAGGAAGTGATCCATGAAGGGGGAGATGAAGGGTAGGCTTTAGTTATTCTCTTAAGAAACGTCTAAGAAACCCTCTAACTTTACGGAACTAATAACTAAAAAAGCTTTCCGCTATTTTATCGGCATGACAACACACGTGCGTCCGCGTGCGGGGCAATGACGGCATACGACAGATAAAAATCTGATAGCAGGCTAGGCCGCAAGCGGCGTTGCTTACTGATTGATTCATTTATAGGAAGGGAAAGGCGCGGTACCTGTCTCACTTGTCTTTTGTGTACACCTCAACCGCGCCGTAAGGGAAGGGAGGAAGGTGGGAGAG
Source organism: Amblyomma maculatum (assembly GCF_055883805.1). NCBI lineage: Eukaryota > Metazoa > Arthropoda > Arachnida > Ixodida > Ixodidae > Amblyomma > Amblyomma maculatum. Next base: position 175,599,719 of record NC_139345.1, read on the forward strand.
AAAAATGGAAAGAAAGAGGAGCCGTAGTGGAGGGCTGCGGAGTAATTTCGACCACCTGGGGATCTTTAACATGCGCTGACATCGCACAGCACACGGACGCCTCCTCGTTTCACCTCCATCGAAACGCAGCCGCCGAGGTCGAGTTCGAACCCGGTTACTCCGGAACAGTACCTTCTGCATGCTTCTTGCGAGTCTGTAATAGCAGCGGACGCATATCCACTGTGGCCATCCGCATACTCAAGGCAAGAAAAATCATCTTTTCAAAATGCTTCATAACGTGGACACAAGGCCATTAGACTGTCAAAGGTAACCAATGTGCCGACGCCAACGCCCAAGCATACGCCAACCGGGGGGCGCACGACGACGGGGAACCGGACGCAGTCACTAGACGCTATGGAGCCATCCTTGAACATCAAAGAGCCTTAAGGAGGATCTATCCACCTCCCCACGAAGACCTCAATAGAGAGCAGTCGGTTGCCTGGAGACAGCTACAGACTAACTCATACCCCAATCTGAGTCTACTCAGTAAAATCCACCCCACTACATATGAAAATAAATGCCCACCATGCGCAGAACCCCCTACACTCTACCATGTTACATGGGCCTGTCAAGAAACACAGGTAGCACCAATAAACACCACACCAACACCGGAGCAGTGGGAGGCTGCGCTGTCCTGCTCGACGCCTGACGACCAGCTCAAGCTGATTGACAGAGCGCGCAAGACTGCAAAGGCCACTGGGGCCCTGGGCTGAGGGCCCCACCAACGCCGGGAGAATTCCCTTTGTGTAAATAAAGTTTTTCATTCATTCATTCCGGAACAGTAGTCGGGCATCTTACCACTGCACCACCTGCTGTTATAGCGCAATTACTACATGTACGGAAATGCAATATCTGGACTTATAAAAAAGATCCAGATCAGGCATATCAGAAATTGGGCAGATATGGTATATTAAGAGAGATCTCGGCCAGATAAGGTATATCTGCTCAATTTATGATTTCGAGTACCAGATAAGACATACCTGGTTGTATATGCCTGATCTGCCCAATTTCTGATTTCGAGTACCAGATAAGACATATCTGTCTGGTCAGATATGTCTTATCTACCCAATTCCCGATATAAAGATCTAGCCCGTATGGCATGTAGGTTTTGAACTATAGATCTATATACTGTGGAATACTGCGCTACTTGATATACAGAGACAAATGGAAGACGACACACGAATGAAGCGCAAACTTACAACTATTCATTTTTTTCGACAAAACACGTACATATATACAAAAGGCATTCTTGTCAAATCACAAACATCATTCATGCGTGTGATCACGCACGTTATCATTTCGACCACAACTCCGCATCTGCACAGCTATCATATCTAGCTCCTCTTTTGTGGGAGCCACAGAGGATGTACTAACGCACGTATATTTTTCTGCTGACTCGATTAAGAAGGCTTCTACGATTTTTATTTCAATTCTTTCTTTTTGTTTACCTACAATTTCAGTCCTATGGAATAATGGTTGCAGCCAGTTTCACATCGCAAGCAATGTTGCGCAAGATTTCCAGGGTGGCTGATTTTCCCACAGTCATTATGATGTTCCAGGAGCCTCTTATTAACACATCTTCCCGTTTGTCCGATGTATTGTTTTGCGCACGAAATCGGGATCTTGTAAATGATTTCATCCTGACAAGGTATGAACCTTTTTTGATGTGCAATTTCACATTCCTTCCTCTTGCCACGCTTGTCATGCTCATTTACTGCATTACAGAGGCTTATCAACTTTTTTGGCGCCCTAAATATCACCTTCACATTATGTTTGGTTGCTACCTTCCTTAAGCCATGTGATACTTTGTGTATATACGGAATTACAACACATCGTTCTCTGTCGCCCTCTTCTCTCTGCACCTGCGTTTTCTTCGTCATGTTGTTCAGCAGCTTTTCTGCCACAGACGAAATGACACTATCTGGAAAACCACTGGCTTTCAGCCGGGTTATTTGCATGCCGATGCTTTCTGTCATTTTGTGATCGCAGGACTTCTTAATGCTCTGCAACATGCACGAGTGGGCATATTGCAGAGATCTATATATCTGCAATTGACAAGATCTATGTATCTGCATATCAATATAACACTTTATTATAGCAAACACAAGACAATTTCAGCATTAAACGTCCCGCACGGTCAATCAAGTTTGCCTAGGAAAACCTGAATTTCCCCTTTTATTTCAAACCTTACAGGAAAACAGCTTTGAAACCACAGATTTTCTTTTTTCCCTGCCTATATGGAATCGCTCAAAGACGGGCCTGAATTACGTATATATACCAAGGGTCAAAGACATGCTCACCCGACAGTAAATATTGAGATTCTACTCATTTACACGCGATACTAAACCTAATGAGGTATCTGAACAGAATAATGCACTTTCTTGTCTACACGGGAAGCTAAGGTGAAAGACATTAACCTATTAAATTAGATATTACATTTTTATCTACTCTTTTACACACAGAGCTTAAACCAGTAAATGCTTTTAGTTTGAGGTGGTTTAGCTGCGAAGCTAAAGAAAATAAACAGAGAACAGCTAATAATCGAACTAGACTATTGAAATCGAATATAAAGGTTTGTCGATACCCGGAAAAGGTACCGCTAAACCGTAGGGCGATAAACCACAGACTGCTGAGACTGCTGATAATACCTAAACCTTAGCAAAGTACATATATGCTGTCAGTAAGTACTGCTGTTACCTTAAGCAGACTGAAGTGCAAAATGAGCTAACGCGCCTTACTCTTGGTTGCATTTGAAATTAGGAGAGAAAACAAACAAAAACATGTCCGATGGCATTTGTCATGACAGCGACAGCTCTGCCCCTAACCCAAATCAAGCATGAAGCTACTTAGGTAGTGCAGATAGTAATAATAATATTAATAATAATAAACAGTGAAGGACCCTATCCACCCACTGAAATATGTCGAAATTGCTGGAGCGAAAGACAAATTAGCAACAAAATGTACGGGAAAATATCACATACTGGCAATTGCCATCCAATTTACTGATTGGAAAATTAGTTGGTTGGTTGGTTTGTGGGGTTTAACGTCCCAAAGCAACTCATGCTATGAGAGACGCCGTAGTGGAGGACTCCGGAAATTTCGACCACCTGGGGTTCTTTATCGTGCACTGACATCGCACAGCACACGGGCGCCTTGCTTTTCGCCTCCATGAAAAAGCTGCCGCCGAGGCCGGGATTCGATCCCGCGTCCTTGGGAACAGTAGTCGAGCGCCGTAACCACTGCGCCACACCGGAGGGGTGATTGGAAAATTAATTTTCTATCAAAATAATAAAGTGAACAATATCCTGAGGCTAGCAAGTGCTAGTTCTCGACAAGAAGTCTCACGCTCACAGTTTTAGTGATCCGGCGTGAAGATGAGGCGACACGATGAGGGTGCGATCCGCCTGCAGTTTCACAATGGTGAAGATTTTGCCAGGGCCACCCAGGGCAGAAGTCCCGAAAAGCTCAATCGACCATCAGGTTCGCTGCCAAGGCTGGGGAGGCAGCTTCCACCCGCAGTGGGACACAGTAATTTCCTCTCTGCCGACGGTCAGACTGAAGCTCTTGTAGGTTTGCTGTCGCATTTTTGTTACATGCACACAGCTAATAGCGAACAGGCGTTGGCACACACACACACACACCAGCATACACAACATGCAGCACTCTCGCCAGACGCACCGAACTCTGATGTCTGCCACCGAAAAGGAACGAGGCACCAAGTGCTTTGCGCACGGAGTTGAAAAGGGGAGGGGAAAGCAGCAAACACACACAAAACGGAGAGCTCGCGGCTTACACGGTAGAGCGTGGCAGCTAGGAGGAGAGATGAAATGCGAGTCCACGCAGGGACCGCCGCTGTCTGAGAGGGAAGAAGGGAACGCGGGAGAGGAGGAGTCACTGTCTAGCCAGTCCGGCCCTCGACGCAGCAACCGCCAGCTGTCTCTGAGGGTGAGTCACCGTCTAGACAGCGCGGAGGGGGCCGTACACTGACTGGCATCATTTTCTTGATATTTTGAATCTCTCCCCTTAACCGACATTGCTTTTGTGCAGCGAACTGCCGCCGCAATTTAAACCAAAATGCAAGTTAGTAGGCGGAAGGAGGAGCATGTAGCCATAACCCAGCGCCTTCCTGGATTAAGGAACACGTGGTATAATAATTGTAGTGCAGCGAAATCTGCAGAATATTTCAAATATTAGAAGTCGTAGCTATTTTCTAAATTGGATACAATTAACACTAAGCATGCAGGCCATGCTGAGTGTAGAAAAATTGAAGCTCGACCACATGATGCCAGTATTGGATATTTGCAGAAGGTAGACGAAGGCCATATATTTCTAATATACAGTCACAATGGCGCCTACATAATTAAGGCCCCGATGAGGCTATATAAAGTCCTGTTGACGCAAGGCATATGGCCCTGGTCTGTCTATATAAGTTTATGACGACGCCATATATGCCCTTTATCAGGCCACATAGGGTCGCGAGGATACCATATATGCCCCTGATCAAGCCATATAATGTCCCGTTACCCGTACAGATATGGATTATATGTTGCATGATATGGGCAAATCTGAGCCATATAAGGGCAACATTTTGCACATATATGACCTTATCTGGCCTGATTTTTGATTTGCCCAGAAAAGGTCTAATTTGCTGCCTTATATATTTGTGTCTGGCTGCATATGTTCCATATCTGGAGCAGATATGGGATTTCCGTAAGGGTATATTTTGAACATTTCACCCAGTTACTGTACTTTTGTTTTCACTTGGCATATGGTGTGTAATAATGTTCTGAAAGTTTTCATTCTAATTTTTAATTGGTAAAGTACATGCGAATATAAATGTCTGGGATGGTGATTATAATTTGGCACCTCATTGTGAGTTACAAAGCTTACTTCACTGAACGCTGACACCTCCACACCTGAGTCCTTCGAGAGCCATTAATCCTCCAGTGGAAAAGGGCTTATTGAAAATTAGTCCCATTCTGTGATAATTTGCATTGGAATAAAAATGCCGTTTTCTCAAGCTTTCGCGTTGGGTCCATGTGGGATTGTGTTGGGTTCATTCGACGCGCCCTCTCATCCCGTCTTAGGCCTCATTCCCACAGCCGGTTTTTCGCTCCTCCGTCGCCTCCGTCGCGCCGGCACTCGCCCGAGAAGGGGAGTTAATGGTGCCAGTACTCCACGAAATCGGGTGGCCGGCGCCGTGGGGTTTAGCTCCAAGGCGGCGCCGGTCCGGCGAGCGGCGGACTCTCCGCCCCACGAAAGACGGACCAGTGAGCGCGCTCGCTTCTCTCACGTGACTTCACGTCACGGCTTGCGTGTCGCGACCAAGCGAGCGCCGGCGGAGCGACCGCGCGGCCATCGCGGGCTCGCATGCAGACGGCCGTGCGCGAGCACAGAGAGAAAAAAAAAAGCGGGGGTTGCCCTCCTCTCTGGTGCCCCGCGAAGCGCGCGCTGACAAGAGACAACAAATGCTGTTCCTTTTTTTTCATTTCTCAATGCACCGGGTGTCGCAGCTAAACATGACCTCCTGCAAAACCTTAGGATGTTTCAGTTGTATATTTGAATGGGTTTATCAAAAGAAATCTTGCAAGTTCTGGCGACCCATTCCTTTATTGATGACAGAGTTATTATATATGTTCCTATAGACTTCTTCGATTTCGCTGACTGCCATGAATAATATTATAAACATTATAGGAGTGCGCATTTATGCTGAGCTTGGACACTGCCTTGATATATATTCGTACCCATTTGTTGTTTCGTAGTACGCGCGGTGTTTGTACTGAGGCTGAGATAAGAAGGCGTTCCAACTCCGAACTGCTGCGAGAAGTCGCGACACTAAATGGGGAATATAAGAGACGGGGATTTTCTTTTTTTTATGAGGGGTGCTGAACTAACAGTACTATTCTCAAGTAGTAGATTTGGAATTTCACTCCCTTCCATTCCGGAGCTACGCAAACGATACCTCGTTGCAAACAGTTAAGCGGGTAGTTTTTCTCGCAAACCTAAGCCGATCCAAACGCAGAACAGGTGCTTGGCAAACTTAAATCATATAAAGCATGTGGCTCATAATTTGAGCTAAGATCCATTATATAACACAACCAGAAACAAAAACAAGTACGGCGTAGCAAACAAGGTTCGGGACAGTAAAGATTCGGACGGGCGGAAAACCTATTGGCTAGGCAGGCGAAGAAGTCAAAATGACTGCCGCACAGGTGAAGGAAAAGAAAGAGGTAATGGGTGAGGTGAGGAAAGGAGCAGAGGAGAAAACGGAACAAAGAAAAGAGAAAGAGAAAAAGCAAACAGTGGGTGAATGGCACGGCAAGAAAACATCATGAATGGGAGGAGGTCTAAGGAAAGAAATAAAGAAAAAGCATACCAATGTGGGAAAAAAAAGTCAAGAAAAGGCCGCAGCCTACCTGCCAGACAGAGAACCCCTTTTATGAAAGTTGTGATGAAACTGCTTATCAAGAGTAATATAACTAGAGTGTGCATTTACACTACGTTTTAGTACTCGCTGCTTATATTCGTACCCATTCGCTTCCGTGGTGTACGCGCGGCGCTTTGCAGTAAACTGTGGAGTTGCGTACAGCTACTGAAGCTAAGATGGCAATGCCTTCCAGCCCCAAAGCACAAGAGGCTAACAAAAAATGCCGATTTTATTTAATTTTGCAATATGCAGTACGGCACAGCTAACCTCGACTTTCGACAGATTTGCGTGAAATATTAATTCAGTCGGTGTCATTCTAACTTGATTTTTAATGCTTGTATCAAAACCATATTGCCATGCTGTCGCGAACAATTCTTTTATTGATAGAATAGTTCATTATGCTTTCTGTGATTGTGCTGATTGAGAAGAATATTTTCGCTGATTATGAAGAATAATGTTATTGGAGTGAGCATAATTTTCTGCGGTTTAATACATGGTTGCTATAATTATACTCATTTGCTTTGGCGCAGTACGCGTGGTGTTTGTACCGTTACCGAAGCTGAGATTAAAACGCGTTCTAGCTCCAAACTTCTATAGGGGAGAAAACCTGGGCCAGGGGGCGCTGCGCCGCTCTGTGCGTCAGCGCCCTCCATGGAGACCCCGTCAAAATCTACGCGCAGCCCGGCCGCGTCGTCTGCTAGCCGCCGCTTAGAACAGCATGTTGTCGTCTGCTCCGCGCTGCTTTCTAGCACGTGTTTGCGCGCGCGCGCTCGGTTGTTTCTCTCCTCCTCCGGCCGCATTGTGGCCACCGTCGCGCTCTAACAATGAGGGGTGAAGAAGAAAGAAAGAAAAGAACTAGAAGGAAAATAATGACGGCGCACTTTTTTCGCGAAGCTTGTGTGGAAACGGTAACGGGATAGTTGTGGGCCTTTCTTTTTTTTCTTTTTTTTTGGGGCGGGGGATATCTCGTACCGTTCGTGTGTCGTACTTCTCTATCTGGCGGTGCTGAAGCAGCCAACGTGGAACCGGGTCGGCCTCAAGAAACAGATATTCGTCATTAATGCGATCACTTTACGTCAATCATCCTATCCTCATACGCGATCCTGCTTCGGGAGCTCAAAACTGCGCATTCGCTATAGGAGATAACTGAACTAGGAATTGCGCAGCGTAACAGTGGAATTAAGAAGACAAAGATTTCCGTGGAGAGATGTCCCCGTCTGCATGGAAAGTCGTCAGACATTCCCTCGCTGTTCGTCTCGTGGAGAGGAAACTGCCGCAAAAATGGCATGCCTCGGCTTCTGGGGAATGACCCAGGTCGTTAAGAAACCCCTCATCGTTAACGGTAGCTAGGTCATTGATTTCGGATGGCAGCGCCGCAGCAGTGAACTTCCCCTGGCCGGTGTCGGCAGGAACCAAAGGGTAAGGCGGCATGCTTTGTGCCTTTGTAGGGAACGCATCCTAAACGCGCCGAAAACAGGCCCCACGGCGCCGGCAGCACTGCCTAAAACGTTTGTCCCCAAAGAGCTGAATAGGCCCCTTTCAAGTGACCAGTCACAAAGGGAAAGGAAGGAGCACTCGAAGGCTGGACCCTTCATTCTGTGAACATGGACAGAGGCATCAAGAGGTGCCGCCTCAAGTCCTTCAAGATACGTGTCGTTTGCCTCCCGCCTTCAAGCAGCGAATTCGCGTTCATTTTTTTTTATGTATGTCTGAGCCTGCCAACAAGCACTCTTTGAAAACATTGTCCGGCGATCAATTAATCATAATTTCTTGCTTTCAAAAGCACCGATAAAAACATGCCTCCAGCTAGCCTCTATGTCAGCCGGGGCACAGAAAAAAGCAAAATTAAGAAATCCCACTGGCAAAGAGCGCCGGCTTTGCGCGCGAGAACGCGCCACCAACCCCCCTCGTCCTCACTCTCCTTCTCCCGCTCCGCGTACACGCGCGGCTGAACGTAGCACGCGCTTCCGAGCGAGCGGGCTGCGCAGACACCGCAGACAGCCACGCGCAGCGCGGGCGCGGATGCGCGTAGGTTTTGTAGTTCCTCTCCGCTCCGCTGGAAACCGAGCGCTGGCGTCGCGGAGCAAACTCCAGCTTTGGTTCCCTATTAGAGCACGTGAGACAGCACACGTCTTTTTTTTTTTTCGTACAAACGCGGAGCACACGACTTCCACCGCTGCAGGGGAGGCAACCGCCCTCCGCATTTTTCCGCATTTTTTTTTTTTTTTTTTTTTTTTGCAGGAGAAAAAAAAACGCTCTGACGTAGAGGCGCGTGTGAGCGGCGAGGCCCCGCCAAAACAAGTTTGACGGCTTCCGGCGCCTCTTTCTGTTTGAACATCGCGCCGCTCCATCCGTCGTGCGGTGTCCCCCGCCGATGCCGCCGCGACGGAGAGGAGCACCGGCTGTGAGAATGAGGCCTTCATGTTTCCCTCGTAAGAAAATTTTTACCTAATACGCCACCTCTTCACAGTTTAGGTTGTAAATTGCCGCTCTATGCTATGACGCTACAGCTTGAAATTTATCCCACTCTACGAAACAATGTTTGAATGGTCTTCATGTAGAGTGAAGAAGCAACAATAAGCGTGACGCACAAAATTTTCGGTGCAATAATTTTCTGCCATTGTGACAGGAAGAAAGGGGGCACGAGGACGCCGCCTTATATTTATTATGCTTTGGTCTATGATTCGATCGAATGAAACAAGAACTGGGCGAGGAAGCGAAACCTGAATAGACTTCGAGTACTGCTCAACTGTGTTCAGTCATTAACTGCTTTACACAAGATAATTTCTTTCAAAAAAATTTTTAAGAGTGGCACACTATTGATTTTAATTTCAAGCAATGTATTTCCTTAGTCGTTTGAATCCAAGTCAAGCCAGCAAAGAGAAAATTGAGCTTGAATCCATCCATCCATCCCAGGTGAGCCAGCACCGCTCACCTGGGATGGATGGATGGATGGATGGATGGATGGATGGATGGATGGATGGATGGATGGATGGATGGATGGATGGATGGACGGATGGATGGATGGATGGATGGATGGATGGATGGATGGATGGATGGATGGATGGATGGATGGATGGATGGATGGATGGATGGATGGATGGATGGATGGATGGATGGATGGATGGAAGGACGAACGGACGGACGGACGGACGGACGGACGGACGGACGGACGCACGTACGGACGGATGGGTGGACGGACGGATGGACGGACGGACGGACGGACGGACGGACGGACGGACGGACGGACGGGTGGATGGATGGATGGATGGATGGATGGATGGATGGATGGATGGATTGGATTGGATGGGATGGGATGGGATGGTATGGGATTGGATTGGATTGGGTTGGGTTGGGTTGGATGGGATTGGATTGGGTTGGATTGGATTTGATTGGGTGGGTGGATGGGTGGATAGATGGGTGGATGAGTGGGTGAGTGGATGGATGAATGGGTGGATGAATGGAATATAGGACCATCCCCTTTGGAACGGGGTGGTAGCAGTTGCTATCAGGCTCATTTTTCTCCCTATATCTTAATTATTGTTTTAGATTGGTTAACTATACCATCATTCTATTTATTGAATTTTAGTTTCTATATTACTAACATTATGTCATTTTTTCTGCTTTTAAGCCACCAATCTTCCAGTCGTTTTTTGCTAGCTTCCAAGCAGGTTTATTCACCCGGCCGCTGGTACCTCTAAACCCCAGAGCTTCAGGAACAGTGACTGCGCCTGCATCGACTTCCGGATGGATACCACTCCATTCGAGTACAATATGGTCAATTGTTTCACTGAAGTTACCACATACAGCACATGCGTCATCATCATTGTTAAATTTCTTTTTGTAGCTGCGTGTTCTAGGGCACCCTGATCCAGCTTCAAAAAGTAGTGCACTGCCTCTTGAGTTATCAAAGAAATCTTCCTTCGTGATCTGCCTTTTCCACTTTCGGGATAATTCCACACTCTGTTTCTTTTCCATCGAATTTATCCAATTTTTACTTTCTGTGCTTTTCACCTGTTGCTTAATGCTCTTTATTTCTTCGTCCTTGTGACCAGCATACTTACTGGTTAGTTTCCTAGTTGTTTTCCTCCATTTTGAGTCAACGCGTTTTAGGTATAGGTATTTAATTACTTTAGCTGCCCATCTGTTACTGTATAATTTCCTCAGGCGTTACTCATATAATATTTTACTCTGAGCTTCCCGTACTTCGAAAGATGCCCAGCCCATATCTCCCTTTACCACCTCATTTGTGGTTTTTCCGTGGGCACCTAGTGCTAATCGTCCAACGGCTTTTTGATTTATTTCTAATTTCGACGGTACTTCTGAAGGTAAGGCACAAACCCGCATTTCTGAAAGTAAGCCCGCGCATCATAATTCCTTTCCAAGTACCCCTGAAAACCTTATACCTGTTGTATCCCCACAATGTCCTATGCTTCATTATCCCGGCATTTCTCCGCCCTTTTGCCTGAAGTTATTGCTTATGCTTTTCAATATATGCCAATCCTTAGCTTACCCATACCCCGATGTATTTATATTCTGCTATTCTGGGTATTTATGGCCTTGTATTTTAAAACCCTGATCAGTTGAGCCGTTTAAAATCATTAGACACGACATAACTGCGCTAAAACTGAAGCCTAGAGCGTCCCCTTCGTCTCCACAATACTTAACTAGAGTTTGCAATTCTTCCTGACTCTCAGCTGGCAGTACAATATCGTCTGCATACATCAACCCAGGAAGGAGCTGCTCTACCGCCTTTCCACCTAGTCTAAATGACAGGTGAAAACTTAGGTTACTTTCTTGTATCCTCCGTTCCAGGTTTATCATATAAAACGTGAACAGCAGCAGTGATAGAGGACAACCTTGCCTTAATCCTTTGCATACCTTGACAGCTTCCGTACTTCTTATCCCTTCCCATGTAATTTCTACTTTGTTTTCCTGGTATATTTCCTGTAAGAACTCTGTTATCTCATAACCGATACCTTCTTCTTTTAATATATTCCACAGGAGTTCCCTGTTTACGTTCTCGTACGCCGCTTTTACGTCAAGGAAGGCCAAATAAAAAGGTCTATTTACCACTCGACATATTTCAAAATCTAGAGGCCCGCTGATGTCGGTGCCATCTGTCGGCTTGCAGCCGAACTGCAAGGCGCACACCGCCGCCGCCGAACATAATCTGGACGCTCCCGCCGGCGCAGTGTCAACACCTGAGTATATTCTTTCACCGTTCGCCAAAGCATACACAGAGTTTAGGCACGAAAACATAGCGCCGTGCTAGCCTAAGCATGGCATTGAAATAAGAGTAGACACGAAGCGTCTTTAACGTATACCGCCGATACATACTACCGATACAGATGTGCTACCACGGGAGTTGGCTGAAAAGGAGCGAAGAAATGAAAGGCTGAAAGCTGAACGAGCGTCCGAGACACCCAAACTAGGAAAAGAACGTCTCGCTAAACGACGCAGCAAAGCCGAGTCTGAAATGCCTAAAGATTATAAGCTAAACCGTAAGCATATCCATAAGTTAAAATGTAAGCATATCCATAAGTTAAAATGTAAGCATATTCATAGCCTAAATCATAAAGCATAACATAAGCTCAACCGCAAGCATATACAAACACTAAATCATAAAGCATAACCATAAGCTAGACCATAAGCATCACCCAAGCTTTTCGCTTCGAGATATGTAGGCTTATAAGCTAAACCGTAAGTATATTCATAGCCTAAGTCATAAAGCATGATATACGCTAAACCGTAAGCATATTCAGAGGCTAAATAATAAAGCATAACCATAAGCTAGACAATAAGCATCACCCAAGCTTTTCGCTTCGAGATATGTAGGCTTAACCTTAGCTAAGCCCCAGCCAATTTTTTTAATTTTTCACATATTTGACGACATTTTACGCAAGATGCAGTACCACTCTGAATTAACAACCATTTCCGGTAACGCTACTAGCCCGCACTGAGCAGCATAAATGATACAGCCACCATGTTCCTCTCACCTTGCAGTCTGGACCAAAAAGCATTGTCTAGTGCTTACGCCTTCTTCTCAACTGTAGGCTCCTGTGGGTGGCTAAATTTTTCGCGTTATCATCAAGGCGTTACTTCGAATTTCCGAACAATATTTGATCTCTTAACTCGAGGGTCAAACATGCCAGAGGAGTCAGGTAGCCAGATTTGTTGGCAAATGCATCCTAGCCCTCATACTAGTGAGCCTGCTGGTGTTGACCTCATCAATTCTCCCATGTACTGTAGCTATCCAAATACATCTCTATTGATAGATATGCATTCATTACCGCTGTGATGAAGGCAACACCTAGAAATTTATTTAATATTTTTAATGAAATAAATTACCCGCACCTTTTGATGCGCTGTCCGCGGAGAATTGTGACAGATACTGCGCCTTTTTTATCCTGTAGATCAATTTGTAATGCCGCTGATGTTTGCTGTACTAACGTCTCATAGACATCTGGGTCTGCTTCTGTTTGCTGTGTAGTGCGGCGTTCGAGGACGCAATAAATGGAAGGCACCGCACGGATGCCTGGATCTGACACCCGGTGGTGTCAGCTTCGTCTAAGCATGATTTATTGTTTGATTGACTAAAAATTTATTTTCCACCGCGTTAGGAGGCCCCCTACTCCCCGCTCCTCAATTCCTTCAAGAAACACTCCACTAGCCGTCCTTTACGGTCATAAAGGAAGCTTGGTGGTCGTTTGAAGCCTTCCACTTAGGCACCACTTCCTCTCTTTTTGCACTGCCACCTTTCTCCATTTCTTTACAGCTCGGTTAAGGTGTCCGCGTAGACCTGCGACAGATACTGCGCCTTTTCTTTGATGTCAACCAAATTTAAACGCCGCTGATGCTTGTTGTACTGCATTTATTTATATATGCTCTATGGTGCGACGTTCGAGGAAGCGCCAAATAAATTCAGATATATCAGAGAACGGGAAGAAATTAGAGATATAGAGTGCATTCAAAATTGGGCCGCCCAATTAATTACTCTTGTAAACGAGGCCACCGAAGAAATTAAAGGCGAAGCTATGCCTGAGGCGATGGATAGCTGGCTATTCGGCATGTTCAAAAAGAAAGAAGAGCTGACGAAGAAGCTCAAAAAGCAAAAGTGGAACCCAATTTTCAGGAGAGAGATAGCCAGACAAAAAGTCGAAATAGAAAAATACGCCTGAAAACTAGAGTCGCAACGTTGGGATAACAAATGCGACGAGATGGTGGGCACCATGAATGGGGTCAAGACCTGGCAACTGCTCAGGTTCCTGATAGAGCCCAGTAAGTCCAAAACGGCCGCCAACATAGAACAAGTTAAGGCGAGGTATAACTTTAAGGGTACGGACAAACAGCTCATTGACAAGCTCAAGTCCACGTACGTAGCTCCCCCCGCCACAGCGCATTACAGAGATTACAACGGACCGGCGAACAGCGAGCTTGACGCATCCATAACAGTGGTAGAAGTCAGAGTGGAGCTACACGGCCAAAAAAGACGCTCGGCCCCCGGGCCGGACCTGGTTAGTAACAAGATGCTCGGAAATCTGGACGACGAATCGATCAAGGCCTTAGCCAGATATTTAAATCAGGTGTGGGAGAGTGGTCAAGTACCCCAAGAGTGGAAGAGGGCTAAGATCACCCTAATCCACAAGCAAGGAAAACCACCGGCCTTGGTAGAATCTCCGCCCAATATCACTAACATCTTGCGTAGTCAAACTACTTGAGAAAGTCATTCAGAGGAGGCTAACCAAATACACCGAAGAGAATGATGCGCGGCCGATTGAATTGGTCGGATTCAGGCCCGGCCTCTGTACGCAAGATACCATGCTCAGACTACATAACGATGTAGTCAGAGACTTCAGGAAAAAAACGAAAGCTATTCTAGGCTCAGATCTTAAGAAAGCTTTCGACAACGTCAGCCACGACGCCATTCTCGACGGGCTCGCTGAGCTAAGAGTAGGCGAAAGAGTCTACAACTACATTAGATCATTCCTGCGAGACAGGATGGCGATCATCAGCTTTCAGGGCTTAAATTCGGAGGAGTTCCCGATGGGTAACAGAGGCACTCCGCAGGGGGCCGTGCTCTCACCATTCCTTTTTAACATCGTAAAGAGGAAGCTCCCCCGTAGCTTGGCCATCTCGATGACTTAAAACTAAGCTTCTACGCGGATGATCTGACCGTCTGAATGTGCGAAGGGAACGACTCGTACATCAATCACATCGAGGCTCCAAGAGGCAGCAGATATATTCAGCAAACACGCAGAGGACGTAAGTCTGTGCTGTTTGCCAGAAAAATCGGAGCTCCTGGTAATGGCCAGCAGTAGTGGGAAGCTAACCCCAGATATCAAAATTAAAGTCAGCGGGAACGAAGTCCCGAAAGTAGATGAAGTTAGAATATTAGGTATGATCATCAACCGCAGGGGTAGTAACGAAAGCCTGATTAAGAAATTAAAAGATCAGGCGGAGCTCGTAGTCAGAGTATTTAAGAAGACGTCCAACAGAAGGAATGGTCTCACGGAGGCTAGTAGACTCAGACTCGTACAAGCTTTTGTCACGAGCAGAATCTGCTACGCGACTCCATTCCTAAATATCAACAATACCGAAGAACGCGAATTAAACACCATAATTAAGAGATATACGAAGTGCGCTCTAGGACTCCCCATAACTACTTCTAACGACATTCTAGAGAAAATGGGGTTGCATAATGAGTGGAAAGAGCTAGCGGCGGCGGTCAGGCTGTCCCAGAGAGAGCGACTCGCAGTAACGGCGGCGGGTAGGCAAATCCTCGACTGGGTGAACAATACTAGCGCCCAGGGAAGGCGAAAGTGTCAGAGAATGCGTAGATCGAGAAATCAGAAAGCATCTATACGTCTCGCCCATACCGAAGAACATGCACCCCGTACACGACGAGGGGAGGAGGAAAAGCAGAGCCACTCGCTAGCAAATTGGACAAACTCCCACCGGGATTGGTCGCCAACACCGATGCAGCGATCGGGAAAGAAGGCGACGTAACCTCGGTCGCCCTATTAGACACCGGGATCGCCATAGGAATCGAAAGAAATCGAGATCTACCGCCGGTAGAGGCGGAGAAGATTGCAATAGCTATTGCCATTGCACGACCGGGCGTGAAACATGTCATCAGCGATAGCAAAGCGGAGCTTAGGAATTTTATCTATGGAAGAATCAGCAATCGTGCTGCAAAAATTCTGAACGAGTCGTCTCTCGCCGAAAGCGTTACCATAATCTGGACCCCAGCACACGCCGGTCTCGCCGGCAACGAGGCTGCCCACATGCTCGCCCGCTCCTCGCTACCTCGGGGTGCTGCGGACGCCTCCACAACATCTAAAAGCAAAGAATGTATTGGTACGTTTAGGGATGTAACTGACAACCTGAAGAAAGACCGGAGGATATATCCGCCACCGGATAGATCCCTGAGTAAAAAGGAATCGTACGGCTGGAGAAGACTCCAAGCTCCACATTTCTTTTCGCCCCTGTGGAGGAGTTGGACGGGTGCCAGAGGGCGGAAGAGGGACGGTGCAGAAACCGAAATTTGTAAATTTTGCGGAAACGTGGCAACTTTAGATCACATAATAATGAGATGCGTTCGTGCCCCAGGGCGCAACGCGATTAAAACTAGCGATGAATGGGAGACCACGCTATTAAGTTCCGACGAAAAATCTCAGCGATTCGCCGTCCACCTGGCGGCCGAGGCTGAAGACCTCTTCTCCTAGTCGGGGCCGGATGTCCTCCGGCCGTGGTGCGACAGACTGCCTCCCCGGACGCCTGCGTGCAGACGCGGAGGTGGCTGCCGCGCCATATTCGGCGGAAATAAATGTTCTTCCTCCTCTTCACCACACGGACGCCAGGATCGAACGCCAATCTCCTGGCGACGTCATCGCCAGCCATGACGTCACCAGGTTACGAGGCTGACGGCGAACCGCACGACGCGAAACCAGGAACGGGCACCAAAGAGCTACGTTCTAAAATTGGGTGTTCACCGCAGTTAAGCGTTACACGCGATAGCGTTGCACACACATCTCAGTTATCTTTATTTCTTAGGGATTTTTTCTTAGGGATTGCCCAGTGATGGCGTCAGCGGTAAGCTCGAACGCCGCTTATAACTTGATGCGTACCAGTGCGCCTTCAGCATAATGCAACTCTGGAAGGACTCCACCGGTAATTACGCAATATCATTTCACTAACACGGAGGATGGTTTTCACTTTTCTCTTCCACTCATTGTGGGTTTCCGCATCACAACGGGCAACAACAACGCAGACACCGGCTGCGACATGGGCCCTTAAGCTCTCGCGTAAAACTTAAAAAGAACAAGTAAAAAAAATGAAAACTAGAAACGTGAAAACATCATTCGTTTGCGAAACGCTATTGCGTCATACGCTTAACGGAGGAGGTTAAATGTCCACACATATGTTTTTTTTAGATCCCGTACGCTTTTCTGATGAGTTTTTCACGGTTATATATAGGTTGCGGGGGCGGCAAGGCCTTTCTGACCGAACGATCCGTATGCGCAATGTGTACAAGAAAAATCAGTTACTAAGAAAGGAATGATGCGGTAAGGTTCTCACTGGAATTCAACCATGCCGCGAGTGAACGGAAGAGATTTTTTACGTGTAAGAGGCAGAAGCACAGTCAAACCTATGTTTGGAAAAAAATTAAAATCAAAATTAGTTCTGCTGGAAAATTCCAATCATCCTACGCTGATTGATGCTACGGCCAGATGGGTAACTTCCTTTTGAATTTAGATACGACCACCGCCTAGCGGATGCCTGTTGTAGCGCATATGTGCCTGTCGTGGGTGTGGTACCATGGCTGCTGCGCCGCCCATCGAGGGTGCGGCTTCTTCTCACCTAGCATAATTGGTAGTCCGGGTGGTTGTAGTAGCCAACACAGGTACCTGTGTCATTGATATTGTGAAGTGAAACGCACTGTCTTCACTGGACCTAGCGCTAGTCGCACCATGATTGCGAAGATGAGCTCACAATATTGCCAAAACTAGACTTTTGTATTCATGTACTGCAAACTCGCATTCGTCACTTGCTGCAAGCAAAACCTGCGCCCGAGCCGACACCATGCCCCCCTGTCCACTTCCACTCAGAAGGGTGGGGATTATTTTCTTTGTTTGTTTTTTATGTAAAATTAAGAAGAAATAAAAGGTTAGAGGTTTAAGCATGGGTCGAACGTATTTATACGAGTGAAATCTATGTTAATCATGGTTTTAAATTGCATAGTATGGCAAGGTTGTATTTACACTGTTTAGACTAACGGGACGCTCGTGCTCCGCCATAAGAGTAGACACGATAGCACCTATAACGGCGCATCTTAATTCTGCAAATTTCTTCCACTTCTCGTTAATTTAAATTGCCTTACAGGAAAGGACCGGCGCAGTATCTGCATACCTTCGTAGACACCTGAATCGTGCCGTAAGGGAAGGGAGGAAAGTGGGAGTTAAAGAGGGAAGGAGAAAGAGGTGGTGTATTGGAGGGTGCCAGAATAATTTCGACACCTGGGCATCTTAAACGTGCACTCACATTTTGTGGTTCGCCTCCATGGAAAGGCGAGAGCCACAGTTCGGATCATGGTACTCCGGTTCACTTGCCGAGTGTCTGAACCACTGAGCCACCGTGGCAGGAGGCTTTCCTTGTTATAATCAGGCGCCATTTTTCATGCTCAGGGGACTGAATGCTCTATTTTGTAATTCACGACATCGGTATTTATTTCGGACTGTCTACCATAGACGATCCATTCCTCGCAATGTGCGACAGGTGGGTACATTCCTGGATCGAGAGCGGAAGTTACGCGACTGGCTTTCCAAGGCCACTCGGAGGGCATTCCTGGACAGGGCTGTGTGCGGCGAACGGTAAGACGTCCTGATGGGCGAGGCTGCAACGGCAGTGCTTCTGGAGGCCTACCGTACCTCCGTGGTCATCGAGAGCACTTACTACGATCTGCGCGAGCTCGAGACCCGCCTTACACCGGAGATGCTGCTCTTCGTCGCATTCTGCCGCACGCGATCCGCACTCGGCCGGGACTGCAACGACCTCGTCCGACACGTGGCCAACTATTCAGAGGCATTCGGGTGTGCCACACAGATGGTCAAGTGTTCCTTCTTTGATGATTAGTTGGCGAAGTCGGGTTGCGCGGTTGCCCTCTTCAGCCCACAGGGCCATTTTTACACGTCGAACACGTATCGTGGCCGGCTGATTAAATTACGAAGAACGTAACTCTGTTGATTCTGCATTATGCAAAATGCAATACCTGCTTCCACCATAATGCGAAAGGAAGTTATTCGAACCGCATTTATTACTCTTTTCAGTGTTGGGTTCCTTGAATATATATTTATTTTGCTATAATTTGACGAAATATAAATTTTACTCCTGCTCGTCCTGCTTGCAGCTAAACCAGTACGGACAGTGTCACGTTTCATTTCTGCTTTATGCCAGCGCCGCAAACGGCCGACTTCTCCTCCTGCTGGCCTACTACAGCCGCTACCTTGCCCTGTGTATCGCGTTACGATACGACGTGGACCAGCCTAAGCTGGTCGTGCCACTCGGCACAAAGCGCACACTCCTCCCCCGAGACGATCCAGTAGACAGAGACGACCTCCCCAGCGCCTTCAGTACGACAAAAACTTTAATCAAGTCACCTGAAGTTATGAGGTTTTTTTGTTTTGTTTTTTTTTTTTTTTCGAGAGAGAAAAAAGATGTATCGCGTTACGATAAGACGTGGGCCAGCCTAAGCTGCGTCACTTGTGCCACTCGGCACAAGGTGCGCTTCTTATCATTGCCCTCGCCAATCGGGCTGGCCGGGGCCTATATAACAGAGCACGGAATAAAGGCTGGTCATTCGCCTTCCAGATGTCTGCCTGTCACTTCACCGTTAACGGAACCTTACACCCTGCTACTCCTTTCGCCGTTGTTGGATATACTTATACGGGTCACTTCATTGTCCGCACGAGGTAACCGCTGGATCGTCACCGCCGTCGACCACCTAACGCGCTACGCTGAGACCGCTGCCCTGCCTAATGGCTCAGCACATGAGGTCGCGACCTTCCTTTTGTAATCGCTCGTACTGCGCCATTGGGCACCTCAAGTGCTTCTCAGCGATCGTGGTCGGGCATTTCTATCGACGATTTTAGCCGAAGTTCTTGAGGCCTCAACCACCCCTCACAAATTGACCTCCAGCTATCGCCCGCAGACCAATGGGTTGACGGAGCGGTTCCTCCGCACGCTTTCTGACATGTTGTCTATGTACGTCGACCAGGACCACCGAAACTGGGACGCAATACTTCCTTTTGTTACGTTCGCCTAAAATACGACTGTGCAGCGGACCACAGGTTACACCCCGTTTTTCCTCGTTTACGGCCGTTCTCCCGTTACCTTTCTTGATGCCTCTTTCCTTTCTACACATGCGAGTTCCTCATCCTCTCTTCCTGACCAGTTCCTTTCCCTAGTGGCCAAATCTCGCCGGCTTGCTGTCGTCAACACGGAAGCTAGCCAGGAAGACCGCAAGTGCCGCTATGATGCAACCTATCGCTAAGTTTCATTTCGTCCCGGCAACGAGGTGATACTTTGGACCCTATTACGCACTCCTGGCCTTTGTAACAAGTTCCAGTACCGTTACATTGGTCCTTACACAGTTCTTGCAAAAACCTCCCCGGTCAACTATCGCGTCTCCCCTGTTTACCCTCCTCCGGACAGTCGTTACCGGGGCACTGAAGTTGTCCGCGTTTCACGCATGGAGCCTTTTATTCGGCGTTATTCTGCGGACTAATTGCGGCCAGGCTGGTCGCTTCAACTGCACGGGCGAAATAGTGTGACCACTGTGTGGCGCTTCATCTTCCACACGGCTAAACGTGCTGCTTCATCTTCATCCTGCTGCTCCCTCTTGTAGATACCCATCGCCATCGCGGAGTGTGGTTGGCTGCAGTGTACGACCAAGGCTTCAGGTCTGCGATAAAAGCTGATTCCCCAAGTCCGACCTTCACGTTACCTTACAATATATATATGCCACGAAAACGGCAGCGGTTGTCATAATCTCCACCGATCAGTTTGCCACGCACTCGATTAAGTCGCTCTAGACCTGTGTATTCTACCGCCACGGAAGCTTCCAATTTTTAATTGTTTGATCTGATTTCAATTTATCGCGAATTCTTAAGCTACCAACACTTGTAACACGATCATCATCGTCCTTAATTGACCGAATCCTGACATCAGCTCGGTGGTGTCACACGTACCAGGCCTCTGCGACCACCACATACTACACTTCTCGTTTTCAGTTCCATCCACACGATCATGCGACAAGAAAAAGATCTTATCCGAGATCAAAAAAAAAAGCTAAAGAAACGAGAAAAGCTCCCTGGTAACACATGGAGCTTTCCTCGTTTCTCAACGCCTTTTTGCCAATCAAACGCTCTTTGATACAACACTTATCTAAAACGCTTATCTGTTAAAAAAAGGCTATTTCGCCAAGCTAAGATAAATTGTAGCCCTACCCGGTGGTCAGAATACAATATGGCAGCAAACAAAAACTATGTAATCGCTCTAAAAACAGTGAAATTCAACTTCATTAATACCACACTTCCATATAGCTAGTAAAGACAAATCCTAGATAACTTTGGAACATGGTCAAGAACTCCAACGCTCGAACAATCACCCTGATTGATCAATCTGGCGAACAGGTCACTGTACCTTTATGTGCTGCATCATTAAATGAAACATTTTCCTTCTCATTCTCTAGTCCCAGAGCCACTCAATGCCCGCCTTTTCTCTATGCTCGCTTTCTCTCGATGGACCCCATTGCATTTGATCCGGCCGGAATCAGAGCTATCAATACTCAGCTGAAACGAACATCGCCATGTGGTGTTGATGGAATCACATCAAAATTCCTACAGAACACTACTGAATACTGCTCTATACTACTAAGCTTCATTTTTACTAAATCACTTAATGAGAGCTATTTACCAAAAGACTGGAAAACAGGGAAAGTTGTCCTTATTTATAAATCTGGCGACTCACACAAACCATCCAACTATCGCCCGATATCCTTGAGATCAGTATCTTGCAGATTGCTTGAGCACGTGATCTTCACCAGCCTTGTTAACTTCCTTGAATCTAACCAGTTTTTCCACCCTTCCCAGCATGAATTCAGCAAATTCTACTCGTGTGAAACACAGCTACTTATGTTCCCTAATTATCTTCATTCTTTTTTGGATTGAGGGTTCGTTACTGATTGTGCTTTCCTAGACTTCTCCAAGGCATTTCATAAGATTAACCATCAACTTCTTATTCTAAAACTCAGACACCTTAACCTCTATCCTTTAGTACTTAACTGGATAATTGCATTATTGTCTAACCACGCCCAATGTGTCACAGTTAACGATGTGGACTCTCCTCAGGTACCTTTCCAATCAGGGGTACCTCAGGTATCTCTCTTGAGTCCATTACTTTTTCTTATCTATATTAATGACTTACCCAATTGAGTCTCTAGCTCCACCTGTCTCTTTGCTGAAGACTGCGCGACCTACCGCAAAATAACTAACGATTCTGATATGACATTACTTCAGAGTGACTTAAATAACATCACTTCTTGGTGCTCTCTTTAGCGAATGGAACTGGACGCTACGAAATGCAAAACAATGCGAATTTCTCGCAGTCAGTTACCCTGTCCCAGCTACTCTATTAATCATTCCCTACTGAATTCTGCTTCCGCTTATAAGTACCCCGTCGTGCATTTTACTAATAATCCTTCTTGGAAGACCCGTGTTAACTACATAACGTCCAAAGCCAATCGAATGCTGGGGTGTTTAGAAGGGAACTTTTCAATTGCACCATCTTCACTGAAAAAGCAGTTGTATGCTACATATGTTTGTTTTTCTTTTTTTTGACTGACTGTGTACTATCAGCGTTTTTATATTGAATGCATACCGCTGTGACTGCCGTTGCCCGCCCACAAGCGCTTGCGCTTCTGCGGGCACCCGCTATTTTTTTTGCATGTATATTTCTCGCACTAAAATTCATGTATGTATGTATGTATGTATGTATGTATGTATGTATGTATGTATGTATGTATGTATGTATGTATGTATGTATGTATGTATGTATGTATGTATGTATGTATGTATGTATGTATGTATGTATGTATGTATGTATGTATGTATGTATGTATGTATGTATGTATGTATGTATGTATGTATGTATGTATGTATGTATGTATGTATGTATGTATGTATGTATGTGTCCGACCGAACCTTGAGTACGCCACTTCCATATGGGACCCCGGCCACGTGTCATTAAATAACACTTTGGAGAGTGTACAAAATCACTCAGCTCGTTTTATCGTCAGAAATTATCACAGTATGCGACTAAGTCTAAACTGCTCACTATTCATCAAAAGATTTCCCTTATCTACCTCTTTCATAAGAGTTATCACACAACGACCGACTCAGATCGAGCCTTCTCATACATGCCCCTTATGTTTCGGCATGTGTGGATCATCGCTACAAAGTTGCTATACCTCGCCAGAACAGGACGACGTATGGACACTCATTTTTGCCAAGATGATGCCACAACTGGAACAGCTTACCTGCTGACCTGGTCGTTATCACCGACAGCCATCGCTTTCGCATTTCGCTTACTAACTTACAGTGAAACTTTTTATTGCTCGCACATCCAGTTAATTTTTTGTTTACTTCATTCCTAGATACATTGGTACAGAAACAACTGATTTTACATGCAACTACCTGTTCCAGTCAATTTACCTGATATTTTGCAACTTAATTTTTTTTTAAGTAAGTGCAGTTTTGTTGTTTGTTGTTGCTCTTTCCCCCATTTCCTCTCCTTCAATTCAATTCTAATATACCAAAATTTGTACCTTAGCCTTGCCCCTCTACAATGCTCTTGTAAGCCTTGAGGGTAAAATAAAGAAATAAATAAAGCTTTCAGATGCACACTGCATAGCCTGGCATATGTATTTTTATAGAAACTTTAGGGGCGAAAAGTGTTGAGGTAAGTGTACCCGAAGCTTCATTCGACCACGCTCGGCCACACTGACGAAGGCGCGTGCACGGATTATTCACTTATTTTATTCCTCATGCATGATAGTTCTTAGACTCTGATTACGGCGACTTTGTGCAAACCGTGAGAGGTGAAATGCCAGGGCCTACTGGTTGAAATTGATGCAGGCGGAGCGAAGAGCGAGCGCGCGTTTCCCTTGCGCGTGAACGGCGGTAGCAGAGGCGCCGCAGTAGGTCGGTGGTGACCCCACCGAGGCGCGGCGGGAGGTGGAAACAGACACCATTGGGGAAGCCGTAAGAGAACTGAAGCGTGATCTCCCTCGAGGCCAGCTGTGACCACCCATACCGAAAACCAGCGTTGCTTTTAGTAATCCTTCGGCGGGAGTGCCGCGCAGTGACAGGCGTTCCTCGTACTGGTGCGTGTCAGATCTTACCTTTTGAGCGTGCTCGTGCGGCCATGCTGTTCCTTCTGTGCGTAAGTGTTGTGTGTCTCGGTTCCTATTGGTAACCCCAAATCACGACGTAAGGTCAATGTGTTCAAGTTCCTGGAAAATAAAGCGCTTCAGAAGGCATGGGTATGGGCCACGTACCCCACGGAAGGACTTCGTTTCGTCAGTTCAATCACGAATGAGTGATGTGTTCTTTTTTTCTTACCCTTAATTTTTTTGTTGTTTCTTCAGTTCAATCACGAATGAGTGATGTGTTCTTTTTTTCTTACCCTTAATATTTTTATAGCTTAAAATATTTTCACACCAAAGGTCCGAACAATTTGAAGCACGTCCCTAAAGGCCTGTTTAAGAAAACATGACTAAGGTTTAACCCTGCTATATCTAGTTAGGCGAAGCGAAAGCGTGTTATTTTTCTTTGGGCAGGCTTAGGTTTAGAGATGAGCACATATTTTTGTAGCCATTAACTTACAAATACTATGGAACCGACGACGCCGTCAATCGGAAGGGGCAACACGTGATGATGCCGTCAAAGGTCAAAATTCAAGGTGTAAGGTCAAGTTGTGGGACGCCATAGGTGGCACCATGGTTAAGCCAGACTGCGATCTCTGGTCAGTTGAGGATAAAGCATCCAGACAGGTTCCCATTGGCTGATGGTGTAATGAAGCTTCGCTTCAAAAGCCCGGTATTCATGTGATTCGGAATACGAGGGCGAAGTTTCCCGCAGAGCCAGTCCGCAAAACTTTTCTACGAAAAGTGATCCCAGAAATGTGGAAACCTTCTGAGAGCACTGTAGAATCTGCAGTGGAGAAATGCGAAAGCCTGAGCGTTGCTGCTGCACACGGTGCATAGCGCGACCCCTGTGTAGCTTTAGCTAGCAAAAGCAGAGCTCGTGCCGCACAAAGGAAATTTCCTTTCCTTGGCGTGCATTCATTGCAGTGCCCCTACAAGTGTGGAATAGGCGGTACAGGTTCGCTCCTGTCGCGTGGCGTTCCATAGCTACGTGACATTTTCATGCAACTTGACTGTCCCGTGATACTGTCACAGTCTCGTGAGATACTCAATAATTGCAATTTTCGTTAATTAATGACTCAAGTGTGACAAATTAGTAATGACCCTAACTCTGCCCGCTAACTAACCCTGCCCCCTGACTAACCCTGCCCCCTGCCCCCTCATGGAGTACTTCTATAGGGAAGCCTTCAAGTAAATAACGTGAAAGTGAACGTGGAAAATTTTAAGCGAAATCTTTGTCCAAGTAGGCTCTCGTCCTCACATTTTTAAAATGTTGTAGCCACCTCCGTAATTTTCATCACGTACGCACGTAATGGGCTGGTTGATAGATGAAAAATGTTTCTTTTAAGCTACGTAGACGGAAACATCTTCGGAAAAGCGTCATATGCCAATTATGCTGCCGGTCACTTGATAATAGCGTAATTGTCGCAGTTGCGCCTTCGCACAGGAGCTATTCCATCATAATGTCCCGGCTTCCCTAGACATCGGTCAAGTACAAAGACGGCACCAGAAGAGCCAGAAATGCAGCCAATACGTCTGGACGTTCCTGCTGTTTAAATGACCATTACACGATCAATAAAACAACACGCACAGCCGAGAGAAGCCAGGAGTCGAAGTTCTGGAATATCACTAAAGCCAAGGAGCACTCACAATGGTGCACATCATGGATGATGGCGCTTCTTGACTCCAGTACTCAATTGGATTCAATTCTGACCTCAGGCTCACACTTTTCTTTATAAAGAAAGGGCTGATCAGGCTGAGACCTAACTTGCATATTCAGAGCGTAGCGAAAAGCTAGTGAGAAATAACAAAATTTCTCCAAAACGCTGTTAACTCGAATCAGTGTTTAAATGTAAATTCTGAAGATCAAATAATGACAAAAGCGACATTATTCGCCTGCCACTCAAGGCTTTTCTCTGACACCAACTACGAGAAGGCCAAAGCCATACAGATCCTGAACGAGCAGCCGACCCTGATTTTAAATGAAAAAGGGGGCGGCCATATTCTGTTGAATGATGGTTACTACGAAAGTGAAGTAAAGTTACGGTTGAAAAATACCTTTCCCGTAATTTCAGCTACCAGCGGAACAAACAGTTAGATGAGCATTGAGATATGTGAAATACTGCAGAAACGTATCGTCCCAGTTACATTTTTGTAGATTAGGACTGTATGCTAATGGTTATGTGTGACAGAAAACTGAAACCGATGTGCTATCACATCATTCGCGTTTGGCATAACTATACTAAATCGGACGTCACTATACGACTTTCAAGGGCAAATGTGAGATGCTTCAAGCAGCTGCAAATCATCCAAGCATTGGAAATGGACGTGATACGAAATAAAGCAAATTTATGTACGGTGCTGCGCGTTTAATTAGCTAAAAGTACCAACTCTTAACATGGTACAGTTCTTCTTTGATAATGTGAGCGAATCATCTGGGCAGTCGAAGGCTTCCGCGAAACTTGGAGAATTTTTCATGGCCAGGTTAATATCTTCTCCGGACATTGGTTTTTCAAGAGAGTCGCAGCGGTTATAGACCCAGAGAAGATACGCCAGTTGCCCTTCAGTAATGATAGTCCTGCCCACTCTATAGGTATTGCTCCAGCCTTCTTGACTATGTGAGTCGATGACCGAAGCGAGCCCTAATGCCATACTGTATGCACTGAGCCCCCGTCCGTTAGCCCTGGGGACTGAGCTGCCACCATGGCCAAAACACTGAAGGCGAGCCTCAATATTCTTTGAAGTTTCATGCGACCAAGTTGTTGTCTCGAGGAGGTATGACCACACTTCTGTGGCCATGTCCACACCTATGGTCGGAATGTGAATGGTATCCTGTAGGTTCGCGTCCACCTTCAGCAGCATGTACAAGTTGGAAGGAACGAAGACAGTATCTTCACGCCTCACCACTTCTGGTCTAAACAGCTCCTCGGTACTGGGGATGTTTCGAGCTTTTCTCGCCTTCCTCAGATCGTAATCGTAGGCACGAGCAAGAAGCAGATTTTCTGCGAATGAATTTCTGGAATCATATTCTGGCACGATCACATCGCAGCAGGCCATCTCCATTGGCAACATCAGTTTCATCCTCTTTAGGTATCGGATGACGGCTGCCCTGTCCTCTTGAGAAAAAAGGCCCGGTGTTAAAGAAATCAAAGCTTTAGTGGAAACCGTGTCGACGACATGGGAGAAGTAGTCCCGAATATAGCTGTCAGTTTTATGCGTAGATATGGCTTCTGCTTTGAAGACTTCCTCCACTTCGCACACGCCCAGCTGCTCGCATGTCGGTAGATAACTCCGGACAGTAGCTTTGCGCATCAGGGGTCGCAACATTTCATAAGCGTTTAGTGCTGTGCACGTGACAATGTAGGCGGCTGAGACGGTATGATTACCGGCGACTGCCATGGCACTGAGAATGTCGCCGAGTCTTTCCTCTTGAACTTGATAAACAGAACTTACATTCGGGTACACAGGAAGCACCAGTTCCTCCAGGATTTCAGCCCATTCGTGGTGCGGCAGCGGCATGAACGGTGTGTCCGTGGTAACACCCGTTAATCTCCTGGAACCTTCACTGCCGCCAAGCTTGGAAAGAGCATGACCGAAATCTACCACCTCTTTGATGTCCACGGAAGCATTCCAAATTTTGTTGAAGGCGTCGACTGCTGCAGCTGCGGCTATGTTCCATTGCTCCAGCGTCAGATCACATTTCGTGTTTCTAGCCAGTTTCAGCGTGTAGAGAGAACCACGATAAGTCGAGGCGGGCATAACAGCAAACGAAACAACCGACGGAAGGCCGTACCTCATGCTTGCTTCCACGAAGAAGCGCACTATTTGGCGCAGGTCAGGTGCGGCCAGGGCAGGTCTTGCAACCGTAGCGATGGCAGATGTCAAGTTGACGATGGCGCCTTGAGGTGTCGCATGGGGTGAATTCGCAGGCATTGACCGGCGGAGAACTGCTAGCAGCGCACCGGATGCGCTGCGCCTCGATTCTGTACGAAGTAGCCGCACAAGCCGCCATTTCGTCAGCACTCTGAACATAGGCGAAACGTAGCTGGCATCCGCAAGCGCAAACCGAGAGTACACGTAGCTGTAGACGTCGCTGCAAGGGTCATCGCTAGCGTTGAGAACGGACGCAACTTGCACGGCCTCAGTCTCGCAGCAAAAGCCGCCGGTCTTCGGCAGGTCTTCCTGTTCTCCCTTCCGAGGAGATAGACGTGTCATGGAGTGGAGAACAAGCGCGAGAAAGATGGCGCTGAACACGATCAACAAGGCAGCGAATGTCACCACGAAGACGAAATATTTTTTGGCATTAGACACAGGGCGATCGATCTCTAACTCTTCAGTACCGGTGAGACTGCCCCGGCTCGGCTTCTGCGGTCTGTTGTCGTGTAGCTGTTCACGGCTTCGCGAGGTGGATTGGTCACACAGGGAAGGGATCAAAGCGTTTTGTGATATTCCCATTTTCCAGCAGCCCTTCGTCGTCCTCTTCGTCTTGATGTGTCAAGTTGTCCATATTGACCTCTTGAAGTGTTGCAGGTATCCATCAAGGTGAATTGGCCAAGGTGCGGTTGCGTACACAATAGAATTCACGCGGACGATTACGTGAAACAATTGGCGCCAAGCGGAACGTAAAGATGTGTAATGATGAAACACAAAAATACTTTTTGGAGCAAAATAGCAATCAAACAATTTTGAGAAAATGAAAGAACGGGAAGAATGTTTAAAAGGTTTAACAAACTAACCTACGAATTGCTATAATGAAGTCATAGATAATCCCACAAGACAGTAGGCAACGCCAATCCTTTAACTGGCACGCGCATCGAATGATAGTAAAGCGGCTTGTGACAAGGGAGCACTAACTTTGAGAGTGGAGCTGTGATTTTACGCATCCAGGATTACGGCGGCGTTGACGGTGCATTGAAAGAATATTTATTCCTCTTGGCAGGCTGAAAGCAAGGTGACATACTGAGCTTGGTGGTCACATGCTAACGATACTTTTTAAAACTAGCTCTCAGATTAGCGATAGCCGTAGAGTGCGCACGGGCATGTAGTACGCTATAACAACGTTTTACGTAGTTTCACGGGCGAACCACAAGGACCCCTAGATAGGTCTTTCTCTGAAATGCAAATCGCCGGCGGGAGAGATGAACATGCTCTATAAAATCGGCTTGCTCGCAATGGACATGATGAGCACAGCTAGTTGTATTCTTCATCGCAATACGTAGAAAGATGTTATTGGCGAAATGTTTGTGCAAACCTCGCTGCATGTTTAGGAGTAAGACAAATGTCTGAAAATTTGCTGTGGTGCGGCAGCAAAGAGTTGTTGATGAAAATGTCATGTCCTTCTCTCGCAAATTAAAACGGCTGCATTTGTCTAGAACTGCAGTGACAACCTGGAATGAACTTCTATTGAATGATGGCTACAGTAGCGGCAGTTAAGGTATACGTCTATTTAGAGGTATTTTTAGAGCTTATACGAATTCGAATTTGAACCCATGTGCATGTGAACGTGGGAAATTGAACCAGGTCTAACAGGTTGAAGGAGGCCAACGGCCACTGAAGACATCTGGATCCCTTCGTACGCCTCTCATAACCAGCCCTCCCCTACTCCTTTCCACTTTAGTTTGCTGATTTGGAGGCTGGGGTACGCGAAAGTGGGTTTGCCGCTGAAAGGGTGCAGCGGGATTTTTGGGACCTGATTCAATTATAGCCTGGGGACACTAGCATCTATTTTTGTCTGGCAAGAGGCATCGTAATAATCACCTCGCGCAGTCGAGGCGGTTGTCCAAGCGACCAAGTTCCCTGTGGCCTGCCATCTTCCTTTCCTTTCCCATAAACAACAACAGGAGTATTTTTTTCTTCCCTTCTCCCTCTATCAAGCGAAGCTACTTATTCCGACGTAGTCAACGCTCTGAAAAAAAGCCTTGATACTAGTACTTGAAAACATTATTGCTGCAAAGATTTTAGTTTAAGCTTGGGGTCTTATTTTGCAGTAAGCAGAATCAGTGAGGATAAAAAGAACGAATACAAAGAACAGAAATAATAGGCGCAATAAAACTACCAACTAATGTACGTCCCCTTGGGTCAGCTGTGGCGTAGCCCCATATCGGGTGCTTAGCATTAAAGTCTCCTCCCACCAGGATGGGGAGGCTTCCTGACAGGGCCAGGACCTTGGCGAGCCACTCGTATGAATCGGTATTATGGCTGCTAGTAAGAGGCCTATAATACACAGACACTGTCAACATGGACCGCTGCCAGGAGGACATATTTTAACTGCGATTACCTTTCTGAACTCAATACTTAGATCAGGTATTTGTAATTCGGTTGCTGTACATTCGTTTCTGACAAGGAGAGCAGCTTGGCCCTATGCACGTTGGTTTCCTGTGTTCTGGTGAAGTATGGTAGCCTGCTGAAATGCACGGTAAGCCCGAATAGTGCCAGGCCTTCTTGTTTCTTGCAAAAGGATGACCAGAGGCTGCAATTTTCTGACTTGTTCCCTTAGGGTAGATCCAGTATGCGTAACTTCTGCAGTTCCATTGTAGACATATTGATCTGATACTTATTGCGCCTATGCGGGCTTACGTCTTTTTGGCTCATCGTTTTGGAGTTGGCTACTTTTGTGCAACTCTATAAAAAATGCTTCAATCTAAGTCTCTATCGCGTTTGTTATCGTTTGAAACTCGTCCCGCAGGCTCTTTTCTAGACTGCGTGTCTCGTTGTGTCGCTCTTGCCTCATGATGCTAAGCATTTGCTCATACGCCGAGTCTGGTGCGGTAAGTGCCTTAGTCGTCTGATGAGTCTTTGGCGTTTGAGTCAGTGATGTTTCGGTGTGTTGGAGCTTTATGGAGTTTGCAGTTGTTTTACCACTGAACGACCGTCCGGGCCGGCTCTTCGAACGCACGCATCGCATCCGCCCAGTGGGCGAGACTGAAGCACGTTGCCGCTGCGTCTGAGATGCACGAACGTCTTGTTCCGATGGTAGCCTTGCAAGGACTTTCTCCAGGATATCTCTAAGTTGTTGATTATCCTTTCGCAACTCTTCCAGTTGTTGGTAGACGGGGGGCAACGCAGTTTCCGTTGACGAGTTCTGTCGCGCCTTGTCTGCCCATGTAACTTCTTCCTTAACTGCATCAGGGTTCTGCTTATTTTCTTTAGGCTGTTTTGGTGCACGACTTGGATAAGCCGAATTGATTGAAATGTGGCCCGGTTTCTGGCAGGCGACACAGAATATCTCTTGATCGCATTCAGTGACTTTATAGTGCCGCCGTCCGCACTCCTTGCAAACCTCTTCTATTGGATAATACCTAGCAATATGTCCCAGTCCCTGGCAGGTATAGCAGGCAATAATTTTCGGTCTGTACTTACTCGTATACCCTTGTGATTTCGTAATCGAAAAAGAGCCATTTGGGTAGCTGCTCTGTATCGAATTTTAATAGCAGCATGTTTGTCTTTCCTAGGAGATGCGCGTCAATAATAGTTGCAGTCTCACATCTTAGATGGTTCTTGATGTACTCAATGGTTTGACCAGGACGCACCTTGATAACGCCCCGACTTTTTTCCTCACCTCGTGTTGGCGTTCGTTCAATCGCGACCTTGTACGTGCAGACGCGTCCGTTCATTTTCCCGGCCAGTCGCGTCAATACGGTGAGCCGGTTTGCGTGTTCCGCATCTGTGACAGCGACCTTGACGCGATTCGCTACCCCATCGTAGCAGAAAGCAGCCAAATCTGCCAAATCCCAACTTTTTGCGGTCATTTCTAACGCCTCTGTAATGGCTTGTTTAGGTATATCATGCACATGTACCCGGTTGAATGGCCTGATTGAGAGTGGAAAGAGACTTAGCCGTTCAAGACGAAGCAGTTCAGGCTTCACTTTCCTTTGAAGTTTTCGTTTCTTGATTAAATTCCAGTCGCCGTAGTCACCGACGTCCTCATTTTCATCTTCGGTGTCCATTTAGTTGCTTGCGTGTTGCTCCTTGGTCTTAGTGAGTCCCACAGCAAGACCCCTCTCAGCGTCCGCGTTCGACAGCTGGTGCGTTCCGTCCTCTTCACCGCGCGTTGGGAGTCGGAACGCCTTTTCTTGGAGGCTGCTTTCACTTTTTTTTTTGCTGACTACACTTTTTGATGAACCCACAGCTCCCGCACTTGGGCCACTCGGGTGTGAGCGAACCGACGCCGGCTTCGGTATGGTTTGTCCTGATAGCCCGGCAAGGGCAGCAGCTGAGCTGCGTCTGGGTGTTGTTAGGGTTGGCGGTCTGTCGCAGATAACGTTGTCTCAGCCGGAAAAACGACGACTTCAGATCTACGAAAATCACTCCACACTCACCAGAGGGACTCACTGGGACATTCTCCTTTTTTTTAGTTAACAAAAAAAACAATATACCCACAAAGTTCAAAGAACATCGAAGAGCCGAGGTGCCCCCAAAGTATTCTAGTACACTGACCCACGGTTGCAACCTGCGGCGATCGCAGCGCCAAAAACGCTGAGGATAAAGTAAGCGCACTTGCCGTTTTTCTCCTAGAATCTTCGACATCCGAGACACAAATGTTGCAGCACCGTCGCCACCTGTTGATCGAGAGCATCGCGTGGCACATTTTTTATGCCTGAATCCTTAAAGAGATGACGAAGAAACATTTTATAGATGCCAAAAAAAACAATACTACCAAAAGGTAATTTTTTTTTTCACTGCAGTTCAGTGTAAAGTTTTGCAAATATTGGCCTCGCAATGCGCTATCATAGTCCGCAGTTTCGGTGCGGCTGCGGTTCACCTCAATTGCCTCTTCAACTGGTTTACAACTCAGCGGTCTCACATACGATGATTTTTTTCCACATACGAGGATTTTTTTCATTCAAACGTTTTTTGGTTTAACAAGGCCAATGGGGGAAATACAGGCGAGTTGAGGAGGTTAGACTGAGCACCCGTCACAGGAAGCGTTCGCGCTATGCGATGCCAACCATTTGAGCTTCTGTAAGGTCCTTGAGCTTTCGTGCCTTTTGTTCTGGGTAAAATCGTGAAAGCGTGATTATTTTCGGAGCGACTGCTCGCTCTTAAGTGACAGTTTCATCTTACTGCGCAATACCACGCAAATTTATCCTGCCAGAGCACCCATCAACACTGCCTCAAATGTGGGCGGTATAGCGCAATGATCAGGTAGCTGTTATATAATCAATTTACGTTATAAAATATGTGGCCTCTTCTCTCTAGTGGCAGCGTCTTAATGGCTATGGTGCTCGGCTGCCGACCCGAAAAACGCTGGCTCGAGCAAGTCGGCGGTCGCATTTTGATGACGGCAAAATGCTAGTGGAATGTGTCAGCTGCGGTGTCAATGCTAAAATAAATCCATATCATGAGAAGAGCTGTCCAAAGGGTAGCGCAGTTTTCATTTTCACATCTTGGCCATTCAGGGCTGTTTCAAACCAGCGCGGATAGGTCAAATGACCACTCATCACTTATTTTTGAAGCCTCGATTTGCCAGGAAAACAATTTGCCGAAGGTACTCGCTGTCAGTAAAACCCGCCGCGATGGTGCACTGGTTAGGGTTCTCATCTTCTGTACCCAACGATGCGGCATAGAATCCCGCCCGCGGTTGCCGCTTTTTCAAAGACGAAGTGCATCCCTGTGGAA
Source organism: Amblyomma maculatum (assembly GCF_055883805.1). Taxonomy (NCBI): domain Eukaryota; kingdom Metazoa; phylum Arthropoda; class Arachnida; order Ixodida; family Ixodidae; genus Amblyomma; species Amblyomma maculatum. The sequence goes on from NC_139345.1 coordinate 175,633,288, forward strand.
CGCCTTCTGTCTGTATCCTGTGTTTTTCAGTGTTTTTGCTAGAGTAACGCAGGGACGCCGTCCCTTGTCATACGACGATGGACCTGGATCCTCCTGGCATCTGGCCAGACTGGCGGCTCCTTCCTTCAGCTCTTCGACGAAGCGTTGCAATCTTACGAGTGGCTCTGACAGCGAGGATACCATACTGTACTTCAGTGAGGGCCAGTAGTGGAGGCGAATTTGAGACATACCTCCGCCTGAGGACCAAAAGGCAATAATTAAGAGCCACTTCGTCGTCAAGTGAGTCCACAGTGAATAAAAATGGCCAAGAAGAGAAGAACAGAATTCTGATCCTGCCTGTTCATCATGAGCCGGCTTACTAGGCAAGCTGTCTATGTGAAACTTGAGGCCTTCGTGCCTAATGAGTTAAAAGACGTTCCAGTGAACACGTCCAAATTATCATTGCAGTTGACGTCCATCACACGTCTGTGCTTGAGTCACTGCAGTCCATCACTAAACTCGGAGGCATACCAGTACATACAGTTATCCCACTAGGCGGGAGTCTTCTTCCGGGGTCATTTACGACGTCGACGAGGCTATCACGAAAGATGGTCTGCCCATACTCATCAAGCAAGCAAAAGAAGGCAGTGTGATTCTTCGGGTGTCACGTATTGGAAGTTCTCGCTGAGTGGGGATCATCTTCAAAGTGACAGCCTGTCGTCACATGTGAAGGTAGGGCACTTTCGTCACACTGTACGAAGCCCCTACAATATATGAAATGTATGAAACTGGGCCATGTTAGCAGTGTCTGCAGTAACGCGAGGATGTGCTCCCATTGTGCCGAACGGCATGACGCTGAGTCATGCACCGCACTTATTTTGACGTGTTCAAACGTTAACGGCCACCATGACTCCCCATCTCGAAGTTGCCCGTGTATAAAACATGAGCGAGCTGTCCTAAAGCAAATGGTCCGAGACCATTCACCACACCGCGAAGCTTCTGCAATTATTCGCAGAAGACTTCCCGATTCAAGAGAAATTCAAGAAAGGCCGCTGTCAACGACAGCCGCGCAAACGCGCGGCTGGCGTCTCCTGTTCGTCCTTCTCCGGTTCCGCCTCGTCCCAGTGTGACCCGTCCACGCACTATGGACAATGAATACCAGGTAGACCAGGTGACGTCATGGTCGGTTTTTTGCCAGCACTTCCACGATTAAAAAAACAGCGCGGCTACTTGGGACAAAGAGAGAAGGGAGAATAACGGACAAGCGCTGACTAACAACTGAAGTTTATTCGAAAAAAGCACAGGTAATATACATTTTTTTTCCTCAAGAACCAGGACGTATGCGCTCCCAAACAAGCATCAGTCTAATCATGGGAATCCAAATATACAATCTCAGTGTCATGCAGAAGCACCGAACTTCGAATAAACTTCGAATAAACTTCAGTTGTTAGTCAGCGCTTGTCCATTATTCTCCCTTTTCTGTTTGTCCCAAGTAGCCGCGCTGTTTTTTTGATCTTGCAATGCACCAACTAGCTCAGATTTCCGTTCTTCCACGATTAAATTCTTCTGAGGCACCACGACGTATGCTCCCATCATCGAACACATTCGCCTCTAAGGAATGACTCCCGAAGCAAGATCGCCAAACCCTTGTGATTTTAAGAACACTGATCAACGCCATTCGACCTCTACTACAGGCTCTGCAATCCACAGCTGCTCGAAGCGTCTTAACAATACTAGACTCCCTCGGTTCAGCGCTTCAGGATCTATAACCTCAATGGCTGGCAAACTTTCCACGTTTCGTGAGGAAGTCAGAGGCGCTGCGCTGTTCCAGTGGATAACAAGAGGCCTGAAGTCGCGAATCTCAAGTTTTCGGCAATATGTCGGCAATGTTCTGGGATTTGGAGCCGGCACGCTTGCCGACATGCAGCTTACATCGCTTCTGTTGCTGCAGGTTGCTGGCGCCCTTGCAGCGGAGCTTGTTGGGTTCGGTGTCGACCGAAGAGGACCGTCGGCTGTTCTGGGTCTTCCTTCGTTTGCGGCGTTGCCGTGGGTGGAAATGGCAGCCGGTGGAACGATTCCTTCGACCATTATCAGCAACATACTGCTACGGAACGGGACTATCTACAGGGACCGTCATCAAATCAACCTCAACCAACGGAAGCCACGTGACACGGACCAACCGTACTTAAACGAGCGACACACTGGCTACGTGGGATTTGGAGCCGGCACGCTTGCCCACATGCAGCTTACATCGCTTCTGTTGCTGCAGTTTAGTCGTAATTATCCAACTCTGGTTTGTAGATTATTGATTGCTCTGCCGGCTCCCCGTCCCACTTGCGCTGTGTCTGTCGTAAACGAACATCGATAAGGCTTTGTAGCAAACGTTTTCGTCTTTTTGCGCATAGGGCTCTGTACCTAGCATTGCTATTACTGCTTTCAGGCGATGTTGAGTTAAATCCCGGCCCACTGGATGCCAGGGAGCTAGAACTACTTAAAGGTTTGCAAGAAGGTCAAACTGCAATATTGAGTAAACTAGAGAGCATTGACACTAGGCTAGCAAAGCATGAAGCAATGACAGCAGAAATTAACAACAAACTGCGAGTGACAGAAGGCCAGATTGCAACGCTACACGATACAGTAAGCAAACAAGAGAGCACCATCACAAACATAACAAAAGAAGTTAGAAAACTGCGTGAAAAACACGTTGACTCAGAAAACAGAAGCCGTCGAAATAACCTAGTCTTTTATGGCATCGACGATGACGAATCTGAGACGTGGGAACAGTCCGAGGATTTGCTCAAAAGTGTTTGTAAAGAAAATTTAGGTTTAGAACTGCACTCAGTAGAAAGAGCGCACCGTATAGGTCGCTATCACGAGCAGAAGAAAAGGCCGATTATTGTCAATTTCGCCTCCTACAAAGAAAACTCCAATGTTCTTTCCAGTGCTAATAAGTCCAAAGGAACTTCATACAGCGTTGACCAAGACTACTCATCCGAAACAAGAGCTATTCGGAAACTGCTTTGGGAATATGCCAAGGCCAATAAAGTGGGAGAAAACAGTAGCGTCAAATTAAGCGCCGATAAATTAGTTGTAGATGGCAAGATGTTTAGGTGGGACAAAGAAAAGAAAGAAGTTGTTCCATTCATCAAAAATAAATGACCAAGACACAGGAAAAGAGGGCGTGACAAATTTGATTTGACTGCGACAACAGTCAATTGTAGAAGTGTCGTAAACAAAGTTGACGACCTTGCTGCTCTTATCAGTTCTGTACAAGCCGATTTATTCTTTGGAACCGAACCATGGCTGGATTCTTCTATCAAAGACGGTGAAGTGTTTCCGCATGACTTCGTTGCTTATCGGAAAGATAGGTCCCGTATGGGTGGTGGCGTCTTTCTCCTAGTTAGCCGCTCTTTAAACTCATCTGAATTAGATATAGGCCACGACGATATAGAATCCGTGTGGTGTAAAGTAACAATGCCAGACTATTCATCATTTGCCGCCGGAGTGTTCTACCGGCCCCCAAACTCGTCTATCACCACGCTGCAGATCTTACAAGAAATGATTTCCGAAGCCTCTTGTCATACTTTGCTGCTAGCAGGTGACTTTAATTTGCCCGACTTGAAATGGCATGACGGAGCTTGTGAGTATGCAGCTGGTGGAAGCTTAAACTTGGAAATGAAAAGTATTGTAGAATGGTTTAACGCAGTATGTCACTGAACCTACTCGAGGAACTAATATATTGAACTTATTTTTATGGAACTCGCCAAATATGGTAAAGCTAGTGAATGTCATTCCGGGAATAAGTGACCACCATGCTGTAGTCGCAAATATAAAAACTAAAAGTAGCAAACAAACAAAACACGTGACCAGGAAAGTGTACCTATATGATAAAGGGGATTATGCCAGCCTGTCAAGGAAGCTTTTCGATTATTTACCGGTCTTTGAATGACTCTCTGATGATTGTGACGTTTATGAATTATGGATTAATTTTAAAGAAAAACTAAAGGAACTTAGCGATGGCTACATTCTCAGTGTCGAACATACCGGACTTAAACCGCATATGAAACCATGGATGACTACGCGTATCTTAAAAATAGTTAGGAAACGAAGTTGGATATTTAAAAATTATCAGAAAACTAAAAGCATTCGTCACTTTGAAAATTTGCGTGCTGCAACCTCTGAGTGCAAACGGAATATAAAGGATGCAAAGGGACGCTACTTTGAAAAACTTGGCAGAGAAATAAAATTGAATGCCAAGGCTTTCTGGAAGTTCATGAAAGGATACGGAGCAGATCCAACGGGAATCAGCGAAATAGTTTTTAATAATCAGGCGTTATTAGATGATACTGAAAAGGCTACTTGCTTGAATAACTACTTCCGGTCGGTATACTTACCAAAGCACAGCTGCAGTCCTTTACATCAGATATGTGCTGTTCAGGCTATGAAACCAGTAGAGCTATCTGTGAATGGAATCAGAGCACTAATAAATAAAATTAACGATAATAAGGCAAGCGGACCAGATGAAATTTCTCCTCGAATTCTACAACATTGTGCTGAACTTATTTCTCTTTATCTCTATGTAATCTACAACAAGTCGCTATCTTGCGGTGCCCTTCCGGATGATTGGAAAATTGCACACATTATTCTCATTCATAAGGGGGGGGTCAAAAAAAGAAGTCGCCAACTATAGGTCTATCTCACTTACATCCATACCGCGCAAAGTAATAGAACACATTTTATATAAAGAGATAATAACACACTTATCGGCAAACAACTTACTGGCTTCAGAACAACATGGGTTCCGTAAGGGCTTATCTTGCACGACACAACTTATTGAATTTTATCATGACCTTGTATTCAATCTTGACAAGGATGGCCAAATCGATTGCGTTTTCCTGGATTTTCATAAGGCATTTGATACTGCTTCGCACCCATTGCTTTTAAGAAAACTTGCTGCATTAAATATTAATCCTACAATACTTGCCTGGATAGAAAGTTATTTATCTTCCCGCCGACAGTGCGTGGTATTAAATGGAATGAAGTCTAGTTTTGTAGATATAACATCAGGTGTCCCACAGGGCTCAGTTTTAGGACCACTTTTGTTCTTAATATATATAAATGACATTTGTTCCGGAATCAATTCCAGTATACGGTTGTTTGCCGATTATTGTGTTTTATATAGACAAATTAGAAATCAAGACGACGTTGCCCAGTTACAAAGTGACTTATCATGTGTTCTTGAATGGTGTTCTAAATGGAAAGTGAAGTTAAATACTAAAAAATGTGTTCATGTTACGTTTGCACGTAAAAAACATAAGTTAGCCTCACAGTATAGCATCAGCGGTATTGTAGTGACACAAAAAGTGCCGCATAAATACTTAGGTGTGACACTCACCGCCGACTTTTCATGGAATACACATGTGGATACCGTAGTTGCAAAAGCCGCCAGGACCTTAAACTTTATACAGCGAAATCTGAAACACGTGCCGCCTTGTTTGAAATCAATAGCCTACTTAACCTACGTTCGACCACTGCTCGAATTCGCTTGTGCCGTATGGGACCCTTGGCAAATAACACTGAGAAATAAAATTGAAAACATCCAAAATAGAGCAGCAAGGTTTGTCCTGTGTCGGTACTCGAGAACTGATAGCTGCACCGTCATGAAAAATGAATTAGGATGGGAAACCCTCTCCTCTCGAAGAAGGAAATTAAGACTTAAACTGTTGTACCAAATTTACCACAACAAAACAGGCATTCGAAAGGAAATATACTTACATAGGCCACACTATGTTTCTGCTCGCACAGATCATTGTTTTAAAATTTTGGAATACAGTGCCAGAACTGACATGTATGCCAGTTACTTTTTTGTTCGATCCATCAGTGAATGGAATCGGCTTTCAAGTCATCAAGTGTGCTCCATAAATGAAGATGTGTTTTTTTTTCTACTCTGTAACCCCCCTGCTGTAGCGCCCTCAGGCTAAGCGGGGTAATCATTCAATAAAGAATAAATAAAGAACTACTTTACGATATTAGTCATCTGTGAGCCTAACTTAACTCAAGCAACAAGGCTATCCGGGTACCAATCATTTCCTCTCTTACATGCGGAGAGCAGAGCACAGCAAATTTCTGGCGTACATCCGCACTGAGATGACGCCGTTTGCTGCTCAATCCCACTTCAAATAAAAATCAGTACACATGTTTCATGCTGAAGCCAAAAACATTACAATTCACACTTACTCCAGCATATGTGTCCCCCTCTTCACTATTAGACTGTGAATAAATTAAGGCCATCAAGGAGGAAACGGGCTCTTTGGATCATTACTGGTTATTTTACCCCTTACTATGGGGAAGTACAAGAATCAATGCCAAAGGAAGGTATCATGGCCCTATTTGCTTCCGATAATGACCTATATATACTGAATGGCTGCAGTCTGGCTTACCTACGTGGCTATTTATACATCAGTTGCCTGAACCTGACATTGGCTTCTCGGTATTTGCACCAGTCTGTTCAATGGTTTTTTGATGTGGAGATCCATTGGAGTGACCACATTCTACTTACTTCCAAACAGATGCACCTGGTGCTTCCGCCCCAGCTAATATCACGCACATCGACTGGACAGTGTTTCAAAAGCATATGGAGGAGGTATGCAAAGAAGCCTTCCCTGGTAGGTTAAAGAACACTAAAGCAAATGTTTTGACAGTTTCTAGTAATCCCACCTCGTCATCTAAAATACGCAGTGACATTGACGTCGAATTAGAACACTTACGCGCTCTTTGGTGGCGAGCAGGAAGACGATACTGACGAACCAAGTGCTTAACAAATGTGAGAGTGGCTAGACGTATGGAGAAAAATTATCGGGTTCAACGCTGCTTAACCGCATGTGGAGAGAAAGCTTTCGGTGCGGGCAACTAGCTGTTGTCGTTCGGGTCTACCAAGGTATAAGGGACCGACGGGTACAACAGATTAGCGCGGGAGGTCGGGGAAGGTATGTGGCTACCAGCCCAGCCCCTCTTTGTTCACGTAGCAGGAGTGTCCGCAGGTGGTGTGCAGACAGGAGAGCGCCGCGAGGCACCTGGCGAAGCACGCAAAGCCATTTGGGATGACGAGCGTTGCGAGCTGTGTGACAGTCAGTGACGTGGTGAACACCAGCTTGCACGCGCCATCTTAACCCCGCAGTCACAGGCGATACACACATTCACGCGGGCACCCAATGGAATGCGGTGGCGAGCGCCTAACAATGGCACTCCACTCGTAATATGGCTTACAAAGATACTTTGTTGGGCGAGTTGGTACTTATTCATTATTGATATAAACAGCGCGAACACGAAAACAAGGGACAGCGCATGTACTGTGGCTTTCGTGTTTCTTGTCCCTTGTTTTCGTGTTCGCGCTGTTTATATCAATAATGAATAAGCACTCCACTCGTGACGACAGGCGAGCCGTGGCAGGACCGCTGACCGCTATTTTCGTTTTTTTGAGAATTTTATCTCTTGTAGGCGAAAAGGAGACTCCGCCTTGAGAGCGAGCTGACGCGGTTCACCTCGGCTCCGTGTTTTTCGAACTGTGTATGTGGATTTTAGACCCGATATGGCCTGAACCCACTCGAAACGATCAGTGAAGGTGTTCGGCACCTGTTTGCAACAATTTTATTTTCGGCTCGCTGTTCGATTCGAAGCTTTCAAGGACTAGCGTTTCTGACGGGCTAAGCCTAATCGACGCCCTCAGGGCCCACCACGACCACGGCTGCTCCCGGGCCACAGCCGGGCGGCGCTGCCGCCACAGCGCATCCGGAAGATGTGACCTTCAAAATTTTACGCCCGGCGACCTTCACTCCGTGCCAACCACCGACTAGGACCCCACAGTCAAGCCAAGTTACAAGGCGTTCCGATTATCCGCCATTACCGGCGGGTCACGAGCAGATGGATGCTGCGCCATACTACGTATCCAGCCAAACCCTGACTCCGACACCACAAACGCCACAGGTTACACCGACTACAACCCCACAGTCAAGCCAAGTTACGAGAAGTTGTGATTACCCGCTCTTACCGGCGGGGCATGAACAGATGGACGCGGCGCCGTACTTCGCATCCAGCCGAACGCTGCCTCCGACGCCACAAACGCCACAAGCTACAGGGAGCGTTGATTACCCGCTATTGCCGACGGTGCACGGGGAAATGGATGCCGCAGCTCTGACTGTCTCTGCAAGCCCTCCTGCTCAGGTTAAGACAACTACAGGATGCAGCATGACTTCAACCTATCGCAAGCGTCAAGTGTCCCCGCAACGTCTGCACACAGAACGGGTGAGTCGTCCTCATTTCACTGTTCTGATCAGGCCACTTAACAAAGTGCATGTCACAAACATCCCGAAACAGGCTATTACCAACGCAATAGAGCAAAGCGCTCCGTCTCAGTATTTTTCGGATATGGCCATTCTCCGCTTTGATTCTGCTGCTAACTGCATCCGCATAACTGTCAGGGACGCTGAGCATTTCAAGAAGCTGTGTACATTGACCCGTTTAATCGCGCGAACGCGGGATTCTGTCCAAGCGTTCGATGTGGACACGTCCCCACTGAAGCAGCCTGCGGTTGGCAGCACGCGAGGTGTGATCAGAATTAGAGAAGGCCTCACGATGGACTATATCATGGCACATCTGCGCTGCGAGACAGCTGAAATCACAGACATACGCATGTTCGGCAAGACAAATTTGCTACTTCTGACCTTCGCATCAGACGCATTACCTTCTCGGCTAGTATTCGACTACGAGATTACACGAATCCGTGAATACCGCCCGCGCCCAGTCGCATGTTATAACTGTCACCGCATCGGCCATGTAGCCAAATACTGCTCGTTTCCCGCCGTTTGTCGGGATTGCGGTAAGAACCCGCACCCTGAGGACCCCGGCTGCAAGCAGTTTCCTCATTGCGTAGCCTGCGGCGCTTCCACGCATATCGCCCTGAGTGCCCAGTGCCCGGCTCGAGCTTATGCAAAGCCTGTCGACAAATCGGCACCTAAGGAGTCGGATGATCCGAATACGCATCAGGTGACATCCTCACATACTGTCTCCAAACATGTATCATATGCTGAAAAGACCTCTTCTCCAGGTTTAGCCGAAGTCATTGAGAGCCTCAGAGCAGAAATATCTGAACTACGCCAGGAAAATCAGCGTCTCCGGGAGATGATAACTAAGGACAAGATAACAATGGACACCCGAACTCGTTCTCAGACTCCGCAACGCAGCCGCTCACAGAAGGGCCGCAAAAGCCGTTCGCCTATCCGCCGGCCGCAACCGGTCACAGCGTCTGATTCCGCCTATACCCACATGCTCGGGCTAATCCGACAGGACGCGCCCAAGAGACACAGAAGCTGGAAGAAACTCTCCGAAAGGAAGTTAATGCAACTCTTACTGCTGCCCTCACTTCCATGCAGAGCCATCTGCAGACTATGTTTGAGGAGTTCCAACGTACCACACTCACAGACGATAGTAAGCGCCGTAAATCTGTGCCCCTTTCATGAGCACTATGGCTCATGGGATTCAATGGAACTGCAGAAGCTTCAATCAGAACGGTCCTACCCTTCGTACAATTGTGCCTCAGCGCCGTCCTCTTTTCATACTTCTTCAAGAAACGCGCGGTCCTTGTAAAATTCCTGGTTACTGCACTTACCAGACACCTACTATCCAACATAAAAACGGCCGTTCAGAGGGACAGGCGGCCGTCTTAATCCGAAACGATTGTCCTTCCACTCAGCTCTCGCTTCAATCCCTTTGCTCTTCCACTCGTGAGATTGTTGCAGTAAAAGTCTTCCCCCCTGGCCAAAAACCTTTCGTCGTAGCATCGGCCTATTTCCGGCCAGGTAACATCATGGCAGAACCCTGTACCTGGCTCCCTGACCTTGAAAACTCAGCACACCCTTATCCTATTCTTATCGGCGGAGATTTCAACGCACATCACGCAGCCTGGAGCTCATCTCAGCCTAACCAACGTGGTAAACACCTATATGACGCCCTTGATCCAACTCTTCTTACCCTGTGCAACGAACCTAACGTGCCGACCCGTATCGGTCTCCATCCCTCTCAAGCAGACACTACACTGGACCTTACATTCTCATCACCGCGTCTGCTTCGGCGCTGGGAAGTCCTTTCTAATTCTTGGGGTAGTGATCATTTGCCCATCTTGCTCACTCTCAATCGTAAATGTCTTCGCGTTCGGACAACACGTTCGTTTTTCAACTGGGACAAGTTTCGTGCTAATACTACGACCCCCTTCTCGGATATTGACTCCTTTCTGTCTGTACTCCGAGATGCCCGCACTCAAGCTCTCGAATATATCCCCTGTGACGATTCCACAGTTGGCATGGATGCTCACCTGGCTAACCTTTGGCGTCGCGCAGATCACCTCACGCAACGTTTTCGGACACGCGGAAAACGTCACAAAGATCTCGTGCTTCTTCGACGACAATTCAAGCTTATCCGGGCATACCAGCTTCACCTGCAAAGTGAGGCTTGGCACTCTACATGCGACCGTCTTGGGCAAGTACCGGGCCTATCACAACTTTGGCGCATCTTTCGTGGCCTAAATGGCAAGGCACGCGGGGCACCACCTCTCGCCGATCTCCTTCTCAATGGCAACCCGGCTGATGTTGAAGATGAAGTTATACGCACCTTTTTCCCACACGCCAGCCTAATGCCTCCACCAGCAGTTTCCATTTTCCCAGTCGGAAACCCTGATCCAGACCTGGATCGCCCATTCTCAAAGGGAGAACTGCAAGCAGCCCTCGGAAGGGGCCGAGCTCGCGCCACACCCGGGCACGACCGAGTTAGTTGGCAGGAGCTTAGCAATCTCGACTCGGCAGCCCAGGATGCCCTTCTCGACATCATTAATTCTTACTGGGAGACCGGAACGGTACCGGATAACCTCAAGCTTTCTCTTATTCTTCCTATCCCTAAACCTGGCAAAAACCCTCGACTTCCTAGTAATTGGCGTCCAATTGCACTGACTTCACATCTCTGTAAACTCATCGAGCGCCTACTGCATACCCGGATTAGTCACTACATTGAATACGTCAGTCCTGGATTTCATCCAGCTCAAGCCGGCTTCCGCCCTAACCTTGGAACGCATGACTGCCTTTGGCTTTTGCGAAGAGTTCTGAATAGAGCTCATCGTAAAACGCTACCTGACTATCTCCTGGCTGTCGATATACACAAAGCTTTTGACAATGTTCGCCATGAGGTTATCCTGGAGGAACTCGCCAAACGCTTTCCTAGTAATCGTGCCCAAATCTGGATTCGCAATTTTTTGACATCTAGACCCATTCAGCTACATGGCAAAGCTGCGGGATGGGTGCCCAAAACCTATTACTTGGATAGGGGTGTACCTCAGGGCTCCATTCTCGGACCCATATTGTTCAACTGGGCCATGACACGCGTCGCCGAGAATCTGGAAATCAGCACAAGCGCAAGATTCGCTATATATGCCGATGATATTACCGTCTGGACTGAGGCAGCGGATTACGTAGACAAATATTCTATGGAGACTGAACTTCAGGCGGCCCTTCTTTGTCTTGAAGATACACTAACCAAAATTGGCCTCGAACTCGCACCACATAAAACAGAATTGATTAGTATCGACTGAAAACATAAAACCAACCCCAGTATGCAGATCCATCTTCACATCGGAGGCAACACCATCACCTCCTCAAATGGGCAAATCCGCATTCTTGGCCTGCCCATATCAAGCTGCAACAGCCCCCAGAAATGGGTTCATCCGTTACAACGCCTTTGGCCAGCACTGCTACATACTATTCGTCGCCTGTCCAACCGGCACGGCGGTGCGCGGCAGCATGCCTGCCGTGCGATGGCCAGAGCAGCGGCGGTCGGAAAAATCCTCTATGGCACACCGGTCCTCCAACTGTCGAAGACTGACTTCGCTAAGGTCGAACGCCTTCATCGCGCAACACTACGCACTATTACCGGTCTACCTAAGCACACTCCTATAGCCGAACTTGAGCGTTTGGCCGCTCTTCCACCGCTCACTACCATCGTTACCGAGTCACAGACGCGTCATCGAATACGTCTAGAGAACACTGTCTAGGGGCGTCGCCTGCTGGCCTGGGATGAACAGCGTAACGACAAAACACCAGCCCTATATGCATCACTTCCCCCTTGGGAGATGCCAGTAGTCACACGCGTCCATCGCCGACCTATAAACCGCGATTTTGTCATTCCCCGGGAGCTCCTAGCTGCCCATCACCGACAAGAGCGAATCCCCGATACGACTGACATATACACCGACGCATCCATTACAAGCGAATTCGCATCTATGGCCTGGGTATGCGATGACAACCCTTCCCTTTCAGGCGCTTATGCCTGCCATCTACCTCAGGGTACCCCTCTTCACGCTGAACTCCTCGCGATTTGGGGAGCCTTGTCAGGAGTGCCTTGCACCGGAACTGGGTCACTGCGTATTCTTACTGATTCCTTTGAAGCTTACAAGGAAATCGCTACTCCGGGTTCACAAGATGCAACAGCTACGGCTATACAGCGCCTCCTTAAACGCCACCAACTCGCGACCAGAACTGTCGCTATTCACTGGACCCCAGGTCACTCGGACGAATCAGGGGGCAATGCGGCGGCACACGCCGCGGCTGCCTTGGCAGGTGGGATGTCCACATTTACTTCCCCACCCCCCTTGCTTCATCCTTATTCGACCTTGGGCGGGCAACTCACCCCTTCTCTTGCCCTTATGCACTATACTCGGACCAGTCTTCGTAGCCTCAGTCAGCATCGCATGCAGGTGGCCACACCAGACCCACCTTTTACGAGAAGAACCCACCTCACCCGAAGTCAAGAAGTCTTTTTGAATAAGCTCATCGCCCATGCGGCTTACACGCCACGTATTATGGCCCGCTGGCGTCAGTATAAGCAGAAAATGATTACGTACCCCACTGTACGATTCTAACCTGCGGCGGCATATCTCATTTACTTTGGGAATGCCCTGCTTTTTCTACTGGACGCCCCGAGATCGAACCCTACCGCCTGAACTACCGTTCCCTTCTAGAAACTGATGCAAACACACAGATGATATTTGCTAAGTATGGCTCGCTCAGTGGCCTGGTAAGAGCAATGTGATTCGAGTGACGACCTAAACAATGAAGATTATGTCTACTCCCCTTTATCCCCATCCATGGCCATGAGCCTTCCCATTCAATAAAGGACATTCAATCAATCTTTTTTTTTCCTTTTTTTGTACACCGGGTTGAACACGCTGTCTCGACTACGCGGTTGCAGGTGAGACGCTCATTCACACGAGCGCCCGATTGAATGTGGTGGCGAGCACTAACAAAAGCTGTTCACTCGTGAGGACTCTTTTCTCTTTTTTTAGCCACTCGTTTCTCTTTTTTTTAGCAACGGTACCCATTGACTTGAACGTTGCACCGGCCAGGTGAACGGCCACGTGTAGCGCGGAATGTAGGAAGGACGTGACCCTAGGAGTTTGGCATTTCTTTTTTTTTCAGTGACAGAGGGTTTAGTCCTCTTATATTTGAAGGAGGAGCTGTACGTCACAGCGAACCAATCAGGTTGATATTTGTTGTGATTGGACGTTGTGTAAATTAAGGCTGGACCCCAGGGGGTTATACCGAGCCCGAGGGCCCAGTCCGCCGTTCTGGGCTAGGTTTAGATGCTCTGTATCTTCGGCTATTCCGAGGTGGGAATATTTCGCAGTTAGCCATTTCCACCTTGCATCTCTTTTGTAAATGTTGCAAATACTGTATATATAAATATTCAGTTAATCTTCTCGTCAACACTAGTCTTCAAGTGTTCACTTCATACCGTCTCCAACGGGGCGCCTCTGGCGCAAGGAACTTCCGCTGAACCACGTTACCGTCTCTGATGGCGCACCACGGGTGCACAAAGAAAAAGAACGAACCGCGGATTTTCACGCCGATCCAGGGGCGCAGCACCCGACCGGTACGGAGCCGAGCGCGCTGGGAAGCCAGATAGAGAGACAGATCGTTCTCGCCAGTAAGCAGCGGCTTGCCGCAGAACGGCAAATCGAGCTTGCAAAACTTCAGGCCACGCAGCGGAGAGGCGGAGGAGAGGGCTTGGACTGACAGACTCGTGGGACGTGTATGGCGAGGTTACACGATTTTCATTGCTACTCGCAGGAGCACTTCCAAAATCTCCGGCGGACGCCGAGGTTCCGGTGTGATTGGAGGCCGCTGAGAACACGCTCCAGGCGTACAACGTCCCAAGGGGACACGGGGGTCAAATAATTTTCCTATTGATAGCAGAAAAAGTGCAGTTTCTTTCAACGCGGCTGACACCATCTCAACATAGAATATGACGCGCTCAAAAGGACGGTGCTTGAAGAGCTAAAGCTTTCGGCGGGTGGATACCTCAACCGATTTCGATGGTCACAAAAAAGGGGCAAATGAGGAGTGGAGACCTTTGTTCACGCGCCTACAAAGTTACATTTGTACCCAGAGTCGAGAGGAGTCAATACCCTAGAAAGGCTAACCGAATTGCTAGTGGCGGACCAGGCCAAATGTCATCTTTCAGAAGACGCACTTAAGTACGTAATACTTCAAGAAGGAAAGGAATGGGTGAGGGCACCCGAGATGGCTTCCCTCCTTCAAACGTTTCAAGAGGCCGAGGGCAAAAACAGCGCCGGGAAGAAATCGGAGCTGAGTAGAGGCGAGGGTGCTATCGGAAGAGTAGTCGCGCAATTTAGAGAACAAAGGCGCTCTAAACCTCAGGCGCTAGACGCTAGGCCCCGATCCAAAGGCTGTTTTAGGTGCAGCTCTACAGGACATCTAAACGTTTACTGCCCGCATAGTGAAAACCAAACCCAACAAAAGGCGCCCAACACGAATGGGAACAGCCTTTCTGTACGGGTCACGATGGCAGACGCATCAAGCGTGCGTAGTCCGCTCGCACCTTTGACCCTTCATTGTAGGGACGAGAAACCCAGCGCTATTCTCGACACGGGGACCCAGATTACAGTCGTAAGAGAGAGTGTTGTGCCAACCGGGTTGGCGCAGCCCTACGGGTCGATAAACCTGGTTTTTGCCTTCGGTGAACGGGTAAAAGCTAAGCTCGCGCTGGTACCGCTAACTATGCGTAACGACACAGGGAATTTCGCTGAGGTGGCGGAAGCCGTGCCGGTGCTCTGCGCCCTCACTGATAAGATGGTCGCTCAAACAGATTGTCTGTTGTCCCAAGAGGCGTGGGAATCCCTAAAGGGGGCAGGCGGATTCAAAGGAGTCGTAGCTCTCAGGGACAAGGAAGCCATGACCGACACAGAGGAAGCCGCGACCGATACAGAGGAAGCCGCGACCGGCATGGCGGCAGAGGAGGCAGAGCGCACCACGGAGCAGACCGAAAGGGCTGTAATCACGGCAACTTCGGTACAACAGACAGGAGCGGACCCACAAGAGGTTGCACAGGCCCTGTTCGCTGCGGGCGACACGGGGAAGGGCAAGGCTGAAACGTTTCGGGAGCAACAGCGAGTAGACGCAACTTTGGAAAGGGCATGGAAGGATGCGTATGCAGACAAGGGAGGTATGTCAGTGGTAGACGGGTTCCTTTACCACGCGGACAGGTTAACGGGACAACCAGTATCGCAACTTGTTCTCCCTAAACCTAAGCGAGGAGGTGATCCTACAGAGGGCCCACAAATCGAGTTGTAGAGGTCACTTAGGATCTCGTAAGACTAAGGCCAGAATAAAATATAGTTCTTTTGGCCAGGAATTGAGGAGGATGCAAGACGTCACTGCAATAGTTTCTGGGGTTGCCAGAAGAGATCAGACTTACGCAGGGCGGACAACGTTCCCATTCAACCATTGGTGAGGCCCCGCTATCTCTTTGAACAGGCGAATGTCGACGTAATCGGGCCGCTTGAGCCTCCGTCGGGAAGGGGTCACAAGTATGCGTTATGCATCACCGATCTGTGCACACGCTGGCCTGAGGTGGCATGCCTACGCTCATTTAGAGCAAAGCTACCCGCGACGCCCTCCTGACGGTGTTCAGCCGGACCGGTGTGCCGGAAATAGTTGTCTGACTGCGGCACAAACTTCACCGACGAGCTCACCAAAGTTTTTTTTTTTTTTTTGAGAAGGCTAGGCTGTTCGCCGAGGATTTCAACACCAGGTCACCCGGAGAGCAATGGGGCAGTTGAACGGTTCGACAGAACTTTTAAGAATATGCTATATCATTTGATACAGAAGGAAGGTAAGAATTGGGACAGGTATTTCCTTTTCTTCTGTGGGCCTGCAGAGAAGTGCCCAACGACACTACGGGGGTGGCTCCCTTTCGGCTGCTTTACGGTCGACAACCGATAGGCCCGCTAGCTATTATGAAGCGGGAGTGGACAGGCGAAGCAAACGTGCCCCCAGCTCTAGCGACATTCCCCTCTGAGTACATGAAGCAGTTGCAAACGCATTTAAGGCAAGCGGCAGAGGCAGCTGAGTTGATTAGCGAGCAACAACTAAACGCGTAATCCCGCCAGTTTAATAGGCGGACTTCCAATAAAAGTTTCGAGGTAATAGAAGCGGTGCTGGTCTTCGACACACCTACGCACGGGGAAAATGCTCCCAAAATGGAAGGGGCCGGGAACGGTTACGGGCCAGTATTGGGACCACTCATATTGTCACGACTCAATCCACAGGGAGCCGTCAAGGTACACGTTATGGTGAAGGTAGGACCCGAGAGTCAGGTTTGCTTCTAGCTCCGATGACAGTGTCCAGCACCAGTGCGCCGCTCGAGCCAACAACCGCTTCGTCGTCGTCGGCACCAAGCACGGCGGCCGCGCGGCGCTAGGCACGTGGCATTATCCCCCCCCCCCTGATGAAAGGAAAGAGAGAGAGAACTTTTTATATATTCCAGCGGATGAAGAGGCTCCGGCCCTCCGTCGCTTGGGATGGAAGGCGGGTGCCCCACCTCTGACGCAGGCCGGCAGACGTTGTTGGCCGGTGGCATCCCAGGCCAGCTGGATGGCGGCTAGCTGGAGCCCAGGGTCCGAGCAGCGCAGCATGGTCTCCCAGAGTGGCGGCGTCAAACTTAGACCCCTCCGAAGAGAAAAGGGGCAGTCCCAGAGGATGTGTTCGAGGGTCCCTCTCGAGTCACAGTTTGCACAGAATTCTGATCTTTCTCCTGGCAGCATATGGCTCACCAGGAGCGGGTGTGGGAATGTCCCAGTCTGAAGTCGACGCCAGGCGACGGCCTGTCTGCAATTTAGGGTAGGGGCTGGCGCAGCAGCCACCCGTGTACTGAGTCTATTTGCTGCAGACTTTCTGTGTAAGATTTGGCACATTCTATGCTCCCCGCTCCAAGCACCCCCCTCCCCCCCTCTCTGCCGCCGGCTCGGCAGTAGAGCCCTCGAGCCATGGCATGGGTGAATTCGTTGCCCGGAACGCCAGTGTATGCTGGAGTCCAAATCAGCTCTATAGTTCGCGAGATTGGTGATTGGTGTAATATTCGAATTGCGTTGGGAGCAATCAACTCACGACAGTAATTTCGTATGGCAGTTTCGCTGTCGCCGATCACGAAACGCGCCTTTGTCTGGATGCACGCCAGAGCTACAGCCACTTCCACAGCTGTCTCAGGAGATCTAGTTTTCAGGGTGACCGCGGTGGTCGGTCTACCCGGCCCATTCGTTACCGCTGCAACCATAAAGGGGCTTGCCCCTCCGGCATCATCTGCAAAGGCTACTTCCTCCGGCGGCAAGCGGCTAAATTTATTACTGAGTATTTGAGCTCTTTTTTTTTCCCGACGCTCCGTATGGTGTTCGGGATGCATTTTTTTTTTTTGCAGCGGAGGTATTGATGTCCTTGTACCGAAATCTGTATATCCACTTTACGCTCGTTCCGCAGGCACCGTGGATAGTAAAAGAAGAGTTCTGATTTTTCCGGCGTGCATGTAAGTTCACGTTCTGATACAAACCGCTTGATCGTGTCCACCGCCTCTTGTAGCGTGTGTTCAATTACGGCATCGCTACCCCGGCTAATTCATAGTGTAATGTCGTCAGCATAAATACCAAAATTTAAATGAGGGTAACGTCGTAGTTCTGGTAATTTTGGCATTGCTACGTTGAAGAGAAGAGGCGAGAGTACCGAGCCCTGAGGAGTACCCCTACTGCCCAGAGGAAGCAGTGATGATGTGCTATCGCGGAATTTAAAGCGGGCACTTCGTCCACTTTTCAACTATATCAAGTTTTTGATAGTTATACGTTTCTTTTCGTAGATTCAATGTTGATAGGCCGTCCATGACTCCCTGGTGCGAGATATTATCAAATGCCTTCTTTAGATCGAGGCCAAGGATGGCCTTAGCATCTTTACCCTTGAACCGGATAATGTCATGTTCCAACTGGACCATGAGGTCCTGAGTCGAGAGATGAAAGCGGAAACCTATCATTTCCCGCCGAAAAAGGTCGTGTCTATAGATATGATTTGTGAGCCTGGTTAGGATAACATGCTCTAGTAGCTTTCCCAAGCATGATGTTAGGGATATTGGCCATAAGGTGTCTATCCGAAGCGGTTTACCAGGCTTAGGTATGAGAATAATCTCAGCCGTTTTCCACTGCTGAGGTACTTCCCCTTTCTTCCAGCACTCCTACATAAGCTGAGTTAGTGCGGCTACCGATTGGTCATCTAGGTTTCACAGTATTTTTTTAGTGACACCATCTGGGCCCGGCGCCGTGTTGGCGTCCTCTTGGCGTCCCCTAAGTAATCTGGAAGGGGCCTCCTGCTTGTACCTCCAACATATGTCTTGTAACTGTCAAAAAAACTTCTCATCATCTCCTGGAAAGGAGTGTCTAATCTTCATGAGGTTAAAGCCTACTTGAGTTTTCGAGCTCTCAGGATCCAGAAGGTGACGAAGAAGTCCCCAGGTCTTAGGCATGCTCATATTATTCTCCATGTGTTCGCATCGATCCCCCCAGTTTGGCTCGCATAGCTTGAAAGCGTAATCTTCAATGGCCTTATTATGCCGAGCTATCTTGCGCCTTAAGTTACGATTCCACCGCTGCCCCTTAAGTTTCCGGTCCATTCATTCCTTTGCCTCCCACATGCGGAGAAGACGACTATCCACTAAATCCGGAGCGTTAGCGTCATCGAGTTGTTTAGTCGCTGCCTTGACGTCGAACTTTAGTTGTGCAACCCACGTGTCTAGGTCGGTTATTTTGCCTTCATTGTCGCCTGTCCTGCTGTGCCGAAATTTGTCCCATTCCACTATCGCCAGCTTTGCACGACGTTTGGAGCCGAAGCCACCCCCAAGCGCGATTATGCAGTGATCGCTACCGAAGTTCATGTGCGTGTTGTTCCACTGGGGACTGAGGGTGCGCCTAGATAGTGTGAGGTCGGGGGATGTACCGATGCTAACACTGTTCCCAATTCGTGTCGGACAGGTGGGATATGTATGTATAGTGCACCCTAGGTCTTGTATATCCTCCCACAACTGCCTCCCTTTTGGGCAAGGCGTATACAGTATCCCCACGCAGGGTGTCTTGCATTGAAATCTCCCATAATCACTAATTGACGTTTCCCGCTGACTTGCTCTGCTTTTCGGGGAAATTCCTGAATCTGGCCTTGCGCTGCCTCGGTGAACTGTACATATTGAGGAGGAAGATACTGGCCCTAGGACTGGTTCCCAGGATAACCTCCACAAAAACATTTTCTATCTCTGGCGATGCGAGGTCCTGTTGCACTGCTGCCATATCTCTTTTAACCTAAGTTGTCACTACCGCCCGCTCCCCCTTATTGCTGTGGAATGCTTGGTATCCCGACAGTTTAGCCGGGCCCCCGGTTTCCTGAAGTGCTAATGCGAGAGGCTCATGTTCTATCGTTGTGAGGAACTGCTGCAGCACCGGCCGTTTCCTTAATATCCGCGATAGTTCCACTGCCATATCTCATACTTAGCCTTCAAAGCCATGTTTACTCGCAAGGGTCTGTTCGATGTTCTGCTGCCAGGCGTTGATGCCTAGCAGCTCGTTCCGGTGTACTTCAGACTACTCAGCTTGCTTTTTCACTGCCCCTACAAGCGTCTGGAGTTGGGAGGTGATTTGATTTAGGGAGGCGGCCATCGACTCTAGCGCCCCCTCAATTCTGGTCACCCTTTCTTCTACTGACTTTTCCTCGGAGGGATCCTCGCGTACTTTCCGTTTTACAGGTGGAGGGCTTGCCGTGTCAGTGATCATACAATCCTTTTTAGCGTTCTGCGTATTGGGCCTGATATTGAGATTAGCGGCTGTGCCAGATTTGGACTACCCTGCTGTTGCAGATTTTGAATTTGACCTCGAAGGAAATCTAGTACCCCATTAAGATTTTGTAGCATGCTTCTAAGCTGTCTATTTTCATCTCTTAGTTTTGCCAATTCCTTCCATCTTCACCGCGTCTATCGCGGTCACTTCTCCACCCTGTAGCCATTTTGTTAGGCCGCCTCTCGGCCGCAGAATGATTCTGTACCGTCCCGATGTGAAGGTGAGAAGAGAAACAAAAATAAGGGGTGAGGTGAACTGTACAATAAGTCAAGGTCTTACTTGTAGCGTCAAGGTTACAAAACGCGACGTTGACACAGCGCTCAGTCACGCGAAAAGTACGGCTTTAAGCGCGACGCGTGCACAATTTCAGATCGCTGACGCCGAACGCTGACGATCACACTTCCATCTGGAACAACTTCATAGTTAACACTGTTCAAGCGGCGCAGTACTTTATAGGATCCGAAATACTGGTGTAGCAGTTTTTCACACAAGCCTTTCTGGCGCATGGGGGTCCAAACCCATACTTGGTTCCCTGGTTCGAAGTGGGCTTCCCTGTGTCGAGGGTTATAGTATCGAGCGTCGGTGACATGCTGCTCCTTGATGTGCAAGCGGGCCAGCTGGCGGGCTTGTTCCGCGAAATGGGCGGCATCGGGTTCCACCGCTTCATCCCCGCACGGGAGCATCGCGTCCAACATCATGCGGGCCTCCCTGCCATATACGAGATGGAATGGTGTAAACTGCGTGGTTTCCTGCAGCGCCGTATTGTAGGCGAAGGTGACATACGGCAGGATCTCGTCCCACATTTTATGTTCAAGGTCAACGTACATTGAAATCATGTCCGCCAAGGTTTTGTTGAGTCGTTCTGTTAGGCCATTTGTTTGTGGGTGGTAGGCAGTTGTCGTGCGATGATTGGTATGGCTGAGAATTAAGGTGTCCCGCAGTAGCTGAGCTGTAAATGCCTTGCCTCGGTCAGTAACAATGGTCGACGGTGCACCGTGTCTAAGCACCATTTCATTCATAAAGAAGTAAGCGACTTCCCCGGCCTTTGTTTCAGCGTAACATGTCAGGTTGTCTGTGGCGACCACGATCCACTTATTTCCGTTCGCGGATAAAGGAAATGGGCCTAAAAGGTCCATGCCCACGTGCTCGAATGGTGTGAGTGGTGGTTCAATAAATTGCAACATGATGGAGGGCTTGAGGGAGGGTTTTTTTCGCCTCAGGCATTGTCGACAGGTCTGGACGTAACATTTAACGCTCTGAGTAAAATGTGGCCAGTAATAGTTCTGCCGGACTCGGTTTAGGGTACGTGTAAAGTCAAGGTGACCAGAAGGTGGTTCGTCGTAGCAGGCCAGGAAGATTTCGTGTCTTCGATCAGCCGGTATGACTACCAAGTATGTTTTTGCACTCGATGTATAATTCTTCTTATAAAGCACCCCTTGCGGAGGCAGAACGATGACAGCCCCCGAGCAAGGTACCGGGGCATTGTAGGGTGCCTACCTTCGAGATGGTCGATAATAAGTCGCAGCTTGGCGTCGGCACGCTGTCTGGAAACGGGGTCGAACGTACTGACTGCTCCGAGTAAGCTATCGTCGTCGGTTGCGTCTGACGGAGAAGGGTCGACAGGAGCGCGGGACTGGCTATCAGCATCGGTGTGGTTTCAGCCGGACTTATCAATAACATCGAAATCGAACTCCTGCAAGCGCAATTCCCATACGTTTTTAGGCCAACACAACGAGTGATGGTCAGTGATCACTTGAAACGGTCGGCCATAAAGGGACCGGCAGAACTTGGCAGCAGCCCATACTACCGGCATTCTTTTTCGGTTGTAGAATAGTTGGACTCAGCTCGTGAAAGTGCACGACTGGCGTAGGCAATTACTTTGTCGGCCCCGTCTTGGTGCTGAACTAGAACAGCATCAAGGCCAACGTTGCTCGCATCGGTGTGTAGCTTCGTGTCGGCGTCGTCGTCGAAATGTGCCAGGATCGGGGGTGACTGGAGCCGGCGTCGTAACTCGTCGAAAGCCATCTGCTGCTCGGCGGCCCATCAAAACGATGCGTCATCTCGAGTCAGTAGTGTCAGGACTGTCCATCTGTGCGAAGTTTCGAATGAAGCGGCGATGATAGGAGCACAGCCCTAAAAACCATCGGACTGCTTCTTTGTGGGTGGGAATGGGAAAGGCAGCAACGGCAGCAAGTTTCTCGGGGTAAGCTCGGATGCCGTCAGCACTGACGATGTGCCCAAGGAACTTGAATTCGGTGAACCCAGAGTGACAGTTTTGAGGCTTTAGAGAAAGGTTGGAAGACCGAACAGCTTCAGAAAACAGTTCTCAGGCGGTGTAGGTGTTCCGTGAACGACGGCGAAAAGATTATCACGTCGTTGAGATAAACAAGACATGTCTGCCACTTCAGAGCTGTGAGCACAGTATCCATCATCCGCTGGAAGGTGGCAGGAGCGCAGCAGAGCCCGAATGGGAGGACGCGGAATTCATAGAGCCCATCTGGTGTCACGAAGGCAGTTTTTTCATGGTCCCTCTCATCAACTTCGATTTGCCAATAACCACTTCTGAGGTCAATCGAGGAGAAGTACTTGGCATGGCGAAGTGGGCCGAGAGAGTCGTCTATCCGTGGCAGCGAATAGACACCCTTCTTTGTCATACTGTTAAGCTTCCGGTAGTCAACGCATAAACGCGTTGTTCCATCTTTCTTTTTGACGAGGACGACCGGGGCGACCATAGGCTGCTTGACGGTTGAATGACGCCATCGGCAAGCATCTCTTTGACTTGCTGTTGGATAGCTTCTCTTTCTCGAGGAGGCACACGATTGGGCTGTTGATGTATATATCGAGTGCCTTCATGCGTGATAATCCAGTGTTTAATGGCCGACATTTGCTGCACTTTAGACGAAGACGTGAAGCACGCACGAAACTCCAGCAATAGATCCTGGAGTTGCCTCTTTTCAGCGGAGGACAGGCTAGAATTGACGTCGATAGCATGTAAGGCATCATCCGGTTCGGTGCTAGGCATAGCTTCCTCGGAAGCAAAACATTCGGCGACTTCTTGCAGATGGTCAACGTAAGCGATCGAAGTGCCACGGAACATATGTCGATGTTCATTGGAGAAATTGGTGACGAGCACCTCCGTCTCTCTGCCACGAAATAAACAGACCTCTTGCCATAGAAACTCCCACGGCTAGTTCGAGGGACACATTAGGCTCAACAACCCAGAGGCCGTGATGTGGCTCGTCACAGGCAACTCTGGCGAGGATGCTGGCGCGTGGTGGCACTGTCAGGCTATCATCGGCGACTCGCAGCGTGGAGTGGGACTCACGGTACTCATGCTTTTCTGCGGCTAGTTTAGAGGAAAACGTTCCCAAGCGATTCGGGAGATATATAGTGGCACCGTGCTCACGAAGGAAGGCGATGCCAAGAATAACATCTCGAGAGCATTCGTGTAGAACAAGAAACATTGCGAAAAATGTGTAACCTCGCACCGTAACCCGAGCCGTACACATACCCAGTGGTGCAACCACATAAACGCCTGCCGTACGTATGTCTGGTGCCTTTCGTGGCGTCATCACTTTTCTCAGCGTCCTTGTAAGCCGCCCACTAAGGATAGAATAATTGGCTCTCGTATCGACTAAAGCACTGACCTCCTTCGTGTCGACGATAACAGGGATGTCCAGGGAGACCCGGCCCCGACCAGGGCCTGTCGACGTCGGTTAGGAGTAAAGCGAGCGGTGCGGCGGCCGAAGCTGGGCGGCAGTTTGATGGCTGGCGTCGGGGCGGTTCAGTGTCGACGGCGGGTAGGAGTGAAGCGAGTGGTGCGGCGGCAGAAGCTGGGCTGCAGTTGTGTGGTTTGCGTCGGGGCGATTCAGTCGACACGGCGGTGATAACTGGTCGGCGATGAGGACGACGTCGGGGCGATCTGGTCTGTGCGGCGAAACTCGAACGGGAATTCGGCGTTCGACGTCGGGGCGAATCGAGTGGTGCGGCGGTGGAAGCTTTGCGGCGAATCGGTGTGCGGCGGTCTCGCCCCTAAAGGTTGCCGGAGCTAATTTTCCCAACGAGGGCTTGAGGAACCAAGGTGTGCAGCGGTATAATGTGGCCCAGAGGGCGAAGAGCGGCATGGCGAAGGCGATCGCGACTCAAGATGAGGAGAATGTGGCGGACTACGCTGGCGGGTGCATACTCGGCGATGTCCTGAGGCCGTTGACCAGGTCGCGGACGAGGGCTGTCGGGAGCAAATCCTCTAAGGCCCATCTGGCGATAAGGCACTGCCAGGAAAGGTGACCAGCCCCTCCATAATGATAGCATAGAGGGAGGTTATCTGCAGCGCGCCAGATATCAGTCTTTCGAGACGCCCGGCGCCGATCTGCCCAGAGTGGAGGCGGTTCCACAGCGTGTACAGCGACCTCGGGTGGATTGTAAGGCGAAGGAGTAGGAAGCAGAGCTGGGCGGCGTGTGACATCAGCATACGTCATCGGCTGCGTGAGGTCCGGGTGCGGCGGTTGAACGACTGTACTTATCGGTGGCGTAAGTGCGTTCTGGACCTCCTCACGGATGACGCTGGCCAGAGAAGCCGGACCTGGGGCAAATGTCCCGTGAAGTTGCTGCAGCTCCTCGCGAACTACGGTGCGAATGAGGTCGCGAAGGGAGCTCAGGTCTGCCCCGGGATTGCAGTCGGTGCGATCAGTCGGCGGTGGTATGGAGAGGGAATTCAGTGGCCGAGCATACTGACTGCACCTATGATGTAGCAGTTTCTCCATGATCACAGCTTCAGACAGAAACGTCGCGATGGTGGTGGGCGGGTTCCGCACGAGGCCGGAAGAAAGCTGATCTTTGACGCCGTGCATCTTGTTCCGCACCTTCTCTTCACTCATGGAAAGGTCGGCGCAATGGCAAAGGCGCATGAAGGCGCATGAGAGGTCAGGGCACGCTCCGCTTTCTCCCGGCGGTCACTGTTAGCGTACGTACCGAGGAGCTGGCTTCGGAAGGCCGGCCACGTAGAGAATGTGGCTTCACGGTTCTGGAACCACATCCGAGCAGCTTCTTCAAGGCTGAAGTAGACGTTTCACATTTTTTCACCGTCGTACCAGCCGTTAGATGTCGCGACCCTTTCGTAGTGAGCTAGCCAGTCCTCGGCGTCTTCGAACTGCTCACCGTCTTAGGGGTACGCGGGGTCTGAAGGATGAGACAGGAGGAAGGGGTGGAAGGGACAGTCGCGGTATGGGCGGCCGGTGTCATTGCTATAGCTAGGGTGGAAGCTAGGGGCTCTTCATCAAGAGCGAAGGTCTCGGGGGGCAAGCCTCGGAGCTGCCGGCTCGTACGATGAACTGGAGTGGTCACGAGAGGCAGCCACGTCGGGTTGTCCGCAGTAGAAGGGATCATCAATGGCACCTCCACCAGTGTCACGACTCAATCCACAGGAAGCCGTCAAGGTACACGGTACGGTGAAGGTAGGACCCGAGAGTCAGGTTTGCTTCTAGCTCCGATGACAGCGTCCAGCACCAGTGCGCCGCTCCAACCAACAACCGCTTCGCCGTCGTCAGCGCCAAGCACGGCGGCCGCGCGGTGCTAGGCACGTGGCAATATTTTATCGAAATGTCCGACGGTAGCCGAAAGCTGGTTCATGCCAGTAAACTCCGGGCCTACCAGAGTAGGGCAATGGCGTTGAGCGTCATGTTCGAGGAGGACGGTTCTTTCGGGAAGGTAGAATGCACACCTTGGCTGCCGGTTCACCCAACAGATCCCGAGCTATTACCCGCGGACATGACCGCCCTCCTTCAGGGCAAAGTGCGAGACCAGATCATGAAGATATTTGGAGACTATAAAGACTTTTTTGGCGGCAAGCCCGTAGTGGCCAATCTAAAGCAACATGACATCATCCTAGAAGGGGGCTTCACGCCAAAAGCATCGCATGCGTACCGGGTGCCAGCGAGCTTAAGAGGGGAAGTGGGCAAACAAGTGATGAACTGCTGAGCCTTGGCTTAATCTTCCCATGCGAAAGCCCACAGGCACATCCCGTCGTCTGCGTATCCAAACGAGATGGGAGCATACGGTTACGCGTGGACTTTTGCATGTTGACCGCGGGTACGGTGGCGGACGTCAACCCGATGATCCCGCCCCGAGAACTGATAATGCAGGTAGGCAGGGCACGATTTATCACGCTGCTCGACCTACGAAGGGGGTAGTGGCAAGTGCCATTGGCCCCCTCCGCCCAGCTCTTAACAGCATTCGTGTGCCACCGCGGACCGTTCGCGTGGAAAGTAATGCCCTGCAGGCTAAAGAACGCAGCGCAAACGTTTCAGAGGGCGATGGACAACCTTTTGCGCCCTCATTCAGAGTACGTGTGCGCATACCTCGATGTCATTGCGGTGTTCGGCGGAACGCTAGAGGAGCATCTGCAACATCTGCGCCAGATTTTTGAGGCCCTGAGACAGGACAACCTCAAGGTAAAGGTAGAAAAGTGTCAGGTGGCGCGGGGGTCGATACATTACCTGGGACACATTATCGGATCAGGGCGACATGCGCCGGACCCTGATAATTTAGCTGCAATTAAAAGGCTGGGAGCTCCAAAGACTAAAAGAGAGCTGCGGAGTGTCTTCGGATTGTGCGGCTACTATCGAGAGTATGTGCGCAACTATGCTGAGGTGGCAAGGCCGTTGACAGAGCTCACGAGAAAAAGGGGCCGAACAAAATTCCGTGGAAGCCGAACGGGCGTTTCAGTCTCAAGGATGCACTCTGTCAGGCCGCTTCTATTGGGACGCCAGATCCGAGCAAGCCATTTTGGCCTTACACCGACGCCTCAGCGTTCGCCGCAGGGGTTTGCTTATCTCAGCGGGATGAAAACGGCGCAGAAGTCCCGATCTCGTTTGCGAGTCACAAGTTTTTTCCGACGCAAACCCGATGCTCTACGATCGAGAGGGAGGCATTTGCAGTCATTTGGGGATTAAAGAAGTTTGACGTCTAGCTCTTCGACGCCCCGGTTACCGTGGTTTCGGACCACAATCTCCTTTCGTTTCTCACGCTCAGCGCTCCACCGGGAGCTAAGCTAATGCGCTGGGCGCTAGCGCTACAGAGGAACAATTCAGTAGTGCAGCACCGGAAAGGGAGCCCGCATAGTAACGCTGACGCATTGTCTCGGCTGCGTAATAGTTGCTGCAATTTGGACAGTGGCGTGCGGGCCGCAGCGGAGGCGGGGGAGGACCCCTTCTCGCGGCCGAAACTGTGAAGTGAACTAGAGCGCGAGACTAGTGAACACTGCATCTGGAAGTGGGTCACAGTAGTTTCGTAGACTGTCCGTGTATTCGTTGTCGTCCATTGGGACAGAATTGTCTACTAATGTTTCTGTGAAGTCATCACTCTCGCATTTTGCTTCTGTTTTGCTTTTTATGTTTGCGAACATGACATTTTGTTAGTTGTTCTGAAGCCCCCGCAATATTTGAGTATTGTTTGTCCGTATGTAGTGTTGAGGGTGTCGTGATCGCATTTGGGCATTTGTACATACCCCTGAAGGGGCGCTGGGCTTTATCGGTCTCTTGATTAAACTAATTCTAAACGGCGCCATTGGGCCCCATATAGAATCTTAGAAGGGAAGTGTAAGGGACCAACGGGTACAACAGATTATCGCGGGAAGTCGGGGAAGGTATGTGGCTACCAGCCCAGCCCCTCTTTGTTCACGTAGCAGGAATGGCCGCAGGTGGTGTGCAGACAGGAGAGCGCCGCGAGGCACCTGGCGAAGCACGCAAAGCCATTTGGGATGACGAGCGTTGCGAGCTGTGTGACAGTCGGTGACGTGGAGAACACCAGCCTGCACGCGCCGTCTTCACCCCGCAGTCACAGGCGATATACATATTCACGCAGGCACCCTAAGGAATGCGGAGACGAGCGCCTAACAATAGCACTGTACTCGTTACGACAGGCGAGCCGTGGCAGGACCGCTGACCGCTCTGTTCTTTTCCCCCTTTTTTGTACATCGGATTGAGCGCGCTGTCTCGACATCGCGGTTGGAGGTGAGACGCTCTTTCAGGCGAGCGCCCGGTAGAATTCGGTGGCAAGCACTAACAGAAGCGGTTCACTGGTGAGGACAGCCCAGCTGACACAGAACCACGGACTACTCTTCTTTCTCTTTGTTTTTAGCAACTTGAACGTTGCACCGACCAGATGAACGGCCACGTGTACCATGGAATGTAAGAAGGACGTGACCCTAGGAGTTTGGCGTTTCTTTTTTTCAGTGAGAGAGGGTTTAGTCCTCTTAAATTTGAAGGAGGAGCTGTACGTCACAGCGAACAAATCAGGTTGATGTTTGTTGTGATTGGACGTTGTGTAAATTACGGCTGGACCTCAGGGGATTAATACCGACCCGAGGGCCCAGTCCGGCGTTCTGGGCTAGGTTTAGATGCTCTGCATTGTCGGCTATGCCGAGGTGGGAATATTTCCCAGTTAGCCAGTTCCTCCTTGCATCTCTGTTGTAAATGTTGTAAATACTGTGTATATAAATATTCAGGTAATCTTCTCGTCCACTCTCGTCTTCAAGTGTTCACTTCATACTGTCTCTGACGAGCCGACAAGGACCTCCGCTGAACGACGTTACCGTCTCTGACTGCACACCACGGGTGCACAAAGGAAAAGAACGAATCACGGTGGGCGCTGCAAGCAGCCGTCTCGAGCAGACGCACGTTCGCATCGCTCCGACTCTGAAGCTTTTTGGCCCGGACGTTTTTGGGCTAGGCTCCCGAAAATGAATGGGCCACCCCTATTGTGTTCCCCGCCACCCGAGAACGACGGTTTCAGCGCTTCCGCGTCGAAGACTACGCCAGGAAACCATCCGGATGCATCGGATACGCCTACCGCCGAAGACGCCAACATGGCTCCACAGCAGCTCCGGCCAGACGCCGCGGCAACATCACTATGCAGTGGCACAGATAACGCGGCCCAACCTGACGCCGTGCTTGACGCAGGCGAAAACGTGACGGATCACGAATCCAGCCCCGTGGTTGCGACGATACCTGTCTCCAACCCTTTCTCTGCTCTTTCCATGGAGAACAAGCCGGGAAACACCCCTGCTCAGGTAGGATCTTGCACTTTTCTGTTTTCGAAATTTGCCAAGCAACCTAGGATGGGGTTAAGCACCTCGCAGATAGGTCAAGAAAGCACTCGCTTTGTGAACACACGACCCGGCTTAAAACATGGCCACTCGCAGACAGCTACAAACGCTCGCTTCGCGGACGCGCATTATCGAGCGCAAGGCGTTGCCTCAGCGCCCATAGTCACCACAATGGGTGGAAACTATCACTTGGCTGTTAATGAGCATGCTGAAGATGATTGGCAGTTGGTTAGACGAAAGAACAAAGCCACAGCCGCCGATCCAATCAGTGTTAAATACACTGTGATAATTAAGCTAACCTCACCTGGACAACTAGGCACACTCCCCGCACACTGGCTGCACGAAGCTGTTG
This sequence comes from Amblyomma maculatum, assembly GCF_055883805.1. Classification (NCBI taxonomy): domain Eukaryota; kingdom Metazoa; phylum Arthropoda; class Arachnida; order Ixodida; family Ixodidae; genus Amblyomma; species Amblyomma maculatum. Next base: position 175,662,976 of record NC_139345.1, read on the forward strand.
CCAATGAGCTTCGAAAAATCCATTTTCACTCTGGATTTCAAGTACAGCCACTTGAGCGAAGCAATCAGTTTGCAGTCGACATATCGCATGTACATGCCAGAGACCACCTTATTGGACTGCAGTCTCTCGTCATTGCTGGAAAGGATGCACCTATTCAAGCTTATGAAACCATACGTCCCGGCCAGATCCGCGGGGTCATTTATCGCACCAACGGGTTAACAAGCGAACAGCTCATGGCAAACCTTAAGTGCTACTCGTGCAGGATAATAAACGCCGGGGCTATGGGCAAGAACGGAATAGCTCTAATCACGTTTGAGGGCTCCAGACTTCCCTGCAAAATGTATCTGTACAGCATACTCCTTCCGGTGACACCTTATCACCCGAAGTCTGTCATATGTGAGACCTGTCACAAAATCGGACACAGGGCAAATTCGTGTCTATTAGTCGACCAGCGACGGTGCTCGTATTGCCGTCGCCTCGCGCATGGAAACCTCGAGGTTTGTCCGACAGAACCACTCTGCCGCAATTGCAGAGGTCCGCATGTAGCCACGGACCCAGGTGTCCTGCTCGGCAGCAGGCCACAAGAACCTTGAGGAATGACATCTTCCGCCGTATACGAGTGTCGCGACGAAAAGAGCGCAAACAACAAGCCGAGATTCTACGTGGTAACCAAACGGCGGCGACGACGGCGCACAACAGCCCTGTCAGAATACAGCAATCAACCTCGGAGGCAACTGTGCTTGATAATCAGGATTTCCCTCCCCTACAAAGTCAGCCGTTGCCAAAGACACGAGACAATGAACATAAAACTAAGCGGCAAGACGCGCATAAATCCTCTACACAATCTGATAGCAATAGTCAAAGGAACGCCACCTCATCCCTAGCCACAGTTTCTGAGCATACCGCGACGGCACCAAAGCAAGTGCGCGTACATCGGGCTTACGCTGAATCTCCCCGTGATACGCAACGCGGCGCACAAATGAATCTTGCGGAAGAACGTTCGCATACGCTACACTTAGATGAAAACCAGCTCACGCACATTATCGAACTGGTCACCGCCGAGGTGATCAAGCGTATGCTGCCACTCTTGGGAATGTCACAGGTTTCTCCTAATGAGGAGTCCGAAATTGGGCACACATCATCTCCAGTTCCGCGTACCTTTCAGTTTAAAAATGGCAGGCATTAGCGCGAAACCACATGACATTTTTGCTTCGGACTCTCCTACATGGTTATTGCAACGGAATTGTCGGGGAATCCGTCGCAAACAAGCGGAACTTCAGAGGAGACTGTCCATCACGTCAACGCCTCCTATAGCGATCCTGCTTCAGGAGACAGCCATTAATAAGCCCAATTTAATAGGGTACAATTCTTACTGCACCCCTTCCATAGGGCACCGACGCCCCGGGCCAGGATCGCGAACACCGACTCCAATGGCCAATGGGCAGGCATGCGTCCTTGTTCTGTCGCGTACTGCCCATACTGAACTAGATACTTCCGCGTGGTGCACGCAGACGCAGGAGGTAGCGGGAGTACGCCTTAGCTTAGATAGCGACCAACAAGCCTTAGTTTTTTTTTCAGTTTATGCGAGATAATTCAGTACTACGACATATCGAGTGGATATGTCTTTTTTAGAGCACTTCTTAAGGATATATCCCCAGGATCGCGTTGTGGTTGGGGGTGAGTTTAATGCCATGCACACCAGCTGGGGACATAATCGCTCAGATTCTAGGGGAAGGCACCTTTGGCAGCAAATTGTCAGAGCGAAATTGACAATAGCCAACGACCTCACTCTACCCACTCGCTTTGGCCAGCACAAAGGTTAACAAGACACTTCCCCAGACCTGACACTAGTGTCTCATCCCAGTGAGATCCTATGGTCACGGGCTGATGATGTCATGGGCAGTGATCATTATCCCGTGGTGGTCTCATGGGCTCCTCGAAGGCGAAAGTCAATACAGCGACAACAAGGCCGTCGAATAGAGGAGCACGTCTCATGAGACGATTTCCGTAGGATGCTCGGTGAGGTGAACGTTCCCACAGGATTAGACGAGCTCATCACTCAGATCACCGATGCCAAAAAGAAAGCTACAACGAAGCTTTCAGTCAAATTTGATGCCCCAAAGCCGGACTCTCACCTTTTGCGTCTGTGGAATCGTAGGCTTCGTGCTCTCAAGGCGTATCGCCGATCAGGCCGGACATCCCATCGGAGGCGTGCTCTCGCTCGCATTAGCCAAGAAGTTGAGAAGTATACTTTGCACCTCGCTCTCCAAGACTGGCAGCTGCTGTGCCACTCACTCAATGAAACAGTTAACTTGTCGAAGGCCTGGCACATATTTCGAGCTATCCTTGGACGCAAGAAGCCGATTTCCCCTGCCCAAAGTATGGTCCTGAAATTGAACGTCTCCCCGACAGAGTTAGCTATACAAGCAGGGAAGGTATTTTTTCCCCAACCTGAAAATGCGGATGCCTTGCCTGCGGACCCCTTATCAGGTACATTAAACGAATACGACGTTCCATTCACATTAGACGAACTGGAGGCAGCACTTTATGACTCCAATCACAATAGCGCCCCAGGACCGGATGGTATAAGCTTCTGAACCTTCCCAAGTCACACAACCTTGCCCTGCTGAAAGAGATGAACAAATACTGGGCCGACGGTGGTCTTCCTTTTGCTTGGAAGAAGTCAGTGGTAATACCAATTCCAAAGCCTGGCAAGCCAAGTCGAACATTACAAGACCTCAGGCCGATATCGCTGACGTCCAACCGTTGTAAGGTCATGGAACGTATGGCTCTAAGACTTGAATGGTACTTAGACAAGTACAACATCCTGTCTCCTATGCAAGTAGGTTTTCGTCGAGGGCTCTGCGCCCAAGATATTCTCAAAAGGCTTCATAACGACGTTCTCGCATACCCTAGCAGCGCACAGCTCTGAGTGGTTGTTGGGGTCGACGTCAAAAAGGCGTTTGATTCCGTGCCCCACTCGACCATACTTCGCCGGCTCCAGGAAGTGGGGATAGGCGGCAACCTCTACCGCTTCGTGAAAGCCTTTCTTGCAGAAAGAACCATTTCAGTAATGGTTGGAGATACTCAGGGTGGTTGGCAACGCAACCAAACAGGTGTCCCCCAAGGCGCTGTCTTATCACCGGCTCTCTTCAATATAGCCTTGTCACGTCTCCCGCCAGTGCTGTCGTTGACAGCCGGTCTCGATTTCGCCGTGTATGCGGACGATATAACGCTGTGGACCAATTCAGGGTATCCTGCAGAGCAAGAACAAGCCCTACAGACAGGCCTCAATGCCGTCCATGAATACATCGAGAAGTGGGGAATGAAAACCTCTCCGGAAAAAACCGAGTATGTGGTTGTCATAAACTGCCCGCGGGTACGAGCCGAGGCAGAACGCAAACTTATCTCTCTTCATTTAGGGCACTCGGGTATTTGCCGGAAACCAACAATCCGTATACTAGGCATGCTTATTGACGAGGATGGAGGAGCCAAAAGTTGGCTTCATAACACGATGCTTAGCTGTCATCAGGCTTTACACCTAATGCGCCGTGTCTCTGCGCGTGGATGGGGAATCAAGGAGGTGGGGCTCCGTCAGATGACATTAGCACTCATAACATCGAAAATCCTGTACGCATATCCGTACATGCGCCTTAACGCGACCCAATGCCTTCAGCTTGAGCGAATCAATCGCAAGGCGATGCGCCTAGTTACTGGTCTGCCACAGTACTGCCCAGTAGTGAACCTACACGCATGCAGCAATATTAATGCCCTTCAGGATCTGGCAGAGCAGCAATTGCAAGCCCAGCGAGTCCGTCTCTCCACAACGGCGGCTGGCCGACAGATCCTGCAGGCATTAGGCTACAACGTTGACAATTTAGAGCCACTTTCATCCGCCGCCCCACCATGGGAGTTGATTGACTTAGTAGATGGTATACCATTACCAAAGAATATGAGTTCGGCTAATCCTCAAAGGCGCAAAGCTGCCGCCAAACGTCATAGGAAGATGTCACACAAGCTTGCCCAGGAAAGAGCTATTCAACTATACAAAGACGCCACTCAGTTTCAACACTGCGCAGCTATAGCTTGTCACAACTCTGTGTCAGATACCTCGGTAGTTCAACGGCTTTCCGAGGAACACACTGTTACCAATCTCGAACTCATTGCCATACGACTTGCCATTACTCGAATAGCAGCAAGACAGGATCGGGCTCTGTGCACCTACCATGTTTACACAGATTCACAAGCAGCATACACTGCATGCCGTGCAGGGGGAGCAGACTATGCCATTCTGAGCACTATTCGAACACAAACCCGTCGCCTGAGAAAGGAGGGCTACATGTTAATTATCAACTGGATTCCTGCACACGAAGGAATCACTGGCAACGAAAAGGCACACCAGGCAGTGCGCGCAGCAGCTCTTTCCGCACCTTTGCCTGGATCCACATTCGTTTCCGCTTCGTGGCCCCCTGAGGACGTTACGCATCGTCGTCGCCTCATATGGATAGGGCGGAAACATGGCATCGAGCACAACGCTATCGTCGAAGCATACTCCAGCACTTGGCCAACCCTGAGCAACTATATCGCCGCCCAGATAGCTCATTCCGGAGAGTGGAGGCAGTACTCCTTCGCCGAGCCCAGACTGGTCAGCTTCTGTCACCCGCGAAGCTGCACCTCATAAACCCGCAGGTATACCCTTCTCCTCAGTGCCGGACATGCCCGGCCAAAGGCACGTCCGAACTTCTCCTGTGGAGCTACCCTACTTTTGACGCAGTACGGGAGAGAGCACTCAAGTCCCTGGGCGGGCTTCGACCTGCAACCCTGCAGGCATGGGTTGATCCCCCATCGCACATCGGGCCATCAGACGCAACCCGGCTCTGGCGAACTTTTCTTTCTTACTTCAAGGAAGAAGAAGGACCAGGCCATTACTTCGCGGAGCCGACCTCGGGACTACCCTACCTCGAGGAAGAAGTTGACACCGGTCCCTCATATCTATCCTAACCTTCACCCCCACCCCCACCCATACCCTCACCCCCACCCTTAACCGCTCCCCCACCCCTACATCCATGAAGCAACTTATTTCTCCCGCAAGGTAAACGCCTACCGTAAGCAGAAATAAAGACGTAATAAATAAAAAAAACGAATCACGGATCTTCACTCAGGGTATCAACTACCGAGTTGTTATCACCAGTGGTTTCTTCTTCTTCTCCTTCTTCTTCTTGGCTCAAGGTCATTCGTGGAGCCGGTGCCAAGGCGGAGGTGTGACCAAGATGAAGAGGCGAAGCGGTTGGCGTAGTGTTCCTTTGACAAGAAAAAATCAAGCGAAAAATGTATAGACTGGCGGACCGGCGCTGGAAGCATTTCTGCTACCAAGCAAAGACCGCCATTCTATGCTTTGGCTATATATCAAGATCGTAAACAGATTGAGGTAACAACTGACTTATGTAATAAAATTGCAGGCGCGAGGACTACCTCAGGTTCTCGGCGTGTTCCTCCTGCCTCCCGGGAATCAGCGATGGATGTCATTTTTCTCGCGAGTAACTCTACTCTGCTCTTGGAACATGCAGAACGTTAATCAACACCAGCACCAGATGGAATCACATACGCTACTCTGTCGTTGGTAACGACGCACGAGAAAAGCTCCTCAAACGTTATTCCCACTTTTGGCTCCACGGTGTTGTTCCGCAGAAATGGAAATCTTGTCGGCTGACAACCCTACTAAAACGGGGTAAATCTCCGGTCGAGCTCACATCCTACAGGCCAATAGCTGTGGTCATTTGCGTGGGAAAGGTCATGGATAGAATTGCTCTGACGCGTCTTGAGTGGTACCTCGAGCACTATACAATGTACTTCAAAGCAATCGTGGCCGGCATTCGGCGAGATCGCTCCTCTATTGGCAACGTCATTGACCTCGTGTCCACGGTTCAACAGAAACGAATGAAACGTATGCCCGCGGCACTCTTTCTTGATGTCAAAGGTGCCTACGACAACGTAGCTCATGAAGCCATCTTTGATGCGCTGGAAGCTGTGCGCATCGGTGGTCGGATGTTAGCGTGGATAGAGAGCTATCTAACAAGATCATTTTTTATTCAGCGTGACTCCAGCGTATTATACTCATCGTCGTGAGCCCCAGGGGGGTGTACGTGCTCAGCCCTACTTTTTTTAATCTAACAGTCATTGACCTACCAGAGAACCTCCCCTCCACCGTTCAGATATCAATGTATGCCGTTGACATCTTCGTTTGGGCCTCTTCTGTGATGCTTCTCCAGTGCTTGCAAGACTTCACCGGGCAGCAACAATATGTCTTACCGTCAGAAGCAAGGTCCAGCTTATCACCGAAAAAAATGCGATGCTAGTGTCATTTATACGCAAATCTGAATCCATATCCGGTATGCATCAAAGGTCATAAGATTTCTTACGAAACTCAATGCTTCTTACGGATTCTGATAAACCACTATATATCATGCAGTCCGTATTGCACCCTTTAGAGAAAAGGTAACATCCATCGCTCACTTTCTCCACATTATTGGCGGAAATCTTGGGGCTTGTCGGTACAGTTAATGCTGCAGCCGTACAGAGCACTGTTTTTAGCATTCCTGCGGTACACTACGCCCGCGCATTTAAAGACGTGCAATGTGTGCCCACCAGGCAGGTAGTGTCAGGCCCTTCGTACATGGCTGGGTCTCCCTCGGAGCGCATCAATATTGGAAAGCGTTGCACTCGCCAAAGACCACCCGCTTTCGAAGTATTTACTCTAGACTCTTTGCGAATGCACATACGACATATTTCAAGGTTTACACAGCATAGGGGTTTCACCCTGCGCAGATGCTTCAAAACGGCCATATTCTGCATTTGTAAAGATTGCATCAACGCATCCGTCCCATAACAGTTCATTCCGGCAGCACGACCTCCGTCGCCATCGTAGTGTCTGCGGCACCCCCGTGTGCGCCTTTCTATTCCGGGGCTATCGAAGAAATCGAATTTATTAACACCAGTCCTTCAGCAACTGACACTGTTCATGCTGCACAGTCACTCTATGGACCGCACTCAGATCTATACTTCAGAACGCGCCGTCGTCGTTCCTGCGAGGCACGTATACATTTACCATCTAATACCGCATAAAGCTACCTCTTCTTGAGCAAAACTGGCCGCAATTTGTGCCGCTGTAAAGTATGTCTCTGAACAAACTGCTGAAAAAGTGGGCTGTGTTGTTTTGATGGAGACGAAACGCAGAGGCATCCGTGTGCTGCGCGATGTCAGCGCACATTAAAGATCCCCAGGTACGGTGGCTAGCCACCGTACCCCAGGTGGTCGAAATTAATGCGTAGCCCTCCACTACCAGCTCCCCTTTCTCTCTTTTCACATTCACTCCCACCTTCCTCCCTTCTTTTGCGAAGCGGTTCAGGTGTTCACAGCTACGAGTGTGACAGATATGGTGCCTTTCGCTTCCTGTGAACCAATTATTATTATTATTAGTCTGTTATTCAAAACATGCCTTACAATGTCTTCAATCGCTTTTAAGCCATGGCGACTATGAGCAACTTGTAGCGCAGGTTCGGCATCTCACCACCAGGCATTACAAGAGGGTCACGAAATCATCAAGCAGTGGATACCAGGCCATAGTGGAACTGTTGGCAATGACTTAGCTGACGGTGCTGCGCGATCGGCTCACGATACAACCAGCATTGTCGAGATAGCATTGATAAGAGGCGACACAGAAAGGCACTTGCGACTGATCGCCCGAAACGTCTACGCCTGGAGGTGGGACATCCCACTCGCACCACTTTGAGAAGTTACTTCAATGGCAGGTACCATTTGGCCTCCCCCACTATGATGCTACAATGTTCTGTGGCCTATCTCATCGGCATGGCAGACTCTCCAGCGTGTGAGCAGTGCGGGTGTGTTGAAACTTGTGCACATACTTTTTGACTGCCCTCAGTTTGAGCGTGGGACGTGCCTTCCTGGCTGCTACACTCCGTCGCTTGGGCTCTCGCGTTCTTACTGAAGCTGATTCTGGGCCCTTGGATGACCGCATCACAAAGGAAATTAATGAAGGTGGTCCTTAAGTTGCTAAAGGACTCGGGGTTGAGTTCAAGACACTAACTGTGTGCTTCTTACGTCCTTTCACTGTAGATCTCTGGACGTGTTATAGACTGCTTTCCATGGCGCTTTCTTTCCTTTTTAAGGTGAAAGTCTTTAATGGCTCATGCTGTTGTGGACAAAGTGTGTCCCGCTTTTGCGGCGTTCTGATTGGCCGAGAAGAGATGCGTCCCTGCCATCTGCAATGCCAAACTAGAACGCGCGCCAAGGTACGCCACGCAACAGGATCGATGGTGTACCATCCAAATGCACACTTGCCGGAGAGTGTGTGAACCCCGCCGGGGTGGTGCAGTGGTAAGACGCCCGACTACTGTGCCGGAGTTCCCGGGTTCGAACCCGACCGCGGCGGCAGCGTTTCGATGGGGGCGAAACGAAGTGGCGTCCGTGTGCTGTGCGATGTCAGCGCAAGTTAAAGATCCCCAGGTGGTCGAAATTACTCCGTAACCCTCCACTACGGCTCCTCTTTCTCTCTTTCCACTTTCATTACCACCTTCCTCCCTTCCCTTACGGCGCGGTTCGGGTGTCCACAGAGCAAGTGTGACAGTTACTGCGCCTTTCCCTTCCTGTGAACCAATTTAACTTTTTAGAGTGTGTGACAGATACTGTGCCTTTCCTTTCCTGTAAACCAATTATAATTATATGTAGCAATACAACCAATGCCTACAAGAGGCTAGCGATGGGAGGCAAATTAGAGGCTTTCGCCTTTCTCCTCTTAAGAGACATCTAAGAGACCCTCTAATTTTCTCCCTTTGTTCCCTCCCCACGTGTAGGATAGCCTACTGGGCATCGCATGGTTAGCCTCCCTGCCTTTCTATTAAGGCGGAAGCTTTTAATGCCTCATCGCTGTAAGCGGGAGTTCTCGGCAGCAATGTCACGCTTTTCAATTGGTCGAAATGGTCGTGACTTCACAGTGCGCAAATTTCAAACTGGGCCGATTGTACTTTAGCTAGTAACTGTGCAACCAATTAAGAGGAATCTATAGCGATGCTCCAAGTGGGTATGAGTTCAGTTCATTTGTTAATTGGCGAATTATTCTTACTAAAATATATAGGTTTAATAATTAATAATTAGTTTCCTAAATGTGGACGTAGTCAAGCGAGGGTGTACTTACAACTGAGCGAAGTGATAATTGATTACACTAATTGGCTAATTAGCATAGTAATGCTAATTAGGCATTTCGCGTAAGTTAGCGCTCGCTGAACAGGAACTAAAATTTACTGATAATTGACTGGTACTGGTAATTGACTGACGTACAATACACTAACTAGCTATTTAGTTTACTTGTGCTAATTAGGCCATTGGTTATAGGTAATTAGTGAAAGTTTACACTTAGAGAATTAGGACTTTGGGTTGCCGGTAATTCTTACTATGCATCTAGAAATGCGGCCGCAGCAGAATTTCTGTGCACAACAGAACTGCAGACGTTGCATGGGTAAATCATGGGCCATAAACGAGTAGATCCCTGGCCAGGCATGGGAAAACCACAGGGCAGCGAGTTCCGCCGACGTGGCCAGACTGCGGCCGTGGTTGCGCCATGCGTGAGTTGGTTGGTTGATTGGTTGGTTGGTCGGTCGGTCGGTCGGTCGGTCGGTCGGTCGGTCGGTTGGTTGGTTCGGTTGGTTCGGTTGGTTCGGTTGGTTGGTTGGTTGGTTGGTTGGTTGGTTGGTTGGTTGGTTGGTTGGTTGGTTGGTTGGTTGGTTGGTTGGTTGGTTGGTTGGTTGGTTGGTTGGTTGGTTGGTTGGTTGGTTGGTTGGTTGGTTGGTTGGTTGGTTGGTTGGTTGGTTGGTTGGTTGGTTGGTTGGTTGGTTGGTTGGTTGGTTGGTTGGTTGGTTGGTTGGTTGGTTGGTTGGTTGGTTGGTTGGTTGGTTGGTTGGTTGGTTGGTTGGTTGGTTGGTTGGTTGGTTGGTTGGTTGGTTGGTTGGTTGGTTGGTTGGTTGGTTGGTTGGTTGGTTGGTTGGTTGGTTGGTTGGTTGGTTGGTTGGTTGGTTGGTTGGTTGGTTGGTTGGTTGGTTGGTTGGTTGGTTGGTTGGTTGGTTGGTTGGTTGGTTGGTTGGTTGGTTGGTTGGTTGGTTGGTTGGTTGGTTGGTTGGTTGGTTGGTTGGTTGGTTGGTTGGTTGGTTGGTTGGTTGGTTGGTTGGTTGGTTGGTTGGTTGGTTGGTTGGTTGGTTGGTTGGTTGGTTGGTTGGTTGGTTGGTTGGTTGGTTGGTTGGTTGGTTGGTTGGTTGGTTGGTTGGTTGGTTGGTTGGTTGGTTGGTTGGTTGGTTGGTTGGTTGGTTGGTTGGTTGGTTGGTTGGTTGGTTGGTTGGTTGGTTGGTTGGTTGGTTGGTTGGTTGGTTGGTTGGTTGGTTGGTTGGTTGGTTGGTTGGTTGGTTGGTTGGTTGGTTGGTTGGTTGGTTGGTTGGTTGGTTGGTTGGTTGGTTGGTTGGTTGGTTGGTTGGTTGGTTGGTTGGTTGGTTGGTTGGTTGGTTGGTTGGTTGGTTGGTTGGTTGGTTGGTTGGTTGGTTGGTTGGTTGGTTGGTTGGTTGGTTGGTTGGTTGGTTGGTTGGTTGGTTGGTTGGTTGGTTGGTTGGTTGGTTGGTTGGTTGGTTGGTTGGTTGGTTGGTTGGTTGGTTGGTTGGTTGGTTGGTTGGTTGGTTGGTTGGTTGGTTGGTTGGTTGGTTGGTTGGTTGGTTGGTTGGTTGGTTGGTTGGTTGGTTGGTTGGTTGGTTGGTTGGTTGGTTGGTTGGTTGGTTGGTTGGTTGGTTGGTTGGTTGGTTGGTTGGTTGGTTGGTTGGTTGGTTGGTTGGTTGGTTGGTTGGTTGGTTGGTTGGTTGGTTGGTTGGTTGGTTGGTTGGTTGGTTGGTTGGTTGGTTGGTTGGTTGGTTGGTTGGTTGGTTGGTTGGTTGGTTGGTTGGTTGGTTGGTTGGTTGGTTGGTTGGTTGGTTGGTTGGTTGGTTGGTTGGTTGGTTGGTTGGTTGGTTGGTTGGTTGGTTGGTTGGTTGGTTGGTTGGTTGGTTGGTTGGTTGGTTGGTTGGTTGGTTGGTTGGTTGGTTGGTTGGTTGGTTGGTGGGGTCGGGTCGGTCGGTCGGTCGGTCGGTCGGTCGGTCGGTCGGTCGGTCGGTCCGTCGGTTGGTTGGTTGGTTGGTTGGTTGGTTGGTTCACAGGAAGGGAAAGGTGCAGTATCTGTCACAGTTGTGTCTGTGAACACCTGAACCGCGCCGTAAGGGAAGGGAGGAAGGTGGGAGTTAAAGTGGAAAGAGAGAAAGAGGAGCCGTAGTGGAGGGCTACGGAGTAATTTTGACCACCTGGGGATCTCTAACGTGCGCTGACATCGCACAGCACACGGACGCCTCCTCGTTTCGCCTCCATCGAAACGCAGCCGCCAAGAACTGGCCGCGGCAGTAGGTTGGCCAACTGGGCCATAGTCATGAGCCCGAGGTCGATTGCCGAAGATCGACCATTATAAGGCCATTGTCAATCTCCGACATCGGGCCGAACTCGGCTCGAATCGACGTTTTAGTTTGCCACATTGGCAATAGCTGAGTGCGGGCTGACCATAGGCTGGCGGCCGGGGAAGTCAAGGTAAGGTTAGGTTAGGTTAGGTCACATTAGCTATAGCTCAACGGAAGTGTGTACTAGTATCGTGGCCGGCAGTATAAGTAATTAAAAGCTTTCGCCTTAAAAGTTGTGGTAGCGAATCTCAATTCACTGTACGAGCAGAACTAAGCCGCAATGCGGTTCTTTCGCGACTCCGAGAGAATTCTTCTGTTATTTTCGACATGACCGCGCTGTTAGCTACGTCTATAAAACGTTGTCTTTTTGCCGCTCGGTGACTTAGCACAAGGGGATTACTAGCGGCTGCTCGTAACAGCGTGACGCGATCATCTTGCAGCCAATCAGTGGTCCCCTTTTCTGCTTGACTGTGTTCTGACTCGTAGCACTGCATTCATGTCCAGGGGTACAATTAAATTTATTTATTAAAAAAAACACTTATGTTAGCAAAAGAACCCACCGCCCCAGGTATTTTGGTTGAAGGGGAGGGGGGTGCACAGTAACAGATGCATAAAATACATAAACTGGCTGGACGTTGTGCAGCAACGGTGGTAGCCAGATTTGCGTCGGCAATGCCTAGAAGAGCATACTCGATACGCTGAGGGTCGGTGAGGGCAACTAGGTAACCAGATATTTGCTTGAACTTCGCCAGAGAATAGTTAACAAGGTTCTCTCCATACACTTGCATGCGACAAGTAGCTGCCTATTGCCACTGCAGGAGCATGAGCTTGTCACTGAACTGCTCTAGAAAGGTCTGCCTGAAACTCGCCCATGTTGGAAATTGGCGGCCAATGACGGATTTCCAATCAGATGCGGCTCCACGAAGGTTTCCCAGGGCGATGGCGAGAAGTGTTGACGGTTCCCATGAACCAGGTTTCGCGTACGCTCCAACTCTTCAATCCAGTGAGACGCTGATATGCTGCCGTCACCACAATATGTTGAAAGTGAAGCGGACAGGTATGGCAGAGTAGTAACTTGAACCGGGGCTGCAGGGCGCTGTGACACATGGAGGAGTTTCTGGAGTAAACCCGTGAGCAACTCTGTTGTTTGGGCTACATCGAGACTTGTCGAAAGCGGCGCGAGGTCGGGGCGCTGGATGGTTGCGGCAGAGTCCGGGGTAAGCAAACGGGGGGCGTTGTGCGGTTGTTGGCGATGTCGGCGAGAAGGCGATTTATGACGTCTTCCTTCGATCCGGCAACATCGAGATTTCGGCGAGCCAGCTCTTCACGGAGGTAATCTGCGGTAAAGCCCGCAAGGTCCTCCGGCGTAGCCTCGTTACAGTTCACGTGGGGCGATTCACGATGCAGCACAACAAGCGAAGCGGCGAAAGACGAGCAGCGCGAAGAGTTCACGCAGAGCGAGCGAGCTACTCACTATCGGCCGGGCAGCACAAGTAGCGAAGAGGAAGAACGTCTCAGGCGAAGCGGGCAAAAGGCTTCATAGGGCAGGGAGGCCTAAAATTGGCGGGCGGGAGGAGCGAACGGGAATGACGAAGGCGGGTTATTTCGTCAGGCGGGGAGTGGGGACGTTTCTGGCATGGCTCAATGTCGACGGCGCTAGTTGTGAGGGCATGAGCGAGGATTTAGGGCTGAGAAAAGGCTGGGCGGAAGTTGGGCGAGGCGTCCGATATTGAACAGGGCTCAGGTAATGGAGACAAACTTTATTTTCAAGGCATGGTGCCCCACTACTCAGCTTCAAGTCTCCGCACCGAAGAACGCGTTCAACTAACACTCGCACACACACACCGCACTAGGCTTGGCCGCTTTGCCTCAGTGGAGCTGTAAGCGGTAGGTGGCGCCAGTGGCAGTCGCTCACACATTACGTTCACGTTCCTCTTTCTCTAGCCGTTCCGTACGTTCACGTTCCTCTTTCTCTTTACGTTCCTTACGTTCTTGTTCCTCTTTCTCTAGCCGTTCCTTGCTCTCACGTTCTTCTTTCTCTTGACGTTCGTTAATGATATCAAGGCATTCCTAAAGCTCCTTATCTTCCGCTTCTAACACAATAGCACTTAGCACTTCTGGTTTTCTGAGTTTGTCTGACAATTTCAGACCCAACTCCTTCGCAAGCTCCAGCAATTTCAGTTTGTGCAACGACTTCAAATCCAAATCCATGGCTGTTCCGAGTGCTGCCTTTTCTCTACTGCCCACTATTGCCTTGTTGCAAATTGACCCAGGAACAACGACCACACAATTATCAGCTCCGTTTCAACCTAACAAAAGCCTGGCAAAACTCTGTAGAACATCCCGCACTCACCAAACCTCGCAGCCAAGAATCCAGCGCAGTCGTTCCGCTGCAGGCAACCAGTCATCACACATGGCTCGTTGCACTGCTCCCGGCTTTCCGCTGAGCTGCTTGTTGCGCGGGTCACGCCTGGGACATCTCAGCTCTTCCCACCAGATGTTGCACCTCGGTCAGGTCTGGCTCATCTCACCAACCACGGTCACAGCTTGGTCGTCCTACCACTGATCACCAGTTGTTAGGTTTGGGGCTTGTGTGGCTCATCCCACCGCTGGCGCCAGTTGTTACATGCGGCTCGCGGCCCATCGGTAGCGTTGGTCTGGCGGCTCCGTGGCTCGGCAGACGGCATCAACGGTCCCAGCAAAGACGAGGCGTCGACCAAGATTACAATGTTTAATACATCATCATGAAGGAACTATCAGAGAAGCTGACCCGGAGAGAATACGGACACGCTCACACAGCTGGTGTCTGGCGTCGTCACTGCGACATCTTCCCAGTAGACTCCGTCGCAGCTGTTGCTGTTCTGGCTGTAGAAAGAAGAAAAAGAAAATGCACGGGCCCGCTACTGGCTCTGTAGCTAAGCCACCTCCGCTGCCTCGTTTGGACAGAAGAGAAAATAGAGGAGAAAGGAAAAATAATAGGGAGAGAAAGACGCGCGCCGCCACAACAGCCGTTGTCCACCGCCTAAACAGTAGCGGGTGCAATAATTACAACCCGTCGCAACGGAGTCTGCCACTGCTTTTTATATGCTTGTCAGTTCAGAGGGAAAGGCAGAAACTTCATGTTTGAACGAGACGAGATGATTCAATCGTCGGTGGCGCGACAGAAATCTCATCCACCTCCTGCAGACAGACAAGGGCGACGCTCTCTCTCGCAAGCGCCGGGCTTGGCCAATGCTTGCACACACACGCACACACACATTTGGCGCTTGGGGCGAACACGCCGAGATACGCTCGTGGGAGGAAGCGTTGGGCAACCGGCCAGACGGCGCTGAAATGGTCGAAATGCTCGCCGCTTTGCCCGTTTCTGCACTGTGGCCGCGTCAGCTGTCGCACATGTCGATGGCGAAACGTAACAGTGGCAATGCAGGCGGTGAAATTAAAAATGCATTCTAGGGTACAAAGCATAAGATATTAGCATAGAAGTGAAAGGGAAGTGCAGAATGAGTTTAGAAGTGAAAGGCACTTAGACGATTACCTGTTCATGCTTACCAGATCTTTGGAAATCATCATCATCAGCCTGACTAAACCCACTGCAGGGCGAAGGTCTCTCCCATATTTCTTCACTTAACCCGGTTCTGTGCTAGCTGCATCCACTTGACCCCTGCGAACTTCTTGATCTCATCCGCCCTCCTAACTTTCTGCCGCCCCCTGCTACGCTTTCCTTCCCTTGGAATCCAGTTTCTTACCCTAAGCGACCATCGGTAATCCTCTCTTCGCACTACATCTCCTGCCCATGTCCATTTCTCCTTCTTATTTTCCACTATAATGTCGGTAACTTGAGTTATTTCTTTGACCCAGCCCGTTTCCTATCTCTTAATGTTACCGCTATCATTTTTCGCTCCATCCCTCTGGGTTGTCCTCAACTTAAGTAGAACTCTTTTGGTTAGCCTCCACGTTTCAGCGCCATAGGTGAGTACAGGTAAGATGCAACTGTTATATACTTTCCTCTTTAGCGATACCGGTAAGCTGCTAGTCATAATCAGCGAGTGCTTGCCAAATGCGCTCCATCCCAATCTTATTCTTCTGATTTCTTTTTCATGGTCCGGATCTGCGGTTACTACCTGTCCTAAGTAGACATATTCGCCTACTACTTCCAGTACTTCGCTACCCAATGTAAACTACTGTTCCTTCCCGAGGCTGTAGAACATTACCTTAGTGTTCTGCATATTGATTTTCAAGCCTACCTTTCTACTTTTCCTGTTTAGATCATCAATCATTATTTATTTATTTATTTATTTATTTATTTATTTATTTATTTATTTATTTATTTATTTATTTATTTATTTATTTATTTATTTATTTATTTATTTATTTATTTATTTATTTATTTGGAAATAGGAAGGGAGAAAAACAGACCTCAGCATTTAGCCTTGCTGGACATAAGCGCTGCACTCAATAACCTGAACACGGAACACCTGTGTAGCACAACAGATGATAAAGGAACTTATTATGAGATAACTGATTTTTAGTGGGAATATGCCCTACAATAAAGGTGAAAATACATCAGGAGGAATAAGCAGTACGACAAATGGTAAGGCACGAAACCATCAAGGCAAGAAGGTTCTCTTTCGCCACTGCTATTCATGCATTATTTCATAAACATATAAACAAACCTTAAATAAAGCTTCTTAGCTTAATATCCGCGCAGCTCTTCTTTTCGCTTCAAACAAGTTAGGAAATTACCAAGACCTCCTCTCTGACTTTCCTCTCTTATAGTTGATATGCCCGAAGCTTCAAAACCAAACTCATGCTGTCTGGTTATGGATATTGGCCACGTTTCTATCTTAACTCTATTGCATGTGGAGTTTAAGCAATCAAGTAAAAACGGGTGCAGTTTTCCGCAGATATAATCGGCCTACTGAAATGTCTGGCATTTTATTCGTTAAAATAGAGATGGCAAATTGCACCTACCGAACTTCCTTTTGCCCATAACAACGAGTGCAAAGATCAAATATTGCACTCATGAGCTTGCGCCATGAATGATACGTAATGAAAGCAAACATTCAATAATGCACCACTTCTAGATATTTGGAGCTGTGTGAGCTTGTCTAAGACTGTGTGCACATTACACAGCCATCAAATCAATATATTTGTATAGGAGGTGTCCCCTTGTAACCTGAAATCTACATTTGAACGCTGCCAAGTGCTCTGAGGATAGCTGCTAGCAGTGCAGCATCGATTAGGCTGTCACCCACGCGGCCCCGAGTCGAATGTTAGCGAAGAATACGGGCACTGGGACGTTCCACCTCCATAAACAAAGAAACAAGCCATTTAAATCATAGGATTGTCATAAATGCATCAAAAGCAAGCGCCTGTAGGAGACGCATCCAGAAGCGCCAGCAAAACAACTCACGAGAAATGCGCCCATTGCCGGTGCAGCTGCGCGATCCATCAGTCATAGTAACGGGACACGGCCTTCCGCGTCCCCGAATCATCTCTGTTTGTTAAGCAGTCATTGCCAGATGACAACAGTCAATAAGGCCGTTAATGTTTTTGTCGGCATCTACGAGTTGCTCTCCGCCATTGAATTTCATAGCAGCTTATTGGAGAAAAGACGCTATGTTGCTGTTTCGAATACGAGCTGAACTCAGGCATGGGGCTGAAATTTAACACTGCTGCCAGCTGTGAAAATATACCGTCATTATGATTACGAAATTAAAGGAGGCTGCACAAATACCACGCGAACCTCTCCCCCCGTTCTAACGGTGTTATACTTGTGGGCCGTGCCATTAGCGAAACATTTATTTCAATCCAGAACTCTCTTTTTTGTACACTAGCACCATGTGAAACTGATTATTGACGGCACGAGAACGGAGTGATGTTTTGTGCCATACACGTTACACTAACGTCACAAGAAAACAAAAAAAAAATTAAAACTGGTTCTTGCTACGTACACGACTGACTGAACGTTCCTAGGCATTTTTATTTCTTAACTTGAGGTTTTATTGTGTCGGCGATTGCTTCGATTTAGAAGCTTCTAATTATTTTCACGTGGTGGTGAGCGTGCCGTAGGCTACGAACGATGTGAAACGTGTTGCACTGAAATAAAACTAAATATTGGGTTGAATAGCGGCCGCACGAAAATCAAGCCACCCGATGGCGTCAATAGCAGTAATCGTGCTCGTCCGTCGTCAAACTATAAATGCCCTTTGCATTCGTCTCAAGCCACCCGATGGCGTCAATAGCGGTAATCGTGCTCTCGTCCGTCGTCAAACTATAAATGCCCTTTGCATTCGTCAGGACACAATTACAAATCGACGAAGAAGGAGGAGGAGGAAGATGAAGAGGAAAGGTAGGAAGACATCCAGATAAGTAAAGCCACGCAATTTCACTAGAAATAAGTGGAACATTGTGGAAACAAACCATAGTGACTGGAATTGTTCTAGGTACATCTCTGCGCGTCTTCCGCGACAAATAAAATGACAAAGCTGCGTCCCAGCGATGCTGGTCGGATATAAACAAAGAACTCAAAATATTTCTCTGTAAATGCAAAATAAGGCCGCATGTCAGCGGCTGCCAAAAGAAAAAAATAAATATTGCGAACATTCGAGGCAATATTGCTATTGGAACCGATCTGTGACATATATCTGTGCACGCAGCTTCACCGTGACGCGCAAAAATACCGCAGTAGTTTGCTATTGCCGCCATTTTGAGTCCAGATAAGTGTTTCCACCTGTATGCCTTTGTATGACACCTTAAAGGTCATACAACTTCTGTAGTGGTTCATCAATCATTATATTGGTGCTTACCGCGTGTATCGAAGCTTTATTACGTCTCGCGAAACGAGGTTGCATACTGTCTCAAGCGGCTGCCATGGCATTAGATGCACCAGTGAAATTCTAATGATTCCGGTCCTCGTACTTATGCACCGGGCGTGCAAAGATAAACGGACCTTGCTTGGTACGTCCGACTTGAAAACGCAATATAGGCAGCTTCGACACGCCTATAGCTTATAGTGCGTTTTCATTTTTGTGAAATCATGTAGGGACTTTAATGCTCTCCTGGCGGAAGGGATGTACGCCTTATCGAATCCATAAAAAGAGATTGTGACCATGATTCTAAAACTACCATGCCACCCCAAATGTAATGCCTCATTCTCGCGACATTTGAGGTTCAATAAATAATTATATGATGCCTTGTTTCGACTAACAGCATCAGTTATAGGATTTATATCTACGACAAACTACCTAACATCAAAGGTGGGGAGGGAATTAGGCTCTTATGTTTACAAAGGCCTTTTAAAAAATATTGGGAGGGGTCATCTCTTTTAAACATGTTTATAATGCGAAAATACTCGCTTTTTACTACTTGTTTTAACTCAAGGTAATTGCTGTCTTTTTTTATACGATACTTGCTTGGTACAAACTTTCTGTGGCTTGTCTGGTGCACTGCAGTTTCAGGCCATATATTTTCCTTTCTCGGTCACTTGCTCAGGAGCGGCCGTTCATCGTCACCGAAAATTTCAAACTTCCTAGAGTCACTGGAAAATTTTCAGAGTACTGCAAAGGTGCCCGCGGCGCCATTTTCCTTTCAGACTTCCGGACCCAGCCGCCGTCTGAACGGCGAGTGACAGCATTCGAAGTCTTCTAACATGTTTTTAAAGTAGCACGTGACTGGAGTGAATGCCAGGAGTGATTAACTGAGTTTGCCGATAAGCGTCTAAGCCTTTCTCAAACACGCAACAGTCAATGCGACACTTAAGGTTATATATAATGGCCCTATAAAGGTAACATGTTTTGCAGCTATGTTCTGATGAGACTGTCCTTAATACTGTTTTCAATGTGTTTTTAATAACCTCGTGAACAATGTTTTACGTGTATTTTAGCATACATCAATTCCTCTCTTTTTTTCTGATGCAGGAAGTTGCAATTTCAGGAAAGCTGGTGCTTTTTCAAGAACACCATGTTTATAGTTGTCCCGCTACAAAAATTAAAAATATCGGCTAAGCGTCGTAGTGCACAAAACACTGAGAAAACGGCCCTGTAAGAAAGATCACTGATGTATGTATGGAATATATTTGAACTCGAGCTTAAGGACAGAAATGGAACCCTCTAGGACATCACCGAATGTACAAAGTTGAAGCAAGCAAGGAAATTCAATGTATTTATTGTGATTCTCTCTAATATCGGAAAAACATTACTGTGTTGAAAGTGTTATGGAACGTGAGTGAAGGATCCCAACAAGAGGACGGTATCAGGGTCGCGAGCGAGAACCATGAACAGAAACGGCCTGTCAACCGTTAGCTTTAGGACACATTTGCCCGTGGTGGAGCAAATAGACCGCTTTGGTACCGCTTCGACCTCCGTTTTGGGTCCTCTGTGGCCGGCTCTGAAGACGGCAAGGTGCTTCGCCGCGGACACTCTGAGCCCCACGATGCGTGCAATGTTGACGAAATCAGCGGAGTCTGTGAAGGCGTCCACTGCCCCCATCGGTGGAAGGTAGTGCTTGAGGTCGGTGAGGCACTTCACTTTCATCTTCGGAAAAGTGACCTCTACCAGGCCGCGCTGCTCGAGCCGGCTCAAGCACGTAAGTATCACCGCGGCGTTCAGGTTCCTTTCCAAGGCTGCCAAGTTCGTGGAGGGCGCGGGAATGAAGATAGCTAAAGAACGCCGCGGGTCCTGGTACGGAATGTCCAAAACGATGCCCTCGAAAGCATCGCCTCCCTTAAACTGTGCGAACTGGAAGGGTCCCCTCATCGTCAACACTTGGACGCAGTCGCCACCTTGGCTGTCGCTCGTGTTCTCTGGGTGGAACTCTCCCATTGAGCATTTGGCTCCTTCGGCGGCGAACCAGCGCGAGCCAAAGCAGAAGACACTGGCCAGGACCACGAATGTGTCCAAGTCGATGCTGTCTCCGGCGAACACGTCTCGCTCGAAGCAGAATCCGGTGAGGGCTCGGAGAAAGCCGTCCATGGCTAGCCGGCTCTGTTCGGGGCTTTCGGCGAAGTCCTGGATGTGCACGTGCATGTCCAGGCTTGACAGCGGATCCTTGAAGTCATTGGACACGCTCACCCGGGCGTCGTGATACAGGCCGGTGTAGGAGGTCACCATAAGGCCTGTGATAAGTAGTAAAAATATGTTGATTGGGAAGAAAACTGATAACGATGAAGTTTTACGCATTGTAGTGCCATGGCATATGGCGTTTTCACGCGAACTAGTTTGAAAGTAAGACCCATTCACTGAAAAAATTGGTGTATGCACACGAAGCACCAGTAAAAGGATGATTATAGCTGAAATTAGATACATAGTGGCGTGGCGTTCCAAGCACTACATGCTCCACAAACAAATCTACAGCAATTAGTTTGTCCATAACCCCACTTCGACCACGTCCCTATTGACTTATGCGGACCACTTCCGTACTATGCCGCTGGCAATGTTGCGCCACCTATCCGACGTACTGAACGCCTGACGAGGTATGCAGAACCCGCCACCCCTTCCAGCTGCTACAACGTCACATGTACACTTTAAGAATTGTGTGTGAAATTACAGGTATGTTTAAAGAGACCTTCCGTTTCCACGCAGAGAGTATCTCTTATACACCACTGACTGCAATACATCCGCGACAAAAATTTAAAAAAAAAACACTAATTTTCTGGTGTGTAGCCGAAAAGTCGGCTTGGTTGGAAGGTAAATGATTAGAGGTACACATGCAGTTTAGTCAATTTCCTGTCGCAAAAAGATTCTTACTTTACCAGTAGATACATGCTAAATCTAAGAGAAATGGTATGCCAACCAAAAAGGCGCTATCCGAAGAACGGCTGCATAACAATTTTATACTGCGAATGGTTACTAGTGGCGCCACATTGCGGTCCATTTTCGGTGCCTATGAGAGAAGGAAGGGTGGCTCACTGCCACAGTGGTATCTGTTAATGCAGGCCGTTCTTGCGCTCGCCTTTTCGGTGGCTAGGCAACGGCTGTTGTTGTTGTTGTAGTGGTTATTTATTGTATGTACAAAAGGAAAGAAAGATGTTTGCCAGCCCTGGTATCTGCTATCTTATATCTGAAGCCCCTGAACTGGGGCGGCGGAAATAAAAGGATAGCGAGGAGAAGCTAGAGGAAATCAAAGAGGTGAGTGATAGGGAGAAAGAAAAGGGTAGGTAAAAATAAAAGAAATATATACACTAAGGACAACTTTATGGGTACCATTGAGTATTGCCCGCGCCTGCAGACTGATTTTCGTGCAGCGGGGTAAGGCTTTCTTCTTTAAAATGCTGTTCACTGACAGAAACTGAATCTGTAAGCAATTTTTCTATTTCCACAGAAAGAGAGCATGCGAAAACAGGGAAGGGTGAGAAGAAAAAATATACATCGGTCTGCTAGCTACAACATGAAAAAAAAACTTGTGAAATGACAATGAAGTATAAGACATAAGCTACTTTCACGGATAATTTCAGCCAGTATACATTCTCCTGCAAGTTGTAAATAGAAGAAGAACTGTTAAATTGCACATGATTTCAGAAACGTATCAGAACAGAACATTTTGCCAGGACAGCTGTCAGCAAACATCTGCACTTCTCAAGAAGAAATTTTAGTGCAGCCTCCATTACAACGCTACGGCTAACTTAGTGAACTGCTGGGTGACAGTTCACAAAGTTAGTGCCGTAAAAGGTCTGACGTCGTACAAGTTCAACTCAGCAAGTGAAACATAATTCACCGAAGCTGCAACACCTATATATCATCTGCAGACTAGGTATTCACCTAACGCTTTACCCGTACCTTTGGCGACATGCTCTCTTTACACTACTCTTCACACTACTCACATTGGGATCTCGTCTTCGCAGATGTAACGTACGCGTACAATAAAACTACGTAGTCGACTACTGCTCTCTCCTTTCTGACTGCCACCCTTCTGCTCCACTCATATCATTCTTCTATACCAACCTGATTTACCCTTGTGTACCCTTGAATCCATTGCATCCCGACAGGCAGGATTTTGTCACCAAATCACCCGCTTACTATAGCGACTGAAACCTGGCCCCGCCAGAAATCTCGCCTCAACAACCATGACACGACAATGCACTTCTCTGGCTCTGGATCCTATCACGCACCCCGGACTCTCTAAATATATGTCAAACATCAAGCACCCTTCCATGTCCTGGAGCGCATCTCTCCTGGAACAATAAATCTTGATTCATATTTCCTATTAGTTAAATTGTGGAACCTCTAACGCCCTCTTTTCCCCGCCGGCATGACACGAGACTGTGCAAGTCCAGTGCCTTAAGCTTGGCAATCTTGCCAAAAACATACGTCGTCAAGGTCGTTACTCTTCTCAGCAGGGGCACATATATATAAGAACACTCCCCGAATTGTCTTACTATCGCCGTGTGTGCTCTACCTAGTGGTCCATGGACTGCTTTCGTAATTGCTCCTCAGGCCCCCATATTTTTATTAAGTCTGTTCTTACGTCAGTTTCTTTTGATAGCGTGGTGATTTATGGCAGAAATGGGCATGGGCAGGACATGTAGTGCGAAGAGAGGATAGCCGATGGTCGCTTAGGGTAACAAACTGGATTCCAAGGGAAGGAAAGCGTAGCAGAAGGCGGCACAAAGTTAGGTGGGCGGATGAGGTTAAGAAGTTCTCAGGGGTCACGTGGATGCAGCTAGC
Source organism: Amblyomma maculatum (assembly GCF_055883805.1). Lineage (NCBI taxonomy): Eukaryota > Metazoa > Arthropoda > Arachnida > Ixodida > Ixodidae > Amblyomma > Amblyomma maculatum. Next base: position 175,686,170 of record NC_139345.1, read on the forward strand.
ACAGAACTGGGTTAAGTGGAGAAATATGGGAGAGGCCTTCGCCCTGCAGTGGGTATAATCAGGCTGATGATGATGATGATTATGAGGTGATTTAGACTGTGTGCACTCTGAAATTTTGCTGATTTATCAATATATAATGATCCTTGCGTATGAGAACCGAAACTGTATTTCTCCAAAAGGTCCTCTGCTGCAATCGCTCTTGCAGCTACGACACGATTACGGCGCCTGGCTTCACGGTCTGCTCTAGAGCTGAGATTGTCGGGTTTGATTGTCATTCTAGACCCATTTTTATTTTTTTTCAAGCCCAATGCATTTACTTCAATACTTGTCTTTCTATAGGCATTTCTGTCATGCTGGGCCCTTGTAAATAAAATGGATATAATGTATGTATCATTTTGCAAAATAACATCACTCCCTGCATGAACTCAACCTTTTCCACCATGTTCTGGGATTCTTTGCACACGAACAGCATTGATACTGGTGTTAAATGTTCTCCGCTGATAGGAAGTTTCAACCTCGTATCTGAATGTCTCCATAAAACAATCTCACGACGTGTTAACCAGCTCAATGTTTCGCGTCGTGTTGTATAGTGCGTTGAAAATATGGCATAAAACAGTTAATTTGTTTTTAAGGACAATGCTCTAATGACTTCAAACAAAGAAGTCACAGCTAAAAGCATTGTACAGTAAAAAAAATGTCATATTTCTTCCATCTGCATGAGACATAGCTACGCGAGCATTGTACAATGGACGTTTTTTGCATTAAACGCTAGACTCATCAGCTTCGGAGTAAGCTCAGTACGGTGGGCTGGCAAACCATGACGTGTGCGCACTCGAGCATATATTTCTAATCACATGTGCTCATTGACCTCAACTGTGCCGGCCTTACAGCGGGAGCTCCAATGTTAAGAACAGAATGCACGGCACAGTTGTTTTTCTCCTAACAAGACAGTTGGAAAGCTTCGGAAGTTTTTCTTCACTTCTTCAATCTGCGACCAATCTGGCTTGAGGAGGCGCGATACACGCCCTACCTGAGTGCGTATGTCGGGTCTTGTGGAAGTCCCGGCAGAAGAGGTGGGTGGCATGACAGTCGAAGCGCACCACAATCTCCCCGTCGTCGTCCGAGTGGAGCACGCGCGCTATTTGGCGCCGAGTGGCGCCGCCGGAGCCGTGGTACATCATGACCAGCATGCAAGACAGGTACCAGGGGGAGAGGAGGACATTTCCCCCTTCTTTGCGCATGCGCAAGTACAGGTCCAACGGGAACTGCAGCAACGGCCCGGCCATCTCGGGCTCGATGTTGAACGGGGCGCGCAGGTACCTGCGATCCAGCGTCATTTATGCCTTCAGAGGCATTTCATTAACATGCAGAAAAGGAACAACCAGATGGAACTAAAACATTACAAATTTTTGCAGCTACTCTGTGTGAATGGTAGTGGATGCAGTTTACGGTATTATGGTGTGGGCGTTACAGTCGGGCATCATCAAAAGTCACTTCGCAACAATAGAAAAGATCTATCTTCAAAGACGGTCCGAGCAAAACTCTGGCCAGCAAAAGTAAAGCGTTCGTGATGCTAGGACTGTCTTCAGACTGCACCAAAACGAACCCAGCATCGGCCACATATGCATGTAATCCTACTAAACTCATGATAGCAGGTCACTGATTCTACGGGTTCCGATGAAAACGTGCACGTGTCTCCAGAAGAGAAGCGCCAGGAAAAAAAGTCCCTATTTGCGAAATAGGACAAAATGTCCCTAAACGTGTACAAAAGTACCGCAAGTTGATGCTTTCGCCTCGTATGATGCGCCAGGCTTATCAAGGATGAATTTAGTGCCACTGACATTTAATCATTTCACGTTAAATATTGTTGTTTTATGATTTTAGTTTGAACATTACTTGTTTTTTCCTGCCTGCGTTTTTTCATTCCCACTTGCGCTATAGACGTAGACTTCGTATATAGCACTTTCACCCATCGGCTTGCAAGTGAGCGAGCATATGGAAGGCATTCATTACAAAGGATATAATGGCAGCGGTAAAGAGAGGCAGCGCCTCGTCTTCGATTTTTATTTTTATTTTTGTTACCGAAGGAGAGGCGCTCTGATCACCTGCTGCGGGGTGATTTCGGCGATGCTTTAGGGTGGCCATGGTCAACGACCTCCCTATAGCATCTCCATCGCTCCTAGAAATGTAGAAAAAATCCTACTCCATCACCTTAAGAAGAGTTGATCATCGTTACTAGAAGGTGTGCGAGCTTGTTCTAGTGAAGCCTTCAATATTGGGCGTCTGATGTCTGTGCGGTCATGTCTGTGAATCTGTGAAGGCGCCAGCGTGTCGTCTTTGTCAGGAGCACTTGAGGAAGCAGATATCAACTTGGACATAGCAACAAGCCTACCTCGACGACGGCGGTCAAGGCCCTGCGCAAAGCAACAAGCTAGCGTTTCATCGGATACCCAGGTGCGGCGAACGCTCCGGGAGTCTGCCCTTGAAATTACGCTCTTCCCAAAGGCAGCGGTGGAAGAAAGAGGCATGCAACCGCCAGCCCCCGCATTGTGCGTCAAGAACCAGGTCTACCCGTGGGACGCTGATGACGTATTCTCCCACGTGCCGTGGCCTACGTGAAAGAATTCGAAAGGTGTGTCTTCATGGTGCTGAGTGCAAAAATGCCAAGTGGTGCTCTTCGATTGGCCAATGCTCAATAACAAAGAATTCCCTATCTAGGTACCTAGGGACAAGACAGTGTAGAAAAACCGGCGCATTTCTGGGGACATTGACAGACTTTCTCTAAAATCTCTACCATCATGTAAATAAATTTGCACTGCTCCTCGCTTCCGTGGTGCCTCGTCGTCTCGTCTCGTTGGCGTTCGCTACCTCCGGGTCCGGCCCTGCCGGCGTCTCAACAGGCGGTTCCCCAAGACTGCTACACGCCAAGCCGATTGTACCTTTCTAAGTGGGTAACATCACCCAGCTAATTAGGCCTGTCTTTATGTAAACTGCTTAATGAATATCGGAAGTGGGAAAGATGCACTCTGAAAATAAACTAGCATGGCAGGTTGCGCTGAGCTCTTTCACCGTGCTTTTTCGCAGTCAGTAACTTTTGCAGTTCCTATAAGCATGTCGGGTATTCAGAGGTCCCAGGATCCAACAATGCTGATATCTAATCTACAATACAGTAAATAATGAAATACAGTCTAATTATTTGCGGCATGACTACAGGAAAAAATCTTTATGGACAATTTTTGCTTTGGGCACTTTTTTCCTAGCGACCGCTTCCTCGGGGGCTTTTTCTTTCGAAGACGTTATTTCTGGGGACTGTAGCTTAGCTTTCGGGTTCAGTAGATACGTCGCAATAATACAAGGACAATAATTTTGCGACAGCAAACTGTGGAAGTAGCTACGACTGACGCGCACTGTTTAGTGCATCGGATGGCTCCCCTTGAACTGAACAGGGTAGCTAGCTGAGAGCGGAACAAATGCCTACCGCTCGATGTGGCTGCAGGGTTCAGCGGCACGGCCCGGTGGTTCGGCGGATTCCTGGGCAAGGGCGGCTTCCAGGCTTCCCGCCGAGCTTGTTGCGTAGCTGACCGAAGAAGAGCTGGTGCTCCAGATGCTCAGCCGCCCGGGACGCGGTGACGAAGGCCTCCGCATCAGGCAGCTCGAACGGCGGCGGAGCGACTGTTTAGAGGACATTGCTGCTTCTTCAGCTGATGTTGCTTCTGCACGCGGAAGGCGTGCGCGGTACGTTTTCTTCTTCTACCTTGATAAATGGCACATATCCACGAAGAGGGTTAGGCCAGGGTTCAGTGAGGACTGCCAGATGACTGAATTAGTGTAATAAATTAATTATCAACTAAACACAAACCTTAGATAACAGAATTGAATGAAAGGAAAAAAATACGTACAAAAATTTGGAGCTTCGTAAATTTTGAATACAATTAGCAAGGGAATTTGTCCGTAGCAGTGATGCAGTTATGTAAATACTGACTGAGGCGACGCAAATCCTCTCGCACTCGCACCAACGGAGAGCAAAAGCGGGACAGGCAAGGTGAATCATACTTTCATGAGCACCACGCAAATCGTTGCACTTCTACATCGACGGTTCAATGAATGCCATGAGTTCTTCAGGCTCCATGGTCATACCCGCAATTACTAAGAAATAAAAGTTAGAACAATTCACCGGATTTCTTCAACAGCCGCAGAGCTAACCGCTCTTCGTATCGCAATTAGATGGATGGATGAACGGAATAAAGAAGCGTCCCCTTTGAAACGGAGTGGTAGCAGCTGCTATCGTGCTCATTTTTCCTATATATCTTAATTATTGTTTTAGAATGGCCGTAGACATGTCAGTCAGCAGAGCCCTCAGCGGTGGTCTATTTTCAAAGATTCAAAAGCAGCCCTGCAAGCCTTAAAAGCGGCTATTCGCTGTGGAACCCATGAGCAACTCGTCGCGGAAATACGACAACTTCATCACCGTGCATAAATGAAGGACAAGACATCATCTACCAATGGCTTGCAGGACACAGCGGCATAGCGGGCAATCTCCGGGTAGAAGAGGTTTATTATGCAAATCTGATGACTTGGACTGTGTTGCTGTCTTACTGCATTGCATTTCATTTACCTCATTGCATGAAGGCATTTATTCCAGAACAGCTTGCATGCGTGAAGAGAATGATCCGCGGGGTTGATTCATCCGCTACGCCAGTAGAGATTCTTGAGGGCATTCATGAGGCCGGTGTAGGTATCATGTCAGTGTACCGCTATAACAGACAGGCTGGAGGCTCATGCGTACCAACGGAGTCAGTGATTGCCACATTTGCAGAGTCCTCTTGCCCAAGTCAAATTAAAGATAGGCCAATTATATACCGGGTTGACATGTTGCATCCTCGGCCATTATAATGCAAAATTTGCTGGGTTTTGGGCACAGTGCCAAAGCGTGCAAGTCGGCAACGCGATGCCGCGTTTGCAGCGGTGATCATGCTTCAGATCAATGCACATCTTAGTCTATTAGCTGCTGCCTTTGCCAATGCAGTCACACAGCGGATGATCCCACTTGTCCAAAGAGGGCCGATGAGCACAGCGGCCTGGACATTATTCATAGCGACAGGTGCTTGCGCGCAGAAGCTTATGCCATAGTAGCAAAAAAACAGAGTGCATACACAAATGTTTTTCGCACCTCAAATTATGATGTTGAAACAAACTTAACAAAGTCGGACGTAATTTACGCTCAGGCTGCATCGTCGTCCTTAGATACTCTCACCCCGTCTACCTGCTCGATTTCCTATAAAACATTAGATAACATTCCACCTACCTCCTCTTCTGCGTTTACGCCTGCGGAAGCAAACGATAGTGACTCAATCCCTATTTCTACCGCATGTCAGTAAGATGTTGAGATAGCCTGCCCTTCTCAGAAGCATCGTGCTTCCTCTTCTTCTCATAAATCGGACCATCCGCATGTCAAATCTAAGAAAGGTAATCAAGGAATTGCAAAGAAAACGGATATGTTGAAAGAGGCTGTTGCTGCCTCATTTTTAAAGCAATAATCACGGCGGGAATCTCTGTACTCCAGTGGAATTGTCGCTCTATCTTATCTCCTTTCGACGACCTACAGCACCTTATTCTTAAAATTACCTCTGATATTATATTACTCCAAGAAACTTGGCTCTCTCTTAATCGTCCTTTCACAGTTAAATATTACCGTGTTTTTAGAGCTGATCGCCCACACGGCAGGGGCGGAGTCTTGTTAACATTCATTTCAACAAATCCAGTTCATCGTGCTAAAGCTGTTCATGAATTTATTGGGCCTGATTGTGAGATACTTGCCGTTGAGTTAATTGTGCCGCAGTGTGTCCCGGTCATAATTTCAAATATCTACTTTCCCACAGGCGTCCGTAGAACAGATTGTTTAGAAGCTTTGCTGACAATTAATTCAAATGCAATTTTGACTGAGGACTTCAATTCCCCTCATGTCATATGGGGTTTCAGAACAGACTATAGTAGGCAGTTACTTTGGTCTTGGTTGTCTACAAATGATATTCAATGTTATAATAGTCGCGCCTATAGTTATATGAGAGCAAATTTTCATTCAGCTATTGATTTAATATTAGCCACAAATGGTGTTGGAGTATCATCGTGGTCTACAATAGATTTCGGAACGTCAAGTGACCGCACTGCCCTATCACTTTCAACATTGCATGTAATTCGATTAGGTCAACTGGTACATCGTGTAAATTTGTCAACATTACCCTGTTCAAGAAATGTCTAGGAGAGGTCTTCAGGTCATCTGCCCCTTTTAATCAATCGAATCGCGGTCCTGAAGTATTGTCTTCAGTTTTAGACGCAACTTGGCGATCAGAGATTAACGTTCAGTCTGCCGTTAAAAACAAGACTCCTTCGAGCTGGTGGAATGAAGATGGTGAAAATGCCTATCGTCAGAGGAAAGCCACATGGAGGCGCCTAGCCCATAATCAGTGCCCAAACAACTGGATTAATTACAAATTATTTGCAGCTTCGTTTAAAAGAACAATGTTCAAGGCTAAGGAAGAATATGCGAATCTGAACACCCATTTGTCTAACCCAGTCAACCGAAAATCTCTCTATAGATACATGGCACGTACAAAAGTTTTGCCCTCCTTTCATACCGCCTAGTCCACTGTTTTGTCTAAAAAAGAAGAATCAATTGCCCGAGGCCTTGCGGCGCGCTTTCAAGCTTGCACTACCTTTTCTTCGGACCGATAGCAGTTTGGTATAAACTTCACTGATGTAACTATATCTGAATCATTGTCTGTAGTTAATTGCCTGCAATCGGCTGCCCCTGGAGTTGCCAGAATATCTGTTGCCATGCTGAAAATACCATTCAAAGACTTTGCCTCGGACTTATTGCAGATTGTGAATTGGTCTTTGGAAAAAGCTTGGATTCCAGAAGCTTGGTAAACATCGAAAATTATTTTACTACTTAAAGACCAGAGGAAAGGGTTTGATCTCGACAACATTCGGCCGATTGCTATCACTTCAAATGTAGTTAAGCTTATAGAATGGATAGTCTGCTCTCGTCTCAAGGATCATGTTCTATTCCTCCAAGGCTTTAGCGAGGCTCAGATTGGATTCCGAGAAGGATGCTCGATTTGAAACGCAGACATAGACTCGGAGAGTCGTATTAGGGGTGCCGTGAGGCAAAAAGAGGTTTCAGCTCTAGTTACTTTAGATATTGCCAATACAGCATTTATACAGCATTTAGATACAGCATTTTGTTTCATAAGCTAGCTGATCTACATCCTCCATTATACAACATTGCGTGGATTACGGAATTTTTAAAGGATAGATCATTCTTCTGCACAAAGAATGCATTAAATTGCAACACTTACACTAAGTCAAGAGGTGTACCCAGGGGAGCAGTCCAGTCGCCGTTATTGTTCAATATATTAATACGTGACATTCCTATTCATCCGGCCGTCAAAGTTTATGTGTATGCAGGCAATATAGCTTTTTTTGCTTCTGCCACAAATATTCAAACCCTATATCAATTGTTGCAAGATTATCTAAATGCCCTGGAGGTCAGGCTGGACAGCCTAAGGCTAACTTTAAATGTCAACAAATGTGCCGTCTTAGTATTCTCACAGACATCGCCCGTTAACACTTCCTTGTATTATCAGTCTGTCGTAATCCCGCAGGTTGATTTTAATAAATATTTGGGTGTATTATACGACCCACAGTTAGACTGAAGACCTCAAATTAGAAGCCTTGTGCTTAAAGGTGAACGTGCCCTTGGCCGGCTGATAAGAATCTGCAATAAGAAATATGGTATGCGTCGGGACACTCTGCTCTTGCTTTATACGACCTACGTACGACCAATACTTGAATTCGGCTTCATTCTCTTTTCTAGGTGCCCAAGGTACAAGCTTGAGCCCCTGTTTGTTTTAGAACGACGAGCTCTGCGCCTTTGTTTAGGTCTGCCCAAATCAGTAGCCAATGCATTGCTATACTTGGAAGCTCGGATAAATAATCTAAATTCGCGGTTTCAGCTTCTAACTGTGCGAACATATTTAAGGTCTTTGGAGCCAGTCCCTGGAGGGGCTAACCCCATATTTACTTCGATCCCATTATACTTTTGATAATATTTGGCCTACGTATAAGCTCCCTCAGGTTGTGTTTACTAATTCCCTGCTGTCGAAACTTTCAGTATCAGTAACCTCTGTAGTACAAGTTGATCACCAGCGGCCTGAGACTATAATTTCATTTGATGACACCCTCCCAAGGAATGCTAAGCATTCGCCTGCCAATGTATTAAATGCCCTTGTAGAGGAATACCTAGACAATGTTCCGAGCCATATTGCAATTTTTACAGATGCGTCTCAGCAGGATGAAAAAGCAGCTATTGGCATATACTCTCAGGCTCTTGACTGGAGTTATTCATTTCGGGTCCCAAAATATACGCCAATTTTCGCTGCTGAATTTTTGGCCATTGAGTTGGCCTTGGCTAACATCCCTCGTAGTATTTCTAAGGTTATTTTTCTTTCTGACAGCCTATGCGTGCTGCCATCGCTCGAAAATTCGAAGGACACTCTGCTTTGCCGTTCACTTTATTTTTTCCTTCCTCCTCACATTTAAGATTTGCGTTTTCAATGGATCCCAGGCGACTGTGGTATTACAAATAATGAAAGGGCAGATTTTTTAGCAAAGTCCGCTCTTAGTGGACCTCTTGTTCCATTCATACCTGATACCGTTTACTTAACTTTGGCACGATTTGAAAATTTCCAACGTCTCCATCACCTCAGTAACGAGCCTCTTCTTTCTGCACCAGATTACCAACACCTCAGATGGCCTTGGCGTGGCCGCATGTGTGTTTCAAGGATATGTGAAGCGTCTATGAATTTCTTGCGCTGCAGATTACCAAAACTAAATCTGTATTTATGTCGTTCGGGGCTATCCGCTACTAGCCTCTGTGAGTCTTAATCCATCGATCATTTTTTTCTCTTCTGCCGGAGGTTCGCATCTCTCCGCAAAATTTACTTAGCAACTCCCCTTTCGAGTTAGACATTCCACTAACCATTCCAGTTTTCCGCTCCTTCGGAGCAAGCGTCAAGGGATATGCCTTAAAACCAGTTTGCGATTTCATTCATGATTACATAATTTCAACAGGTAGATTCCTGTGCTAGGTACGATTTCATTACCTTTTCTTTTCCTTTTTATTTCTCCCAAATTCTAGTTAATGATCCATATTTCTCTGAATACTCCAGTCCTTGAACATAATTATTTATAAACTGCAATGCACCCTGGCCAATCCCCCGCCGTGGGTATGTGCCATTTTGTCTCAGGTCACCATCATCGTCATCATCGCAGTGGTTGCTGCTGTTGTCTCTTGAAGTGAAGTGAACTGGGATATCTCGTTCTGAATCCAGTCAAGCAGTGAGGGCGTCGGTTTTGCATTAACCTGGAAGTCCTCAAGGTGTTCGGTGCCTGGTGCTTCTTCGTGGTGAGGCCTTTCCACATTCAGGGCGGTTTTGGTCAGGGTTCAGGCTAGCTTTATAGGATTTTGTAATGTAAAGGTTTCATTACCTTGCGCATAGGCATGTCTTTCACCTCCCCGGGAGGGCGCTCGGCAGATTTGTTCGCCAGCCTGCCGATCGAAAGCTTGCCTCTGTTATCCTTTGCTAAAAATGGTGTCGATGTGATTCCTGTCGCACTCATACCGATAGGTGATGGAATGCTGAAAATGAAAAATCCGAAAACTATTCAGCAGCAACTCAAGAGTCTGACGGATCACTACCTTGATATCTCTGAGGTGCTACCTTCCGGGAGACGAGGTATAGTTTCCAAATCTGCAAACAATAATTGTGTGTAAGATCTGCTACGCTGCAGTTCTTTTACCTCGATTCCTGTCAAAGCCTTTATTCCTGAACAGCTGGCTTGCACTAAGGGTATTGTGCGTGGAGTGGATCCTGCATCTACTGCTCAAGATATTTTGGAGGAATTTCAGGACGCAGGAGCTGGTGTTCTTTCAGTATATCACTGCTCTCGCATGGTGGCCGGGGAGCGTGTTGCTATGGAGTCAGTTATAACAACTTTTGCCGGTCTCATGTGTCCATCTGAGTTAAAAATTTGGCCAATTGTTTATCGCATTGACCTGCTACGTCCTCGCCCCCTTCAATGTATCAACTGTTGGCGATTTGCACAGAGTGGAAGAGCGTGTAAGTCTGCGACAAGATGCAGGGTGAGTGGGGAAGGACACTCTTCTAATAGCTGTACTGCTGCAAAACTCAGCTGTTGTTTATGTAGTAACTAGCACACAGCTGATGACGCCAGTTGTGAGAAATTCAGGAGCAGGCGTTACTAGAATTATAGTAAGAAAATTGTTGCTCTCGAGCAGATGCTTATGCCCTTCTTGATCAGAAAAGACACAATTATGCCAACTGTGTGCGCCCTTCTACTCCAGACTTTGAGGCCACGTTGTCTACTGCAATTGTGAAAACGGTTGAAAAAGCCCTTTCTGTCGTGGTTGACCGCATGCTTACCAGCTTTACTGAAGCCTTGTCTGGTATTGTTGGTAGCCAGTCATCTTGCCCACCTCAACCTGTGCGGACTCCAGCAGCTATTTCATCTCAAACCTGTGCTGAAAGTTTAAATGCAGCTTATCCTCTAGAGCTGGCTCAAGTGCAGCTTATCGACAATGTCCCTGTAAGCATTTCTCGCAAACGTGTTTGCTCTAATGATGTTGAAATGACATTCCCTACTCACAAGCGCCGCGCTTCTACCTCACCCTCTAAGTCCTCCATTTCCCAGACTAAAACTGAAAAAGGGCCTTCCAAAGTTTTACAGCAAACCGATGTGTTAAAAGAGGCTGTTGCGGCCTCAATTTTAGGTAAGTAATCATGGCAGGTGTACAAGTTCTGCAGGGGAATTGTCGCTCTATTGTATCTTCACTTCCAGATTTATATCTTCTCCTTTCAACACATAAGCCAGACATAGTGATTTTGCAAGACTCTTGGCTCTCCCCCGCAAAGTCATTTATCTTAAAGAAATTTCATGTTTTCTGCGCCGATCGTGTAAACGGTAGGGGCGGTGGCTTATTAACTTTGATATCGTCAAGATTCTGTCACGGGGCAAAAAAAAAGCAAAACAATAATGAATCCTGAGTGTGAGATTTTGGCTGTAGATATCACATTGCCGCATTGTGGCCTTGTTACAGTCGCTAACGTCTACTGTCCCACAGGTGTACGTAGCACAGGCTATTTTGACAGATTACTTACAAATTCTAATAGGGTCGTTATTGCAGGCGATTTTAACTGGCATTATACTCTTTGGGATAACTACTCCGACGCATGTGGACAGCTGTTATGGACGGGGATGTCGGCAAATGCTGTGCGATGCTGCAATTTTCGGGCTATAACCTTCATGCGCGGAAATTCGCGATCTGTCATCGATTTATTCTTGGCAGCAGGTGGGATAGGTATAGGAGGATAGTCAACAGTAGACAGTGGTACATCTAGTGACCACTTTCCAATAGCATTTACCTTCATGATGAGCACAACACGAGATAGCACTATTGACCGTAAACTAGTAAACAACGTCAAATATGCAGCTTCGCTACGCTCCTCCCTCAAATCACACCTTTGTTCATGTAGGACCGACAAAGCACGAAAGGTATTTTCCTCAATTGCGAATGCTACTGTAGATTCCCAGTTCACTGTGCGGTCTGCAGTAAACAATAAGTCGACATCACCATGGTGGATTGACGCGTGTGAGAAAGCCTTCCGCCGTAGGAAAGCAGCATGGAGAAGCCTTTCTTATAACCAGAGCCCAGTAAAATGGATACACTACAAATTGTGTTCGGCGTCATTTAAAAGAGCCATAGCGCAGGCAAAGGACGAGTAAAACGAAAATTTAAATACTTATTTGTCAAACCCTAAGCACAGGAACGCTTTGTATCGTTTCATGGAACGAAATAGAAACTCGCACCTTTCTGAGTCATTAAGTTCAGTAGAGTTGTCTCCACAGGAGGCAAAGGATGAGTTGGAACAAATTACACAAGGGCTAGCATTACGTTTTCAGGAGCAGTGCAGAGTTCCCTTGCACGCTCCCATTTCCTGCTCAGACTGTGTTGAGGTTGATAGGTCAGAACTGCTATCTGTGATTTCTTCCATGCAAAACTCGGTTCCAGGTTGGGACGGGGTTACGGTAGGTATGCTCAAAATTTTAGCAAATGACTGCACTCATGATCTCCTGGACCCGGTTAATGAATGTTTAGAATCTGCATGGCTGCCGCACGTCTGGAAAGTGGCGAAAATTATATTGCTCTTGAAAGACCCTGGTAAGGGATTTCATGTTGAAAACATTCAGCCGATAGCTTTGACTTCGAATCTAGTAAAATTAATAGAAAGAATTGTGCATGGCCGCCTCTCAAAGCATATCTCAGAGGTTAATGCTTTCAGTTCTTCCCAGATTGGTTTCTGCAATGGATGCTCAATATGGTCTGCACATGTAGATTTAGAAAGCAGGATTCGTCTTGCAATGTGCAACAAGGAGGTATAAGTGTTAGTGAGGCTCGATATTGCTAAGGCCTATCACAGCATTGAACATTCCATTCTACTAAACAAGTTGTCATTATTACGTTCTCTGTTCTACATTTATGCGTGGATCAGGGAATTTTTGAAAGAACGAGAATTCTTTTGCACTGATGGCTCATATTTATCAGACACCTATGCACAGACAAGAGGGGTGCCTCAGGGCTCTGTGCTCTCCCCACTCCTTTTTAATATATTAATGTGCTATATTCTTGTTCATCCTGATGTCACTGTATATGTATATGCAGATGACATAGCATTCTTCGACGCTGCAAAAGGTATTCATGACCTATATCGTTCATTACAGGCTCACCTAAATGCACTTGAGGTCTGGTTGGACAAAGTTAAATTGGTTTTAAATGTGTCCAAAAGTAGCGTGCTAGTTTTTGAAACCATATCCCCCGTATATGTTTCGTTAAACTACCGCTCAGATGTCATACCTCAAGTGGAATCTGTGCGGTATTTAGGCATTACGTATGATGCTAGTATGGATTGGAGGCCTCACATCAGGAATGTTCGGAAAGGTGAGCGTGCCCTTGGTAGGCTAATACGGATAAGTGACATCCTTTGCTGCTTTTAGAAAGACAGGCGCTGCGCCTCTGCCTAGGGCTTCCACAGTGTCTCTACCACTGTTCTGTACTTGGAGGCCCGCATTCCGGACCTTAGCTCTCGTTTCCGCCTTCTAACTGTCAGATCATTCTTGCAATCATTTGAGGCTACTCCCTGTGTGGCTATACCTATTTTTGTGTCAAACCCCGCCCTCTTTCTCACTCACCAGTGGCCAAGGGTCTGCATGCCTCAGGTGGTTTTCACACAGAGCATTTTAGCAAACATTGGTGTTTACCTTGCTTCTATATGTCCTATTGGTTGCTCAACGTCTTTGTGGATATAAATTATGATTCCATATTTCCATTTAATGTGAAGCACTTACCCTCAAGTCTAATATCCAGTCTCCTATGTGAACACCTTGAAAAGCTCCCTGATCACACTGTAATTGCAACTGATGCGTCTGTGATAGCGCACAAAGCAGCGATTGGAATTTTTTCAGTCTCTTTCCTGGGGGTTTTCGGTGCGTGTCCCGGATTACACACCAATATTTCTAGCAGAGTTTATGGCAATTGGGCTAGCACTACTAAACGTTCCTTGCAGTCAATCAAAAATAATGTTTTATCAGACTCTCTTTCTGTTTTGTTGTCACTGGAGTCAGCACGGGATGCTCTGTTGAGCCGCTCACTAAAGTATTTCATACCGGGGTGGGTGAAAGAAATACTCTTCAGCTGGGTCCCCGGTCACAGCGGTATTTTCCAGAACGAAGCGGCAGATTTCCTGGCTAAATAAGCTCTTGATGCATGTTTTTGTGTACCATCCCTAATATCGCGATATTTGGAATCTCCCGTTTCCAGCGATATCAATACCTAGCCGCTTGATGCAATGATCCTTTGCTATCTACAGCCGAATACCAGCATCTCAATATACTCATGGAAAGTTCGTTCATGTAAATCACGGCAGTGTGAGGTAACGATCACACTCCTGAGATGCAGGATTCCTCGCCTAAATCTTTATTTATGTAGATGCGGGATCAGTCCTACAAACCTGTGTGAGGCTTGCGGTGAGATTGGAAGTATTGATCACTTCCTTCTCGCTTGCCGAAGGTTTTCCCATCAGAGGAGAGTGCTTTTAGAAACTCCAATTGCACGCTCGAGATTTACGTTGTCGGTCCAGCTTCTACTCTCCTTCGGTGCAAGTGCGAAAGGATTTGCGTTGCCTCAAATTTGTCAGTACTTACAAACTACATCACAGCTACGGACAGATTCCCTTGCTAATTGCATTCCAAATTAACAAAATTTCAAATTTCTGCTTCATATTTTTTCTTTCAATAACTTTTGTGATCTTAAATCTTATGTTTTTGTTCAGTTATCAATTACTTTAATGCACTAATTCAGTTTATGTAGGAAATTTGGCAGTCCACACTGAACTCTGGCCAATCCCCCTTCGTGGGTATGTGCCAAATATCAGGGAAGGAGAAGAAGAAGAAGCAACCAATAGCAGCATCCACACTTTCGGATTACTCCAATACAAATTCTTCAGTGCTCATTAATTTTTTTTAGCCAAGAAATCTGCCGCTTCATTCTGGAAAATACCGCTGTGATCGGGGACCCAGATGAACCGTACGTCTTTCACCCATCCCGGTATGGAATACTTTAGTGAGCGGCTCAAAAGAACATCGCGCGCTGTGACAATAAAAGAGACAGAGTCTGATAGAAAATATATTTTCGACTGATTGCAGGGAACGTTTAAAAGTGCAAGCCCGATTGCCACAAACTCTGCTAAAAATATAAGCCCGATTGCCACAAACTCTGCTAAAAATATATATATGTAATCCGGGACGCGCACTGAAAAACTCCAGGAAAGAAACAAAAAATTCCAATCGCTGCCTTCTGCGCGGTCACAGACGCATCAGTAGCAATTACAGTGTGATCAGAGAACTTTTCAAGATGATTAGATAGAAGACTGGATATTAGACTTGAAGGCACATTAGATGGAAATATAGAATAAAAATTGATATCTAGAATTGATGTTGTGTAACCAATAGGAGATATAGAACCGAGGTCCACACCTATGTGATCTGCGAGAAAACAACCTGGGACATGCAGAACATTGCCTACTAGTGATTGAGAAAGAATGCCGGGTTGGACACAGAAATAGGTATAGCCACACCGAGAGTAGGCTCAAATTACCGCAAGAATGATCTGAGAGTTAGAAGGCGGAAACTGGATTTAAAGGGGTCATGACAGCTAACAACTGAGCATAAACTTATTACACCATTTCACTCCTAACACTTTAAATTATAAATCTTGGAAATTTGAGCTCATTCCGTGCAGTAGATAGTTTTAAAATTACTCTTTATTATTAATATTGAAATCAGCTTTCTGGTCTGGCAACAATTGTCCACTGACGTATTCGCGGTGACGGCTGCGCTCTTGCGTGCACGCCGTGGGTGGTGGTCACTGAGCTTTTGTTCTTCAGCAAAAATAATTTAATTACATGTCCTTTTTTTAGAAAAGCCTTCACTGTAATATGCTACCTTAGTGATCCTCGGACTGTTTTGGGCTTCGTCTAGAAATTGCCGGAAGGCCGAAATTGACGGGCTCATGCTGTACAGTTTATGCGTACAATCATAAGCGTGTTATTCTTACATTATGAGAGTTAGCTTGTTTTAGCAACAAGCGCTCCAGCATATCAAAAGGCATTTGTCCAACATTTCCTTCGGCCGTGTACATACGCCGCAAAAGGGGGGAGGGGTTAGCGTTATGTTCCTGATTAGCGAGCTGTTGCGGTCGCTGTTTAGGTCCAAAAACTAAGAATAAATCTCAAACAAGCATACTTTGACGCCTGAGCGTACCTTGCGACATTAGAGGAGCAGACAAAACTTTTGAGCGAAGCGGTACCTCTTGACTTGATATTATGCACATATTAGTCAGACTTAATTATTTTCGGTTGGTAAAACATTTTTGCAAGACTGTATATTCAGTCTGGCCACGGCCAGGGCATGAAAGCATGTGCCGCCGCTTCAGTCCCGTCATCGCAAACCCAACGTGATTCGAATGCGCTTCACTGCATGCCCGCACCGAACACGAGCCTCCCAGTCGCCGCCGTCTCCGTCTCGCCTTCCCCGCAGCCACGCGCGCGACTGCGACCGACTCCCGAGCCTTACCTTGCGTTTTTCTAGTGCTTCTCCAGCAAATGACTCGTGAATGCTCCAAAGTAAATATATATGACTTGGTATTTAGTGTGTGAACCCTAAAATTCTTCAGGAATGCGCTCATTCGCGGATTATTACTCAACGTGTTTGTTTACATATTTTGCAATGACTGGATGTATGTTGGTCGTTCGCGTGGCATAAAATGCAAACCTAGCAATACCAAACCTATCCACTTCTTTTCGCACCTGTTGCACCTTGATTTCTTCACAAACTACAACTGCGCTGCAAGAAGCGCCGTGGATGCTACGCCCCTGCCTGCGCCGGGTGTACACAAGCGACGCCGACAGCTGCCGGCTGCGCTCGCTAGACAGGGCCGCATATCGAAGCTTCCTGTTCAATGTGCACTCGCTTTGTGATGTAAGCAGTCGTCGGTTCGGGGTCGCTGCTGCCAAACTACACTCGATGGCCATATTCAACCGTTAAAGCCTGTGAATGCGCGCTCCGTAATCGTCGAAACTATACACCCGAACCCCGCGTACTCGCGCTAGGCCTACTCGTCGCTGAACGAGCCGGCAGTTCGGCGCCGACTACCATTTCTGGCCAAGGTCATGATGATAAGGAATTGAAAAGAACCTTTAGACGGGCTAGATGGTTTTCAGCTTCAGACGGCATACTTAGCGCAAAAAAAACAGACACGCACACGAGAGAAAAGGCGGGACACGGGACAAGCGCTACCTGGATCTAAGGCAAAACATAGAACTCGTAACATGTCTTGACAGCGTCGCACCTGCCGCCAAAGTTCAGATTTCAAGCACCTGCAAACACGCCTGAGTAGTCCTAGTGGCGGTCTCAAAATACCAAACAAGGCACTCACGTCCGGTGGTAGAAGACCCTCTCGAAGGCAGAATGCCGTCTGAAAGTGAAAACCATCTAGCCCGTCTAAAAGTTCTTTTAAACCATTTGTCTGCATCTCAGGGCCCTTTTCTGTGTGAAGTTTCCTCGTCGTCGTCTGTTATGATGAATACGCTCGTGTCGCTCTTAGCTGCATCAACGTGCCGCGCAAGGTACATCGCATTCTGCCTTCGAAAGGGTCTTGTACCAACGGACGTGAGTGCCTTGTTTGGTTTTTGAGACCGCCACTAGGACTACTCAGGCGTGTTTGCAGGTGCTTGAAATGTGAACTTTGGCGGCAGGTGCGACGCTGTCAAAACATGTTACGAGTTCTGTGTTTTGCCTTAGATCCAGGTAGCGCTTGTCCCGTGTCCCGCCTTTTCTCTCGTGTGCGTGTCTGTTTTTTTTGCGCTAAGTATGCCGTCTGAAGATGATAAGGGAGAACATATAAAGTGTAGCTTCTTTTTTTTTCCTTTTTCTAATCGGTTAAGCTACTGACAAGCGCAGCTGTTCAGGCCATTCTCATCGGGTGTTAACTCGCTCGGCCTCCGATCTGACCAAAAGAGATCGAACGACCATACGCTGATCAGTTCCGTCGTCGTCGCAGGGCCTAAAACCTCCCACTACGGTGATAGGCGACCGTTGGCCGTGCTGGCGTCATTGCCGGTGCAATGCAAAAGATCAGTGCGTCGATAAGCTAAGGAATATATAACCATGCAGCCCACTCAATGTGAGCGTGTCTTATGCTGAAGAAAACATGCCTTACTTTATATCGCTTTCGTGCTGTCAAATCTTCATCAAGTACTTCTGCGTGACGTGTCCTTTGATATTGCAGCCTTCATTGCAGACGACGCTCCGCCGCATATCCTTTGTGACGTCACACGAGCATTTCAAAATGGCGGTCGCTCTCGGTGGGAGGAGCTTCCCGGTTCCGAATTCTATGGCATTTTTTTTTAATATGCACCGCACACTAGGCACTAAAACTTTGCGAGTAGAATCACACACCTGTGTATTATTTATAAAAGTATGAAGCGGCAATACATCGAACAACCCTGGCATCACCCCTTTAAGGTACGGAATACAAGCCTCCAAGTTCAGAACAGTGGGAGAGGGGGACTGGTCAAAATCGCTGTGTTAGAGTTGCCAGGATTCAATGTGGAGAACTAAAAGTACTGCGGATACTGGATTAGTGCAATAAAACAATTATTCACTATACAAAAAGCCTAGAATTTCAGATCGTAAAAATGAATGACAGCAAAAAAATTACCTGACAAAGTTTTTGAAGTTTGTAAATTTGTAGCAATTAGCAAAGGAATCTGGCAGTAGATGTGAAGTAGTTATGTAAATAATGATTTTTCTCTCCTCGGTGCGAGGAAAGAAGAAGCGGAATTGGGAAAGTGAATCCAAATTGTGGTATTGGACTTTGTAATGTGAGCTTCTCTGATGAGAAATAAAAGCACTAAACATCGTGAATGTCCCGCTTGAAGGCAACGATATCTAATAAATTTAGTATCATTTAGTAAAAGAGTCCTGCAATATTTTTAAACACATATACCGCAAGCTTTTGCTTCCGATAATAAACTTGAGTGTGGTCATGGGAATAACAGCCACTACTTAAAATAAGCAAATTTTGCGACAAATAATGAGCTATAAAATAATTGTTCATTAAAGCAACTTTCGCTGATTTCATTAAAGGACATTATTCTATGAGGTCAATATTTCATAAGTATCAATTGTCCATTTTCAGTTTCACTTGGCTGGACACCAGCATGATGATAGCATCAGATGAACGCATGCAGCTAGCGGCCACAAAGAAATTTCAGGACAACAGGTCCTGCCTTGAGAAACACTCATCGCCACTGGCCGCACGCACCAGCAAACCGGTGGCTAAATAATGCAGCCAGTGCTGAAATCCGATCGCCGAATAGCCAGTGCCACGGACGCTTGAACTGTGCGGCTTTTTTATCGAGCAACAGGGGCATAAGTGGGTCTGAAATGAATTGTAGATCCTTATAGAATAGAACCTCAGTAGAATTGTGAGAACTCCAGGTAGTAGCCGCTCAAGCAGTAAACATAGCCTTGCAGGGTCGTTGGATACCAAGTGTAGCGTGCGATTAGCATTGCTGCTAAATATATCATGTAACGGCGACATTCGCTTGCTTTGACTGCTCAAACTGTAGGGGATGCCAGTCTGCAGAAACAATTCAAGGATAAAAATGGATCGAAAGCTGTCCTGCATTGCTTGCTTCGCCGCCCTCGTGGCCAGGGGTACGCCGCCGCCCCCCTGTACCATATAAATGTTACACACTAATTGTAATCAGGATTGTGTGCCCGGCAGACCGAACCTGGCGCATAATTTAATATCATTTCTTACCGAGTGGCTTAACTCTTGCTTTCCAGCTTTTCGTGTTTCAGTTAGGCACTTTACGAACGCAAAAAGTGTAATGCAAAAGCTTCAAAACGCTAATGTGCGCTACTTGTCTTCAGTTCTGCGGATGAGACTGCATATACCAGCATTGCGATTGTTCTCAAGTTAGCCACTAGATGGCACCACCTACACGAAATGGCAGCGCCCACGATCAAACGGTATATATATCATTCCTTCTGAGTAAATAGAAGCGTTGCAGTGCGACGTATCAGCAATTTGCAATAGCGATGACAGAGAGATAATTGTACTACTAGCTTCCAAAAGGTATTGAGTGTGCGCCAATACAATTATGGCAGGAAAGCAAAAACTTAGGCCTGAAATCCGGACAAATAGAAGTCCGTGGAAACGAATTCAGTTTTCTCTAGTCCATGTTAACAGCTTATTAAAGTAGCTCATGCCCATAAATTTCTGAATTAATTATTTATTAATTCCGAATTCATTTATAATTCCCAAGGCTCTCAAGTGCGCTTTCTGGTGGGAGATAGGACAGTAAGCATACAGGTTTGCATTCAAAATTTTTTAAAGCGTCGTTAATTTAACGCAGTTTGAAGAAGTGAAAATATATGGTGTTCTACAACCGCAGTATATGCCCAGGTAGCATGCCGTCTTGAAAAAAGCGTCTGCTTTCTCCATCATAATTTAGCTAGAAACTTGAGCGGCTTAGTAGGACGCCTCACTCCCCTTTTAAGTAGCGGGCGACTTCTGCAAACTCCGTTTTTAAAAATATAAATGAAAATATTTAAGCAACAAACTTTACGGTTTATAGGTATGAGGAATCCATGGCTCGCGGTACCGGCTCCATTTAATAGCATTATGCACTCACTAGGTAAAGACTGGGTTTAGTCTTCGACATAAGCAGACGAAATTTGCGCTGCATATGCTCGCTTTTAAAGGTGCCATAATTGAGCCCATTGTCAAAATTGATACGTTATGCAAGTATATACTCGCTTTATTAGTCTTAAAGGGGCGCCGTGACGTTCGCCAGACCACTGATTCCAGCCGGCCGCTATAGTTGTTTACACCTTCCCGATGCCCCAAAGCCCAATCATAACGGCGAAATCGTAGCGCGTAATATTTTAATCCGCTTCAACAGTCCGCGTTTTGGCACCGATGTGAGCGACACACGACGGCGAAGTTAGTTAAAAGATGTGACGGTACCTTCTCTGGGGCGGTGCTTCACTAATTGGTCGGGCACGCACTTTAGATTTTACAATCGAATGTTCTTCAAGTTACTATGCAGAAAACAAATAAATGGTGTTTTTAATTCTGCGTGTGTTCGTGGAGTGCTTGTAAAGATGGGGACTGTAAACTCAGATAAATGCAGTGTTGTCAACAAGCGCGATGGAGCGTCTGCTTGCTGGGATGATGGTGATGGTGGCTTTGCCCTTAGTAGCGGGTCACTGCTGCCTTCTGGCGCGGCGGATGCAAAAATTTAAAAAAAAGAACACAGAAAGAATAAAAGTCTGTCAATACGCTGTCCAGTCTCTACGGTCACAAGCACAAAGGTCACTCCCACAGGCTCCTCAAATCCCAAGGCAGCTGATAGCGTTCAGATTTCGGAGGTCGGCAAAATCGCTGGACAAGCCCAAATCCCGTGGTTGATCGTTTCTGCCGACGCCCCACAGATGGCGCTAGTTGTGTCAAAAAGTTCTGTGTGTGTGTGTGGAGGGGGTGGGGGGAGGGGCTTAGAGATGCCAGTGGCCGGGAGAATAACCCGACGGTGGAAGCTAGCAAAAAACGACTGGAAGATTGGTCGCTTAAAAACAGAGAAGTGACATAATGTTAGTAATGTAGGAACAAAAATTCAATGAATAGAATGATGGTATAGTCAACCAATCTAAAACAATAATTAAGGTATAGGGAGAAAAATGAGCATAATAGATACTGCTACCACCCCGTTTCAAAGGGGACGCTCCTATATTCCATCCATCCATCCATCGCTCGTGAAGCACGTTCGCTTCTCAGCTGTGTGCCTTCGACTTAGCTTGTGTACGTCATTCTCCCGTCGTTGTCTTTCGCACTCGCTCTCGGACTTTCGCACAAGTAGCGCTCGAGTTATCCGTGACAGCAGCAGTGATGGACGGCAGCGGAACACCAAAACGGCGACGCAGATTTGCTGACCGTCGGGTCCACCTCGTCGACACCCCGCAATTGGGTTGGAAAAAATTATCAGCATGGAACCGTGAACGATGTATGGGCACTACACTTAGATGGCAAAGATGGTTTGGAGCAGCATTTGGTGGGCCAGGCTAACTTTGAGCAGACCAAGGAAGCAGGCGAAGAAGCCAGCTGTGCATCGCAGCTTCGTTACCATGGCAACCACACTGCCAAAAAGTGCGGCTGCAGGTTGGGTTGCACAGGCAACCATGGCGGATAGCCTCGGACACGTCCGCAGAAAGCTGCGTTCCTGATAGGTTCCGCCCGAGTCGAGCGCTGGGCGAGCGAAATTGGAGAGGGGCTCGCTCTCGCATCAGCTCAGACGCGCGGTTTTTTTTTTTTTCTCTTCTATTTAAAATTTTATAAACCGAATAATTCTCATTTCCGTGCGCCGATTTTTGTAATTCCTTTTTTTTTTTTACTGACATCGGCACGGTGCAAAGAACCTAGAGGTTGGCTGGAGTTAACAGCCTTACGCATGTCACTGTGCACCTTTAAGTTGCTCTAACAGTTCATTTTTGTAGCCAGACTTAGATTTCTCTTGCTTACTTGATAGCATAAATTACCACCCAGAGTCAATGACAGTTGTGGTCTGACTACGATTTGTAATGTCTGATGCATTGTAGTTGTATTTTTATGAAATATTATAAGTTGATTCAATAGTTAAAACGATGTAAAAATATAATAGACAGTTTGGTAGAATTTTTGTTCCTCAGATAAATATATTTTACCCTGACCTCCTTTTTATCTACCTCGGCAAGATTTAGAAAATTACATTTTCTTCATCGAAGTGTCTAAAGATACGTCCGACGTACCCATTCGATTCTCGTAAAGATACGGCGGACGTCGATATAAAGACTCATCGCTTTATGCGCGTAGAACGCGTATGTCCGCATTCCGCTTGCTACGTGAATGAATCTATCCTCTATGATATCAGCTAGCAGCGACTCTCGATGAGATGCTAGGAAGAGTTCGACCATTCTAACATAGATCACGGTCTTCACTCAGGATTGTGTACGGCAAGCATCGCTTGTCACGCACATAGCTACAGGCACTGCAACGTACTGCAGCAGCTTCACCAGCTGGCACCGAGATACGCACATTCACTAGCAGCTTTCGCTTCGCACTAAACTATCATCTCGATCTGCCCGTAATGCAAACGAACTATTTCTAGCATTTACGCTGTCTTAGATCCCGCACTGACCTCCGAAGATCGAGTGCCAGCGCAACACACAAACCTCGCCGTGCAGAACATTCGGCCGTCCGAAGTATATATACACGCTGTATGCGAAATGCCATATAGTCACGTGGTGGTGACAATGCCGATGACACAAATAATGAGCCTTGGAGTGCAGGGAAGAAACTCTTTATTGGGCTGACTTGCACCCGCAAAAGTACTAAGCAACTCGGCGGCGGCGATAACAACAAACGTGCCCGTCGCACTCGTCAACGCTCAATTTAAAGGCTGCTCAGAACAATCTAGATAACGTCTCAAAACTGCTACCAGCACAACCTGGAACATTGTAGAAACATACGCGAGTGATCGGAATCTTCGAGACAAATCTCGGCGCATTTTGCGCCACAACGAAACTGATAAAGGTGTGTCTCGCGGCATCGAGCATTAACAAACAAAGAATAGAGAACTGATACGCAATCCAGAATCAAAGTGATAAGGCCGCATGCCGTGCGGCTGCCAAAAAACAAGTACAGCTTTGTAGGTTTCGCGGCAGTATGCTCGTTCCTCACATGCAGACAAAGGAAATATTATGTTGCTAGTTAAATCCTTCCTTTAGATTCTATCTCAGAGCCGTGGCAAAAAACATGCCGAATCTACTATTATTGAAGGACTTTATCTACTAGAAGCCTAAGCTGCAACAGTGGCGAGCTGCGCGTCGACTCGTCGAGGCGAAGACCCGCTGCACCGCAACACATGAGTGTACAACCGGAAAGCCAGAAGCGCGAATGACCCGCTTCCTTACGAACCGCAATCTTCTTTGGTGCTATAGCCTTGCTACAACAGGCAGCCAAGATATTGGACGCTTCATTTGAGTCCTAAATAAAATGCATTACTACTACTACTTTAGGGGAAGACCAGACAAGTGCTGAGCCTGCATCTTTTTCTCGTCGTTGAATTTTACGAACATGTAGTTTAAACACCCACATGCTCGACGTTAGCGTGACCCGTCTGAATGGCCTCAGCTTTGAAACGAGCTGGAGATATGCATGCGTCGCCGGATTTCGGTACGCGGTAGAAAATGTGCGCTGCACATTTCGTATCAGAAGCTGACTCCTGGAATTTTGCAGAGGGTGCCATGCAGCGATCGCTGCTACAACCACGCATCCGTGTTCCCACAGCTGGCCTGCCCTGAGGCGCTTAAATGCTCCACTGTGGATGTACAATGATCTCATAGAGGACGGATTTTCATAATATTCACAACTCAATGTTTTAGGTGTGGTCAGTAGCGTTAAGTTCAAACTGTTCGCCTTTCAAGTCCGCGGCCATCGCTGGACCGGCGGAGCTACTTTCCACGCTACATCGCTGTCTTGCTAAAAAGCCTACCTAAGCGGAATTTTACATTCAGCTGCTTTTTGTGGGCCCCGTAATGGAAAGCAACGCCTTCAGAAACGCACTAAACGTTCAAAAATGTCTTATATTTAACATTCTCACTCCAGGCTGTCTTCAAGAAACAAAGCAGGCTGGCACTGATAAAACAGTTGAATACTCCAGTTGAAACCAAACACTGGCAGGTCCTTAGAGATCTGTAGAATCGCCTTCACGGTTCTTAACATTATGCTAGAATTTGGAAAAGGTCACTTTTCGATCGCTGGGACGTTAGACCCACATCACAGCGCTGTCACGTGAATAAGGACCACACGAGACCGAAAGCTTATCTCGTATAACATAGCTAACCAAGCTATACCTTACAGCGTTGTGTTGATTGTTATGGTGCATAAGCGACTAATGCTGAAATGTGCCAAGAACAAGGTTTAATGTATTTATTTTGTGTGTAATGACTAAAATTTTCTTAATGATGTAGCTTCTTTAGGAACATTGCTTCATTTTAGGAAACCAAAAATGCAGGGGTTTGAATTAGTGCAGTCTCTTAGAATCCTGCTGGGATGGAGAGGGATCTGTTGCAAAATTGCACAAAATGTTTTCCTCTTATTTTCTCGAGTCTGGTGCACATGTAAGATATGGTTTATAGTTAGTTCATCTCCACACTCTTTGCATAATGGTTTGTCCTCTTTCATAAGTATGAAGCTGTGTGTCAAATGTGGGTGTGTCTTTTGTGAAGATGACCCAAAATATATTTCATGATATGTTTTTGATGACTGCATGATTTTCATTCCTCAATGACAGGTTTGACAAAGTGTAGTTTGTTGTTTATTTCAATGTTGTAAAATTCCTGCCATTTCACTCTCAGCTTTCTTTGTACAAGCTCCTTGGTATCTTCATGCAGCATATTCACCCTGTCCCGCTTTCATAAAATGTAGGGCTTCTGACGACAGGAACTCCTTGCAAGTCGTAGAAATAAATGAGACCCACAATCATAAGCTATCTAAGGTATGCATATATGTCCATTGCTCAGTGGAATGGTGTCATCACGCTGTTAGAACATGTCTTGTGGTAACAACAGCCATTGTATGAAGTGGTCCTTTAATGGGATTTGAAGTTTCATCTAACTGCAGGTATTGACAGAGCTCTTGATCATGTTATGTGATGATGCCGCCCTTGCATGCATATAGGTATACATTTCAGAATCTGCAGTGCACCGCTTTACAGTTTTCCGCCAATGTTTGTGCGAAAATGTATTTTTCATGCATGTTAACCAGCATGATTAACAGATGGACCCTGTGCAGAAACCAGTGTGCCACAAAATAAATGTCACGAGGCTACACGAATTGCAGGAGCTGTTAACTCGAGCTTACAAATTATATTTTGAAATATTTTCCGGGACGGTTCAACTCTGAGTAAGAAAGGGTAATCCTAGGCCATGGAGGCATGTTTGTAGTTGGGTTCACGCGAGGCTTACAGAGGTCTATGCCAGGTTGTCTATAAAATAACAGAGCAGCCTAAGA
Source organism: Amblyomma maculatum (assembly GCF_055883805.1). Classification (NCBI taxonomy): domain Eukaryota; kingdom Metazoa; phylum Arthropoda; class Arachnida; order Ixodida; family Ixodidae; genus Amblyomma; species Amblyomma maculatum. The sequence continues at coordinate 175,711,983 of NC_139345.1, forward strand.
CCGTATGCTAATGAGTATGTGTAAGATAACAGAGACATGAATTAAGGAAATAGTGATTAGGTTTGTAGCAAAGGGCATGTAAATTAACGGGAATCCACAGTGGGCTCCGCAGACAAGATCCATTAACGCTGGCGCATCATACCCTTACAGGTTGAGATTAGGTGTCTCCCTAATTTTTTGTCTGCTCAAGGCTTGTCATTTTCTTCGTTCTGCCAGGTGAGGAAAATGATAGCATCGCGAATGCCCGAGACCATCGTTAACAAGGATGCTGACCTCAACAGCGTAAAAAAATATTTCACAAAAGATGGGTTGACAACAGTTGATGCTAAGTGGAAAGACATGAAATTTAAATGCAAAGAATGCAGAGATATGTTGCGAGAAGACCAGTCTGTGGTGTGCGATACCTGTATTCCGTTAGTTTCATCAAATGATTGGCAAAAGTAGATGGGGCTCGTGGTTTTGTGAGAAGTGCAGTGTATTAGCATAGATGCAACCTTGCCCATTACCAATTGGAGTACAATAAGTGCATTGTTTTTTCTTGTAAGATGTTCACGGTTTCCATGCGAACTATATGAAAATATTCTTCCTATGGAATGTTTGCTGATACGTGAATATAATGTGCAATAAAATTGGTGTGTTTTTTGCTATTTAATGTTTCTTGTATACATTAGTTCTGTGAAGGAAATCACAGACTAGAAGGAAATGTAATGGCATGCATTTTGTAACTTGACCCTGTTGTGCTGGCTCAGTAATTAAGAGTGCTTGGCTGCTGAACCCATTGATGCAGATTTGATTCCAGCCGCAGCAGAGCCATTTTAATAGAGGCAAAACAATAGGCTGTCATGCACCATGCGGTGTCCGTGCATGTAAAAGAACCCCAGGTGGTCGAGTATATACCGGAGCCCCCAGCTGTTGCGTCCTTCATAGCCGTAGTTGTTTTGGGATGCTAAACCAGATAACAAGAACATCATATTCTGAGTAAGATGCTGTTCATGGTCCGTTAATCATAGGCAAAATGTCCCATTTTTTTTTTTCTGCGTGGGACAGCAGCTGTTGTACAATTTTATTTTAGCCTTCATGAAGAATACCACACTGGCTCCACATGGCCTTCTGTAGACCCTTGATGTGTATCACAATCACACACCCGATTATGTATTTGTCTAGGGGCACCTGTGCATGCATGGAGGGGACCATTACTTTCAGATTGTCAGAACTGAAATGCATGAGCCGCATCTTTGCCGTTATTCAAGTGCCTGCTATTTGAGCTGTCCAGCATTGATGCAAGTTGCAAAGAACTACAATTAGCAAATTAATCCAAGCAGGAAACCATGAAAAGAAATGCTTCAATTTTATCTTCAACAACTGTTTGAGAACTACAATTAGCCAAATGTTGCACAGTATAGCTGAGAGGTTACAAAATCTAAAAATCAACACACCTACCTGTGGCATGTAGGGTTTCACAACCTAATGGGACATAGTAGCTACGAAGAATACTGTAGTGGAGAGCTCCAGATAAAGTTGATTGCCTGGGCTTTGTACTTTGCGTTAACATCTCGTAGGAAACAAATGCTTTTGCATTTTTCCTCCAACAAAGTGCGGCTACCATCACTGGGATTAAATATCCCAACCTTGGGGCAAGCAGCCGAACGCGCCGCTGAGATATCGCAGCGGGTATTTACGTCCTACACACGTCAACCTTTTCAGCATTACAGCTGTCACATGCATGGTAGATATTCATAGTATTCAACTTTGGACTGACAAGATTAAAAGTGTACCAGTCGTGTTTGTCCTGTATGAAAAAGCAAAAGAAATTGAGGGAATAACGAAAAAAAGAACATAATACATTGAAAAAGCACTAGTCATTAACACATAAACCATATTCGTTCCTTTATTAATGATAAAGTGGCCTTCAACAATAGTAAAAAGCCTGAACATTTAGGAAGGTCCTGTGTCAGGCAGCTAATATTTTACAGAAGCCTGAACCATTTCACCTGTAGTAATGCGCATCTTGGCAGTGTGGGCTGGGTACTTAATTTTCGGTTCACTTCAACATGCGATAACTGTATCATGTGCATTCCCAACAACTTTGTGCAAGGCCAGGTTAAACTATTGCCGTTAATTGATATTTTTGAAGCTTCAAAACGCACAAATGTAAACAATAGGTGTGTACTTTGTAGAAATATCATTTTCCGAGTTTTGAGCTCTGTAGTGCAGTCTGATAGCACTTAATATCATCTGAATGTTGCACAGCGCATGTAAATAAATTCCCACGACGCTTTCTTTACGCGATGTTTTTGGACTTACCACTGCACCTAATAAACACTGACATGCATGTGGAACATTAGCGATCATAAATGGACATATGCTGATGTCCGTCCGGACATCGGCGTAATCATCACAGCACTCTCGTAGCCTCACACAGCCCTCTTGTAGGAAGTAGTACGGACATCACAGCATCTCACAAAAAGCACAAACCGGCGCCTACACCTCCAGTCGTACAGCAAACAGGAATGACGTGATGCTTGGGAGACACGCCGGCGGTACCCAGCTTTTTCAGCGCCGCTTGTGTGTATGTAGAACTTGCGGCACCGCAAAGCACATTTAAACCTCAATACGAGCAGAAAGCGACGCGTTACGTGACGCATCTCACCACACATTATAGTGAGAAAACTTTGAAGAATCAAAATGAGCGGGCGTGTGGACCGCGGGCTGGCCGTCAACAGCACGATTACATGCGCTTGCGCTCTGGTCGTGCTTGCACTCTGCCGCAGTCCAACTCATGTAAACCTATCATCATGCCACAACGTATTGTCATCCATTCTAGGCACTATTCTTGACAATGTACTATTCGTCGTAATTTCACATTTGACGTATACACTACATACTTCTTGCACCTCGCACACCTCGTAACTGCCTCGTATCAACTTCGATTTGGCTACATTTGGCTATCGCTACCAAATTGGTGCTAAAACAACTACAACCACACATTCGGGGGTCTCGGATCCGTCCGGCTCACGACCTACTCAGTGGCGTGGTCCGGCTTCTTCGATGTTTCCCAAGGCCTATCTACCTTGCGTGTCCCGGAGAAAAATGCATCGGGTCTGTCGGACGTAAACCTGAACCCCACCGATCGGGTCCGTCCCGCCGTACTCCTAAAAAAATATTTCCCGGATCCGTCCGGCTTTCCCGACGTACTCCGGAGAAAGCAACATTGGGTCCACCCCTGGTCGGGTCCGTCTGCCGTACGTATCTCTGAAAAATATTTCCCAGATCCGTCCGACGTATACCGGAGAAAAACGCACCGGGTCTGTCGGACGTATCTTTAAGACCGTTGATCGGGTCCGTCCGACGTACCCTTAGCCACAGCCTTTCTTTATACCTTCTAGTTGGACATTGTAAAGCATCGCGCTTTTTATGGAACCGCTGCCTCCTGAATTCTATGCTATGGGGGTGATATGAAAGGCACCACTATGTTAACACTGACCAAAAGGGAAGAAAATGTAAGAGAAGGTTAAAAAAAAAAACAAAGTAGTGCTCATGTAGTCGCTTATGTTGTCGGTGTAGAGATTTACCGCGGTCCATCATTGGTAGCAAAATCTGTTGCAATGCACGCTCATTTTCCCGAGGAATCGTTCCCGCTCAAAACCGCTTCTATGTGCGTCCACAAGAAATTTTGCACATCACAAAAGTCCGGTGAACCAACCCTGTGACGGCACTTCTCAATCACTTGCACAAGACTGTCACTTCACCTATTACACACAAAACGGACAGAGCCCCTGCTTATTCACAGCGCATGAATGCTTGAACATGCACGTTTGAGAGCGGTGGGGCCGTCCAGGGACAAAGGGGGCCCCGAGTACCCTTGCGTCAAAAATGCCTTGTCCTCCTCCATACAAGGAAAAATTTGATTCCGTTGTTTCTAGCGCAAAGCTTCAGATTCTGATGATGATGATGATGATGATGATGATGATGATGATGATGATGATGATGATGATGATGATGATGATGATGATGATGATGATGATGACCTGAGACAAAATGGCACATACCCACGGCGGGGGATTGGCCAGGGTGCATTGTAGATTGTCAATATATATGTTCAAGGACTGGAGTATTGAGATAAATATGGATCTTAAACTAGAATTTGGAAAAAATAAAAAGGAAAAGAAAAAATAATCAAATAGTACCTAGTATAAGAATCTACCTGTTGAAATTATGTAATCAAAAATGAAATCCCAAACTGGGTTTAAGGCATATCCCTCGACCCTTGCTCCGAAGGAGAGGAGAATTGGAATGGTTAGCGGAAGGCCTAATCTCGAAAGGGGAGTTTCTAAGTACATTTTGCGGAAAGATGCGAACCTCCGACACAAGAGAAAAAAATGATCTATGAATTCAATTTCTTTGCAAGGCTCAGAGAGGTTGTAGCGGATAGCCCCGAACGACATAAATACAGATTTAGTTTTGGTAATCTACAGCGCAAGAGAGTCATAGACACTTCACATATCCTTGAAACACACATGCGGCCACGCCAAGGCCATCTGAGGTGTTGATAATCTGATGCAGAAAGGAGAGGCTCGTTACTGAGGTGATGAAGACGTTGGAAATTTTGAAATCGTGCTAAAGTTAAGTAAACTGTATTAGCTATGAATATAACAGAGGTCCACTAAGAGCAGATTTTGCTAAAAAGTCTCCCCTTTCATTATATGTAATACCACAGTGACCTGTTACCCATTAAAAACGCAAATCTGAAATGTGAGAAGGAAGGAAAAAAATAAAGTGAACGGCAAAGCAGAGTGTCCTTCGAATTTTCGAGTGGTGACAGCACGGATAGGCTGTCAGAAAGAAAAATAACCTTAGAAATATTACTAGGGATTTTATTCAAGGCCAACTTAATGGCCAGAAACTCAGCAGCGAAAATTGGCGTATGGTCTGGGACCCGAAATGAATAACTCCAGTCAAGATCCTGAGAGTATATGCCAATAGCTGCTTTTTCATCCTGCTGAGACACATCTGTGAAAATGGCAATATGGCTCGGAACATTGTCTAGGTAATACTCTATAAGGGCATTTAATACATTGGCAGGCAAATGCTTAGCATTCCCTGGGAGGGTGTGATCAAATGAAATTATAGTATCAGACCGCCGGTGGTCAACTTGTACTAAAGAGGTTACCGATACTGAAAGTCTGGACATCAGGGAATTAGTAAACACAACCTGAGGGAGCCTATACCTAGGCCAAATATTATCAAAGAAGTATGATGGGATCGAAGTAAATATAAGGTTAGCCACTCCAGGGACTGGCTCCAAAGACCTTAAATATGTTCGCACAGTTAGAAGTTGAAACCGCGAATTTAGATTAGGTATCCGAGCTTTCAAGTATAGCAATGTATTCGCCACTGATTTGGGCAGACATAAACAAAGGCGCAGAGCTCGTCGTTCTAAAACTAACAGGGGCTCAAGCTTGTACCGTGGGCACCCAGAAAAGAGAAAGGAGCCGCATTCAAGTATTGGTCGTACATAGGTCTTTTAAAGCAAGATCAGAGTGTCCCGACGCATACAATAATTCTTATTGCTGGTCCTTATCAACCGGCCAAGGGCACGTTCACCTTTAAGCACAAGGCTTCTAATTTGAGGCTTCCAGTCTAATTGTGGGTCGTATATTATACCCAAATATTTAATAAAATCAATCGGCGGGATTAGGACAGAATGGTAATGCAACGAAATGTTAACGGGGGATGTCTGTGGGAATACTACGACAGCACATTTGCTGACATTTAAAATTAGCCTTAGGCTGTCCAGCCAGACCTCCAGGGCATTTAGATAATCTTGCAACAATTGATACAGGGTTTGAATACTTGTGGCAGAAGCAAAAATAGCTATATCGTCTGCATACATATAAACTTTGACGGCCGGATGAATAGGAAGGTCACGCATTATTATATTGAACAATAACGGCGACAGAACTGCTCCCTGGGGTACACCTCTTGACTGAGTGTAAGTGTTGGAATTTAATGCATTCTTTGTGCAGAAAAATGATCTATCCTTTAAAAGTTCCTTAATCCACGCTAAGATGTATAATGGAGGATGTAGATCAGCGAGCTTATGAAGCAAACTGCTGTATTCTACGCTGTCGTACGCCTTGGCAATATCTAAAGTAACTAGAGCTGAAACCTCTTTTTACCTCATGGCAACCCTAATACGACTCTCCAAGTCTACGTGTGCGTTCCAAATCGAGCATCCCTGTCGGAATCCAATCTGAGCCTCGCTAAATCCTTGGAAAGATAGAACATGATCCGTGAGACGAGAGCAGATTATCCGTTCTATAAGCTTAACTAAATTTGAAGTGATATAGCAATCGGCTGAATGTCGTCGAGATCAAACCCTTTCTTCTGGTCTTTAAGTAGTAAAATAATTTTCGATGTTTTCCAAGCTTGTGGAATCCAAGCTTTTTCCAAAGACCAATTCACAATTTGCAAAAGGTGCGAGGCAAAGTCTGAATATTATTTTCAGCATGGCAACAGATATTATGTCAACTACAAGGGCAGCTGATTGCAGGCAATTAACTACAAACATTGATTCAGATATAGTTACCTCAGTGAAGTTTATACCAAACCAGATTCGGTCTGAAGAAAAGCTAGTGCAAGCTTGAAATCGCGCCGCAAGGCCTCGGGCAATTGATTCCAATTGATCTAATTCATCTTTTTTAGACAAAACCGTGGACTGGGTGGTATGCAAGGAGGGGCAAAACTTTTATACGTTCCATGTATCTATAGAGAGATTTCCGGTTGACTGGGTTAGACAAATAGGTGTTCAGATTCGCATTATATTCTTCCTTAGCCTTGAACATTGTTCTTTTAAACGAAGCTGCAAAAAATTTGTAATTAATCCAGTTGTTTGGGCACTGATTATGGGCTAGGCGCTTCCGTGCGGCTTTCCTCTGACGATAGGAGTTTTCGCAATCTTCATTCCATCAGCTCGAAGAAGTATTGTTTTTAATGGCAGACTGCACTGTAAACTCTGATCGCCGAGTTGCGTCTAAAACCGAAGACAATACTTCAGGACCACGATTCGATTTATTAGAAGGGGCAGATGACCTGAAGGCCTCTCTTAGACATTTTTTGAACAGGGTAATGTTGACAAATTTACACGATGTACCAGTTGACCTAACCGAATTACATGCAATGTTGAAAGTGATAGGGCAGTGCGGTCACTTGACGTTCCGAAATCTATTGTAGACCACGATGATACTACAACACCATTTGTAGCTAATGTTAAATCAATAGCTGAATGAGAATTTGCTCTCATATAAGTATAGGCGCGACTATTATAACAGTGAATCTCATTTCTAGACAACCAAGACCGAAGCAACTGCCTACAATAGTCTGTTCAGAAACGCCATATGGCATTATGGGAATTGAAGTCCCCAGCCAAAACTAGATTTGAATTAATTGCCAGCAAAGCTTCTAAACAATCTGTCCAACAAACGCCTGTGGCCAAGTAGATATTTGCAATCATGACCGGGACACACTGCGGGACAATTAACTCAACGGCAAGTATCTCACAACCAGGCCCAATAAATTCATGAACCACTTTAGCACGATGAACTAAATTTGTTGAAATCAATGTTAACAAGCCTCCGCCCCTGCCGTGTGGGCGATCAGCTCTAAAAACACAGTAATGTTTAACTGTGAAAGGACGATTAGGAGAGAGCCAAGTTTCTTGCAGTAAGATAATCTCTGGGGAGATAATCTCGCAGTAAGATAATCTCGCAGTAATAATTTTAAGAATAAGCTGCTGTAGGTCGTCGATAGAAGATAAGATAGAGCGACCTTTTTGCACTAGAGTACAGAGGTTCCCACCATTATTATTGCTTTAAAAATGAGGCAGCAAAAGCCTCTTTCCACACATCCGTTTTCTCTGCAATTCCTTGAGTACTTTTCTTAGGTTTGACATGCGGATGGTCCGATTTATGAGGAGAAGAGGAAGCACGACGCTTCTGAGAAGGGCAGGCCATGTCAACATCTGAATGACATGCGGTAGAAATAGGGATTGAGTCAGTATCGTTTGCTTCCACAGGAGTGGACGCAGAAGGAGGTTGGTTGAATGTTATCTAACATTTTATAGGAAATTCAGCAGGTAGACGGGGCTAGAGTATCTAAGGACGACGATGCAGCCTGCGCGGAAATTACTTGCTTCAAAGCATCGCTGAATGTATTAATCAAGCGATCAATTACCCCATCAACAGCCTTCTCTACTACAGCAGCAACCGACTTTGTTAAGCTTGCTTCAGCATCAGGAGTTGAGGTGCGGACATTTGCGTATGCACTCTGTTTTTTTGCTAGTAGGGCATAAGCTTTTGCGCGCGAGCACCTGTCGCGTCGAATAATGTCTAGGACACTCTGTTCATCGGTCCTCTTTGGACAAGTGGGATCATCCGCTGTGTGACTGCATTGGCAAAGGCAGCAGTTAATAGACTCAGATGTGCATTGATCTGAAGCATGATCACCGCTGCAAACGCGGCAGCGCGTTGCTGACTTGCACGCTTTGGAACTGTGCCCAAAACTCCAGCAATTTCTGCATTGTAATGGCCGAGGATGCAAAGGGTGAACACGGTACTTAATTGGCCAACCTTTAATTTCACTTGGGCAAGAGGACCCTGCAAATGTGGCAATTACTGACTCCGTTGGTACGCGTGAGCCTCCAGCCTGTCTGCTACAACGGTACACTGACATGATATCTACACCGGCCTCATGAAGCTCCTCAAGAATCTCTGCTGGCGTAGCGAATGAATCAGCCCTGCGGAATATTCCCTTCACGCATGCAAGCTGTTCTGGAATAAATGCCTTCACATGCAATGAGGCAAATGAAGTGCAATGCAGTAAGACAGCAACGCATTCCAAGTCATCAGATTTGCATAATAAACCTCTTCTACCAAATGGTCGCCCTTCCGAAATCTGCAGGTACCGGCTGGTTGCAGCTTTGAGTTCATCTTGGATTAGACGAGGATTTTTTATTTTAATTAATCCATCTTCAACAGGAATAAGTGCCACGGGAATATGTTTGACACCATTTGCAGAAAAGTATTTTAGAGGTAGGTAAATGGCAGAGGAACAATAGAGAAAAGAGGAAGATGGCAGGTCGTTCGACACGCCACGATGTCTTCTCGTGTCTATGTTCATATGCGAATCATGAGCTTAGCCCCTATTCCAATCTATGCGCATAATGCATGTACAGCCTTTGTCAAACATTTGCAGCCCGGAGAGTTTGCTTTTAAGCCGTATAGTACGACTTCTCTAACTTTCATGGAAGTTCTAGCCTTCAGCAAGTTTGGGAACCTGGGAATGCATTACGAGTCACATAGTATGGCTCAGAACTAGACCCCCTGGGTTCTAAACTTTTGACAAAGGGTGTACCTTCTGCAAAGCCTGTAAATCCATGTGATTTGTGTTATCTCGCAGTAACAGTGTCAGGCTGTTTAATAGGAACGAGGGGATCGGCTAAAGCTGAAACGTACTCAATTTCGAATCTAACGGGAGCACAGCAATGCCATTGTAAATAACATGTACAAAAAATTTCCGATGTTTACGTGCTGGCCAAGCATTTCCTGCAGGTTGGCCAAACTCTCTTCTGGCGATAGAGTTTCTAGTGCGGTCTTGTACTGCCTGAACCAAGCCATATCCCACTTTCTTTGTCTATGGAGGGGTGGGAGGATTCGAGCCGCCGTTCTATTGCATGGGAGCCGAATGCTCTACTAGTAAGTCTTCTATCCCCTAAAAACCTAAAAACCACGACTGGTGAATTATTGAATTATTTGTCATCCTCGCTAATATTGTGTTATATATTTTTTTTGCTCTATATATTTTTGGCTGAAATCACTTCTTCAGTTCACAGGCTGCCTGTGAGTGTATCCTAAATTCAGGTGTAACCATCCACCGAGAGAACATGCTTATGAGATGACGACGTGAACATACGACAAAAAGTAAAGCGAAATTGTTAACCCGACTTGCGTATCATTGAGATATTAGTCGTGTCTTGGACGCGTATTTATGAACCACGAAGAGGCCATAATAGCAGGTCAACCGCGGCTTGTAGACGAAATCAGGTTACTTTTGAAAACACGCAACAACGAACTTAGCAGCAGTCAGCACAGTTTCTTCTGTGGACGAGTGCGTAAACACTAAGCTTTTTTTCTTTATTCCAGAGCGCATTTTAAATCACGCAAAATAATTTTCCTCTGGCTGTCTTTTAAAATTTAAATTGCATCCTGGCGTACTTTACGGCACTAGTTTATAAAAAGCAGCACTTGAGAGGCTACACAAGAAGTTTTTGGACTGTCCACATGACAGAATAAAACTACGTAGCGCGGATAACAAAGAATACAGTAGGCGAGACAGCGCGGATAATTCAAATTCTGCATTCACTGATGGAGTTAGTATTTTCAGTTTCTATAGCGAGAGCGTGACTTGCAGCATAAAAGTAGTTTTTACATACCACACAATGTCGTCGTACAGTGCGTTCTATCTGCCTATAGTTTTCGGCCGACAATTGATTTTGTCGAGTGCTCCTTGTAGAAAAGAACTGTCTGGACTGCACTTTTCACAAAGCAGTCATGAAAGCAGTACCATGTTATAAAATGCCTTTCGCTTTAACACCTGATTTATCAACACCCCGATAACGGGGCAGTGTCTGTAAGTAAAACATTGCTTTATTATTACTATCTGGAAATATTAAAGGGTTACTCTAAGTTCCTTTAAGGAAACTCGCACGCGGAAGTATACAGGAAGCACGAAATAAGCTCATTTAATAGAAAATCGCAAGTGGAGGTAATAATACAGATACCACGAAACTGTCACATGGTTTACTCCCCAAGATATATTTAATTTACTACGTCCAAGATGTCAGACAAAATGCGTGAACGACCCAAGGAGCAGCACGGTGTTTGGGTCGCGAGCAAGGACCATAAACATAAACGGCCTGTCAACCGTTATCTTAAAGACGCCCTTGCCCTTAGCAGCTCGCATGGTTTCCTTGGCCGCGGCTTCGGCCTCCGCCGTTTTGGGTCCTCTGTGACCGGCTCTGAACACAGTGAGGTGCTTGGCTGCAGACACCCTGAGACCCACAATGCGCGCAATATTGACAAAGTCGGCGGAGCCGCTGAAGGCGTCCACCACTCCCATCGGTGGAAGGTACTCCTTCAGGTCTGTGAGGCATTTCACCTTCATTCTGGGGATGGTTACCTCCACCAGACCCCGGTGTTCTAACCGTGCCAAGCACGTTAGTATTACGGCGGCGTTCAGGTTCTTCTCCAAGGCCGGCAAATTTGATGTGGGCGCCGGGAAAAAGATTGCTAGAGAGCGCCGTGGGTCCTGGTATGGGATGTCCATCACGATGCCTTCAAAGGGATCGCCTTTCTTGAACTGGGCGTACTGGAAGCATCCCTTCAAAGTCAGCGTGGGGACATTGTCGCCCTCGCGACGGTCGATGTCACACTCGGCGTGGAACTTTCCAGTCGAGCGCTTGGCTCCTCCAGCAGTGAACCAGCGCGAGCTAAAACAGAACACACTGGCCAGGACCACGAACGTGTCCAGGTCGACGCTATCCCCGGCGAACACGTCTCGGTCGAAGGAGAAGCCCGTCAAGGCTCGCAGGAAGCCGTCCAGTGCGAGCCGGCTCTGCTCGGGGCTCTCGGAGAAGTCCTGGATGTGAACGTGCATGTCCAAGCTTGACAGCGGCTCCGTGAACTCCCTGGACACGCTCACCCGGGCGTCGTGATACAGGCCGGCGTAGGAGGTCACATTAAGACCTGCGAACATGGTACAGAAATTATCTTAAACATTTCAAAACAATTTCTCCTAGCTTATGACAGATGTATTATTCTGTCGTGCACGCATCTAGCATATTCCAAAATTACAGGTGTGCTATAAGGTCAGCTACGCGCAGAACAGAGAATGCACTAAGAGCTCCGTTCCAGTTTCGTTAATTCAGCGTTTTGTTGCTCGCGTCCCTTGAATGCCATTTCTAATGGTTATTTCCGGAGGAAGTCAAATGTTGAGGGTCATGTGACCAAACGGTTGAAGCCTCCCACCCCAATTTGGAATTCGCAATAGGGTTATTCAGTTTGGCATGTTCAAATATAGGTTAAACGCCAAATCAAGATCAGACGAACTGAACATTTGGGAGGAAAACAATGTTGCGACCAGAGAGGTTAGGGGTGTTTAAAATAAGCCACGAGTCGGTGAAATATGTCTGAAGTGATGGTAGAGGAACGGAAAGAGGCCTTTATTACATACCTGCCTAGTAAGTAACAGGTCTTTTTGACTAGCGCTGCAGTTACGCATCATCCCGCATTGACTATCGCTCAAAGTTAATGTTCCTAGTTGCAGAAGTAGCCAGTGTTTCTACTCTTTCCTCCCCAAGAGCAGCTAAGACTGGAAACACCTGCCATTCTGTATCGTCTCCAAGCATTTTATTTTCGGTTCTTCATCACCTATATCAGAGATTTTCCTCTGTAGTGATTTTGTAGTCCTGTTAATAAGCAAGTAAATAAAGTAAAATAAAGTAAAACGGAGTAAAGGAAGGGAAGGGAACAGAAGAGAAGTGAAGCAGATGAATTCTACAACGTTCAATAACCCCCACGGAGCAATATCAAGGAGCTATCAATGAACACACTGAACGTCTGTTTGCAACATTGAACGATTCCCATGATGCCGCTGATGCGAAATAGACCACTCACCATGCGAAAGAGTATTCTAGAGACAGAAAAGAAAAGAAAAAAATTGGTATAGGTTAGCTTAACGGATCAGTGATGCGATTATCCGCCGAAAGGTATGGTGTGGTGGAACCGCCAGAATATCCCACGCAACCACTTGAAGGTTATTTACTTCTGCACCGAGAACTTAAGGTGACTGCCTTTCTCTCTTCCCCTCACCCCTTCCACATCCTCCTCTAATTAGTATAAGCAGTTTACTCGGCGCGGCGATATCGCATTTGCTTGGTTAGCTTTGATTCTGAGCACACACCAAAAAGATGAAGACATAGAAAAGACATTTGAATGTAAGCCAGCAATCCCAACGACACAGTTAGGATATGGTCTCTTGGTGTTAAATCGCACATTTCAATGAGCCAGTCTACGTGAAAAGTTCGCGGGTGATCCTAAAGAGGCTTGTTTATTTCGTGAAGGTGTCAAGCGGCCGTCTGCACATGTAATTCCGTCAATTAATGTTGCAAATCTTTACTATATAGCTTTGGCAAGCGCACCTTTTACTCCGTCTGTCAGGCGCTTACAATAAAATATTGGAAGCTCGAGGATGGAGGCACTTGTGCATGCCATTTAGCGTTGTGCCGCGGGAAATGACTTGTTTGAAAAGCAACGAAATTGGAGTTGGGACTAAAGCATCGCAGTAGCATACTTACGAATTTTCATGTGCAAGTGTAGGCTAATTTCATGGTCACCGTTCAGAACTCTACGACCCATGTAATCCTTATGTACAAACAGAGCCACCGTCTCAAGTACTTCTTTTGGCTAGTGAAATCTACAGTCCGGTCTTCTGATGAAGTTTCTTCGGGACACCACCTGAGTTCATTTTGTGCAGTTTCAGTGAGTTGTGCATTTATGACATTTTTTTTATAAATCCTCGCATCTAAGTCGGCCTGGAAATGGGAGGCGACGCTGTTTAGTTGCGGCGACGTAGGGGCCCAACAGGCCCTCGTTGCGTGGGCCTAACTATGACCGCCTGAACTCAGGATATCATCTAGTATGTAGAGCTCTCACGCACACGCGCTTTTTTTTATAGCTATAACACACATAGCGCGGCGCAGTTAGCGTGTTTCGCTTCATATCATCGAACATATTACACTCACTAGCATACTAGACCAAACAAACGTTGTCGAGTTCTTCCGGTCGTTGTTAGTAGCGTTCGATCATAGTACTCTACCACATGTACGTCGAAGCGTCCAAATCCAGGGAATCATCTACTACCCGAATCTTTCTCCATTCATTTACGTACGGTTGAGGTGCCGGCCAAGCATTGAGACAGTTATTACGCCATTTATTTTCTGGGCGAACTTTATTGTTTACCTTTCCCTGTTACCCGCGTCCTTCGTGCAGCGTTCATCACTCTCGGGCACGAAAAAGAACTTGTATTCCTTCACTCCCACCTTCCCCATTCCCTCACGAAGCATTTAAGCTGTCCAAGAATCCTTACTACTCCTTTCTTTTCCTCGGAATCTATTTTCATTGTCCTTTCAAGCGTCAAAAGCAGTCGCATATACATGCACCCGTGTTATAGTTCTCCCATTTGCGCGTGTCGGTGCCTTGCCATGATACATGGTATCATCAGCCAGACTACGTCTACCGCAGGTAATTACAGGTTTCCGCTGTGATTTCCGGCAAGCCCAGTCCGTAGGCAGGTGCTATTTTTCTCTGTCTTTGCAACGATTTCGGATACAGGACTTGTATCTGCTTTCTCTTAAGCTGATTACACGCTCAACAATAAAAACTCTACTTTTTCCACGTGTCGAGTGCACATGCTGCCTCGATGGAGCCAACCCATATTCTCCTCAACTTTCATGATGTACGCATCCTCTCAAACGTTCTGTCTGTGACCCTGTGTTCCAGGTGCGTCTAGAGCGCGACCTTTACAGCAGCGCAAAAGTGGACTGCGATAAAGTCGTCGACTTCAATTCCTTGCTTCGAGAAATGCGTTAAATTGCGAGTATGTCCCAAACGCCCGCCTTTGGGGTCAACAGAAGCGCGGGATCCCCTTTACGGTTACCCGCCGTCCCTTGATGAGGTTTGATGACTGGTCCCAAAGCAACTCAGGCTATGAGAGACGCCGTAGTGGAGGACTCCGGAAATTTCGACCACCTGGGGTTCTTTAACCTGCACTGACGCCGCACAGCACACGGGCGCCTTGCTTGTCGCCTCCATCGAAAAGCGGCCGCCGAGGCCGGGATTCGATCCCGCGTCCTTGGAAACAGTAGTCGAGCGCCTTAACCACTGCGCCACCCGAGCGGTGTTGATCAGATTTGAGGACAGTTAAAAATTAGGCCGGTCAACCAGTTAAGTACGTATGTCAATGTGTAACTGACAAATGCGTCCACGAAAGTGACCTTTTCCTTCTACGAAAAATGGAATATTTATAGCTATACTCCGTTTCAAACATCAAGTGCAATACTGCCAAAGCTAGAGCTCTTGTTTGCGATCCCCGCGTCCGTGATCAAAAATAGTGCATGCTCTTGACAAGAGGAAATAATAGTTGTTTTGTCTGCACGCTTAGTAGATCTTACATTTGCCATCAACTTCATAAAAAGCACCTTTCTTTAAGGAGGAAGAATCGGATTCGGTGAATTTGTATGTTTTGTTTGTCGTTTTCGTTCGGGTCGCGTTTTCGCTGCCCCGCAACCCTGCCAGCTGTGCCCTCCGCGCTGCGCAACGCCAAGACGTCAGTTGACTCTTCGCAGCGGATTTTTTCTATAACATCCGCACTACGAGGATGTCCAGGTACGCGAAGCAAGGTATTGCAAACGTGTATGCTCGTAATAGAGCCCGTTTCCGCAGAAACTACTCGGCCACAAACCGAGCGCGCAGTGATACGCCTCCTTTTTTTTCCCTTGCGGACTACTTGCGTAGCTTTCACTGTGTTCCACCTGATGTATGAAACGGAGTATAGTAGTCCAAATTACACTGCATAATATTCGAACAAGCAAAAAAAAAAAGAAAAGAAACTCCCCGGCAGGATAGTGATAAAAGACGACTCGGTAGATGACAAGAGGGAAAACTCGACAATGAAAAAACACTGCAATAAAAGAAGACTATGAAGATAAAAAAGCAATTATTCCAGATTTAATAAGTAGGGCAAGAGTTACAAAGAAAAACACAACGAAAAACTACTAACCCAGATCAAGGTTTAATGCAAAGACGAAAACAATATTCCATTAACCGACAGTCTGTGCAAAAAGGAATTCTCACGGTTAATGTGGTAAGTTGGGCGTGTTGATACGTAGTTCTCAGAAAAGCAGCACAAAAAAAGACGCGGACAAGGACGAGATGACAAGGACGGGCGCCCGTCCTTGTCATCTCGTCCTTGTCCGCGTCTTTTCTGCGCTGCTTTTCTGGGAGTTCTCACGGTTTTCTTGTTCGATGAGGCGTCGAAGTCACAGAGTTGATCTCTAGCGGCGGCCGTACAATATGAGGAGAAACGATGAGTTGATCGCGGGCTCGATGAAAAACACAGGATCGTTTCCGAGTGCGAGCGGCCGCGAAAGAGGCCCAGAAGACGATCTTTCCAAAGAGCACTGCCGCGGGCTTGCTGCTGTCTGCCTTTTTATACTCTCGGATGGCTGCGCTGCTGCGGCCCATCGCCATGGGCGCGCGCTTGTCGGTCGCTGCCATGAAGAATCATGTTGATGCTTGCTCGAAGGAGAGGGGAGATTCCGTAAGTTCCCCTCTTATGTAAGGCAGCTTCTGACAAAGTATAAATCATAAGCGAAGAATTAATAAAGACTTTCGGAATAAGCAATGTTCTTAACGACATTATCATTTTAAACACCGGTTTCGGATCTTCGTGTGTTCTTAGATTGAGAGTAATCGTGTTTTCTTTCACGAGGCAAAAAAGATGCCATGTTATTTTTTTTCTCCTTTTTTGCATCTTGATGCCGACCTTACGTGAATCGACAGTTAAATCAGTGAACAGTGTTTTTTTACCTGAGTGTGTGTGTCGGGGCTTGTGGAAGTCCCGGCAGAAAAGCCGGCTGGCTTGGCTGTCAAAGCGCGCGACTATCTCTCCATCGTCGTCTGTGTGCAGCACGCGCGCTATCTGGCGCCGAGTGGCGCCGCCCGAGCCATGGTACATCATGACCAGCATGCAGGACAGGTACCAGGGGGAGAGGAGGACGTTGCCCCCTTCCTGGCGCATGCGCAGATAAAACTCCAGCGGGAACTGCAGCAGCGGTCCGGCCATCTCGGGCTCGATGTTGAACGGGGTGCGCAGAAACCTGCGATCCGGCTTGCTGCTGATTATTCTTGGCTTTACGAACATCAAACTTAACGTAGCATACGAGGCAAATGAGGAATTTCGGACTAGAAGTATACGTGAGAACACGTGATCCTCTTTACACTGCTGTGGTATGAGCGCGATCTAGTGCATGTCGATTAGTCGCTCGTAACAACGGCTTACTAGGCCTTTCTAAACATTATGGGTGCTGTCGGGAATTAGGGACTCACTAATTGACTGCATGGGTCGCCTCTGTTGTCACGGTATTGGTGTGCGGAATTCGCTGATGGGAGGCCGGCACTAACGTCAATCCACAGTCACAGATGCCACTAGGTCTTACTAGCGCGGAGTAAACATAACCGAAAACTCAGAGCGTTGGTCATTGAAGAACTAAAAACAGCAACGCGACGACGAATACGAAAAAACGTTCTAGCGCTGATCTTTCGTGTCCGTCGTCGCGGCGCTGTTTTTAGATCTTCGATGACGCACCAACGCAGCGAGTTTTCGGTTCTTTTATATAACACACATCTCAATATTCATGACCGCAGAGGACCCATTCCTTAAGAGAGTTTTCGGACTAGAGTGTTTACTTTCACTCGAAGGCGAAGGTGGCGTGGCACTGAGGCCGCAAGAGCACTGTCGTTTGCGAGTTCCCGCAAGGTTTACAATTACCGACAATTGTACGAATATGATTTCTCCAGCGTAATACTGTGAGCTTATACCGCTACGGTTACCCAGCAAGAATATCGAATTACGATCAAGAACGGTGCGACATCGCCGAGGGCCTACCTTTCAATTTCGCCGTGCTGATCGACCGAATGTGTGGACTCGTGGGCACGGACGGCTTCCAAGCTGACCTCCGTGCTGGTCGCGTAGCTGGCCGAAGAGGAACTCGTGCTCCAGAAGCTCTGCCGCCTGAGTTGGGCAGAAGACATGTGCGCCGCGCAGCTCGAACGGCGGCGTGAGGCCTGCGATCGGGTGGACATGGTCTCTTCCTCTGCTTCTGCGCGTGGCAAACTCACGGTCCGAGGGAAGCACGCGCACGTAACGCTTCTGCTTTTTCTTTTGTAAGGCGGCGCCCCCGTACGGATGGTTTAGAGAGGGCCTGAGGTGTCCTGCCGGCAGTGTGTTTAGAAACGAGTCCTTCTGCAGCTTGTTGATCTCCATTTTTTCCTACTGGTACTATCAAGGGTCTCCGTAGGTGCTGATAAACATTGACCAAGAAATTAGAGGACGCTCAAACTATCCGCTAAGAGTAAGTAGCTGCAATATATAGCGCCTTTAATACCGTCGTTTCATTCGATAATTATTTTGTATTTTGGTCTGTAAACTGGTTTGGGAGAAAGGAAGGCGTACTACTGCCTCACTTTCAAAGGACAGCTGCACTTAGAATTCACGGCACAGAATTCGAGGTATACAGTCGTGAACACTGCGGGAGGGAATCAATTGTTTGAGCATTAATTTGTTTATTACTGCGTACTTATATGTGGCAGGCGTATCTTTTGCGGTTTTCTAACGAGTTTTTTTAATGCATAGCAGACAAACTGGCCTTGGTATTGCATTGACAATATCGCAATTCGCAAATATTCTCAATTTTGTGCAAAACGTTTCTTCCCTTTCATATTGCTCCTGACTGAACACATATCATGAGTTCGAATCACAATCGAGAACTAGCCTCTCATATGACTAGCATATATAAATGCTAAAAGGGAAGCCAAACGGTATGTCACCGAACGCCGCGCAAAGAAGGGTGGCGTCGCACTTTTGCTAGGAACTCAGCAGCAGGCCTGCCGCCTGGCGGCTGAGGCCGTGAAGAATTCCTGTACCTTCACTAGTCCTTAGTCTGCTGGGCTCCTCCCGACCCACCCCCCCCCCCTGGCCTGCGTGCCGGAGGCGGGAAACGGAGGGCCCCTTTTCGGTGGAAAATAAAAGTTTGCATTCATTCATTCATTCATTCCCCTGCGTAGTTTTTCAAGAAAAGTTGGCAAGATGCCAACTTTCTACCCGACATGTATTGTTGTACAATGACGGCGACAGCATTTCGGCACTAAGATCCCAGCATGCTCTGGGGTAGACATTCTTTGAATTGATTAAGACGTTCAGAAGCACTATTTGGCATGATTTGGCATGATAGCGGTTGCAGGTACTAGTGAGAGACTGGCGTTGAGCTTTGCAAAGTGTGCCTTCAATTAAATGAACATTCGTTTGCTTTAGTTGACGTCAGAGTATAAGACTCAACTGCATTGGCTGACTGCCGGCCAATGACCAACCATCGGCATAAGATGGTCGGCCACATACGAGGTAGGGCAGACGTCAGCCTGCGCTCATGGCCCGAGCTTGCAACCCCGACTTACCACCGACCTGATTGAGAACGGTTGCTCGGCCATTTGGCGGCCCACGGTCGGCGCTGTACTCAGTAGGCTAGCAGCCTGCCAACGCCCGTGACATAAATATATGCACGATTTGGATACCGAGTATATCCATAAGGCTGCGCGGGAAAGCTTTAAGCATGACTTAGCCCGATCGTTCAAGGCAGCTCTTAAAATATCATTAATCAATTAGAACACTGAATAAGTACTATTCGCTGCGAAGTTTAATCCATTTAGTAGCGTGCAGGTATGTCTTCAGACTGTACATTTTGATGCTTAGACAAATATGCGCGAAGGGAAATGCAGTTTATTTTACCATGAAGCCAGAACAGGTTACTGGCATTTGATAACATTTGCCACTGTAATACACAACATAATTTATGAAGCAATGACAAGTGGGCTGGAAAAAAACTTTCACAAATATGGTGACAATCTCCCTTCATTATATCAGCAGTGCTAAGCACCACCACCAGTTCTTCCGGGGCTCCGCGAGAATGCTTTGATAATTTTGAACATTAGCGTGATTGAAAATGGGTAGCTGCCTTTTGTGACGCTTGTAGAGCCCGAGGCCGATGGAAGCCTTCGCTACGATCATTCGATAATGTACCAACTAGCTCAACTCTCCGTTTTGTGAAAGGAACCCATGGATGTAATAATAGTGGATGAGTGAGTGCCCAGCACATGCTGCTCGCGAACGGTCTGAAAACGACCCGGGCATAAATAAGAGCGACTACAGCTGACAGCTCTCATTGGGCGTTCGAGAGATGGTAATCCCACCACTGCATATTTTTTTCAATGAAACATACTCTGGACTAAAAACAACAAATACGTCTGTCGTGGGCATAGAGTACCAAAATTACGAAGAAAACTTGAAACACGTGCGCGCACAAAGCACGCAAGAAGGAAGACCATCGCAACTCGGTGTTGAATAAACACTTGCCGAAATGAAGGTAGAGCAGGCACAGAGAAACCAGGTCTAGTTCATTGCAATTACCTTGCGTCCTCATTCTTATAATGTCGCCTCAAAACGAACGCACTGAAATACTGATTTCAATTCCACCCACGGATCCAGCGGCGACGGAATCGGCGCCCGTGACGAAACGTCCCTGAAAGGGGCGTGTATGAAAGGGTAGACAGCCAGACAGGAACCCACATTTACAATCACCGAAACCAAGGAACCCGTATGTTAAACAAAAATTGGACGTCGCATATGCTACGTCTTCATTATGAAACGCAATAGCACCTTTTCCTTCTTTCTCTTGTTTTCTGTTTTATTGTCCGATATCAAGCAGTACTCATACACGTGCCGCTACGTAATATGCATTCACAAAAACACATTTACTCGGCGCTGCTCTAACATCTTGGACCAATGAGCCTTTGATTTTGTGAATTGCGGGCACGTTCGACACGAACTAGGCTTGGGTTTAACCCCAACACCGGAAATTGCGCCACAATACTTTGTAGAATTATGAGCAGTTATTACAGGATCGTGCTCTCCCATTTGCACCCTCCATAATTTGATGACTTAATTTAATAATTTCAAATCATTGTTTCTTACAGACACCCGACACCACCGGATTTTTTGTGCCTCGAGCTCCATGACGCTATCGGGTCAATAAAAATGTTGAGGTCAATAGGAAGAAACACAATGCACCTAAATATATGACACATCCACAGTTATCATTAGCAATGCTTCATCGCTGACGAAATTCTGCAACGCGAGCAACAATCGGCACCGATGAGCAGCGCGCACGCACTTTTACAAGTAGTATTCGTACAAATGTTTTACATCCACGTTACACATAGGTTGTGCTGAGTGCAACCGTCACTGTCGCATAGATTTCCTGGCACACAGAGACAGTGCGGCAGCAGAGACCTCAAAAGTCTATAGGGCAACGGGAAGAACCAGCGCAACAGCAGCGGAACCAAGCCGCGTGCAAGTCAAAGCAGTAGCGTCGTCATCATCGAAGCGATCGCGCTTCGTCTTCTTCGGGCTTTACACTGCCTCCCTTCCGAAATAAGCATCGTCCCGATGCTGAGCACAAAGAACGAAAACACCCGCACAATTACAAGCATATTGTCTGCACGTGTTGCTTTCCGAGTGGAAAAGCGGAGGAAACAAGTAAGCGCTCCTCTATGGTCACACGTAACACGTCCTAACTACATGCACAACTACAGAACGTGATGATGCAGGGTTAGCTTCCGCTGGGAAGCACCTCGTAGTTGAGGTCAGCGATGCGACGAATAACCGTGCACGCTTCAAAGTAGCGCTCCATACGTGTTTTCGACAGACCACGACGGCGAACCGGTGTTCCAACCCAGACCTTATAACCTGGTCGAAAATCAATGTCACGTCTCCGGACGTTGTAGCAATGAGCGCCGGTATGTTGTTGGTGCTGTATGTGTAGTCGTGCCTCTTATCGAACATCATCAGCTACGCCTTCAGGCGGCTGGTGCGGCAGCAAAGCATCGAGCATGGTAGTGCTAGCTGCTTCCTTGAAGCGTTTAGACAAGAGGCCTCTGTCGGAGGAACTGCTGCTGGGCGCTTGGCAGGACAAGGGGAAGGGCATCCAGGCAGTGCGTGCTCTTTGCCGTTATTTGAGCGCCAGCGGACTTGATTCGCGCTTGTAAAGCAAGCTGCTGTGTCTGTATATATATTTCATGTGCCTTCTCCCACATCTTCACCCATCATGACCTTCTTTCTTCTCTCCTTCCCCTTCCCCAGTGCAGAGTAGCAGGCCAGATTTGAATTATTCGGGCCAACCTCTCTGCCTTTTCCTTTCAATAAATCCGTCTATCTATCTATTTTCTTCCACGCACCAGCTGAAACGGTGACATACGAGTTGTCGATCCTGGATTATAGGCGAACGTAACATAAGGTAATACCTGGTCCTAATTCCGATGGTTGCCGTCCACGTATACATGGCGATCATATCGGTCATCGTATAGTTCAGCCTCTCCGTCAGCCCACTAGTTTTCGGATGATAATTCGCGGTATAGTTCAACTCTGGCTGGTACAGCTTAGACAGGATCTCTTGTAGAAGTTGTGCCAGAAATGCGGTACCCCGGCCAGTGATCAAAATTACCGGTGCGCCACGCCGGAAGACACTCGATGAAAAATTTGGCTCCTTCTGCAGCCGTCGCACACGGAATTGCGCGGAACTCAGCAAACAGCGCGTGAGTAATAGTCTTTCGCTAGGATAATGTATTTGTTGCCGGACTGGGACATGGTTAAATGGGCACAGAAAATCCATTCCGATTGTCTAGAACGGAGCACTCGGTGGTTCGATTGACTAAAGAATTGGCCCGCCGGATGTGTGGATGGAGTCTTCCGCCGTTGGCCCTCGCGACAAGTTTTTGTGTACTGACGCTCGTACTCAGCCAGTTTCGGCCAGTAATACTTTCCCGAATCCGTGAAAATGTTCGGCTGTAATGAAGGTGACCAGCATGTAGGATCATCCTAACAAGCTTCCGTGATTTCGGTGAACAGAAAAGTCTTTATTGTACATGACGCCATTCCTAATTCTAAAGGTGGGTAGCACACGCAGAAAAACACGAGGTACCACATCTTTGTCTCCTTCGAGGTGCGTCATTAGCTGACGAAGCATGGGGATCATGCCCTTGTCGAACCACCGTAGGTGTCGCCTTTTATACTGCAATAAGGCTGTCCGCGTCATCGTCTCCTAACGCCGGCGGGCCTCGTGACAAGCAATCGGCGTCATGTTTTCGGCCGGATTTATATACGACATTTCACTTGGCGCCACCATGAGGCGGCACCATAGACCAGTGATAATAAAAAGGGGAAACGGCACGAGCAGTTGTATGCGCAGTCCATGTTTACGTCTTTCTTTTTCGGACTTATCGGAGTATGCCGTGGGAAAGCTTCTCCGCAAACCCCTAACGCGCTCGTAACACATCGCCTTAATTCCTTTCGGCTAAAATGTAAAGCTAATGTTAAAAAAAAGCTGGCAGGTGTATAAATGAAAGGTATCAAGAGCACACAAAGAAATCCTAATTTTAGGCATCACTGTGAAGTAATTTAGAGCCACAATACGTCTTATGCGAGGTGTATGCATACATGTTTCATTAGAGTATGTATCGCATATATTACTAAGGATTGCAAGAACCATATATTTCATGCTTTGCAACAGGAGACAACCGTTGTGTTTGTGGTGAAAACCTTGTGCACAACCGTTGTGTTGGTGGTGAAAACCTTGTGCTGGTGGTCTATTGACCTTTCTGAAGCCCAAGCCCAATATATCTAGAATTTGGGACCCCCCCCCCCCCCCCCTTGCGCTCTAGCTGTTTGCAGCGGTTCTTTTTTTTTTCTTGGCACTGACTACAGTGACGGGGCTTGCCACTTTAACAAGAGCGTTAGAGTGACGGGGCCCGTCACTTTAATAACAGCGCTGTACTGTGACGGGGCCCGTGACTTTAACAACAACGCTGTGCGGTGACGAGGTGCGTCACTAACTCACGCGGGGCCGTTCGCGTATCCAGTGACTATATAACTTCTTTTTCTTTTTATTATTCCCTACAATTTCTTATTACTACGGCCATGCCTCATCAAAGCATTCTCGAGGTAGAGCGCGCTTTTCTTTTGTTACGGCCTTCCCAATGGGGTCTGTTTCGTTTCCACCGGCCGCCGCGCCTAATCCGCGCGCCTTCGATCGTCAGTGCGGCCGAGCACGCGGTCGAATGAAGCTTCGGGTACACTTACCCCAACACTTTTCGCCTCTAAATTTTGCACAAAAATAAATATATCAGGCTATGGAGTGTGCCTTCGAAAGCTGTATGCAAGCGTGACGCGACCTGGCGCGACTGCATAGCGAGTGCAGTTCCTTCCTTCGCCTGTATAGTGAACTTCATTATCCCCCCCCCCATTTTTTTTGGTAGTGACAACAGTCCGTAATGACTACAGTGACGGGACCCATCACTTTAAAAGCACTACTATAGCAGCGACGTGTGCCCGTTACACGGGCATGTGCTCTTCGGTGCGCATGAACCATAGGGGAGAAAGCCGGTTTTCCGGTTTTACACAAACGAGTGACATAATCACTTTATTCGTGCATAATATCAAAGTAACCACAACTCTGGTAGCAGCCGCGGGGCTGACAGATGTCGTAAATGGTGACGCTGCAGGAGTGGTGGAAAGTTTAGTTCAGGAAGTTGACGATGTCAGGGCGATAGCACAGCAAGCGCAGATCGTTGTGCACAGTATCGGAGGTGCTAGGAACGAACGGAGAACTTGAAAAGCATGTGGCGACAGTTACTTATCAAATAAGAAAGTAAGGCCTAGAGAAGCGTTTCGAAGTGGTTGAGGTAAATAGGGAGTTACATAGAGCAGATTTTGGCAGCGCTTTTCAGCGATATAGCATCCATTTTAACAGAAGGAAGGGAGCAGAGATCGGCTGGCGCCTGGCAGGCAGGGCTGTAGCTTTTTTAGGGGGGTCGCCGAGGGCTCCGGAGTGAAGCAGGAGAAAGTGTAATAACGGGGGCTGAGCCCAACAAAATGGCAAAGAGGAGGTCCAAGGACGGTCTAAGGACGGAGGAGGTGTCTAAGGATGAAATCGACCAAAAATGGGAATCGTATCAACAAAAGGAACTTTATGTACAGGCCCTCGTCCAAAGTAAAATAAAGCAGTCCACCGATCGCCGGATGGCTGAAATACAGGATGCCAGGTGGACCAAGAAAATTGCTAGAACCATATAAGCTGACTGGGAAAAAGAATCAGAGGAAGCAGGACCGAATTCAAGACAACCAGGAAAATTGTTTAAAGGGAGCCAGCGCTGTGAACTACATTACATCAGTTAAAGCCGAGCCATTTAAGAGTGCCGATAGGGTAATCTCCCCAATCAGGAAGCAACGCAAGATAGCCAAATACAAAGCATCTTAGAACTGACCAACCTAACTGGAAAAAGGCAGACAACAATATTCCTAAAAGCACATCAACAGGAATAGATGAAATTCCAATCAAGCTATCAAGCTGATTAATGAATTTGATCCAAGAACTAAGGAAATGTTAAAATCTTTAGAAACAGTCATACCGAGTAAGCGAATTCCGGACAGCTGGCATTAGAGTAAAATGAATTTGATTTATAAAGAGAAAGGAGATAGGATGCACATAAAATCCTACAGGCCGGTTACCATAACATCTGTTATGTACAGGTTGGCCATGCAGGCGGTGAAATTAAAGGTGCAAGCATAGGTGGAAAGTAACAAGATACTCGGAGAACTTCAGGACGGCTTTAGAAATGGTAGGCGCTTAGATGATAACCTGTTCGTGCTTACCCAATGCATCGAAATGCAATGCAATGCTCTCGCTGGAGCCACGTTCAGGTCGCCGTTTGGCAACTTCCACCATAATCATGTCCACCGAGAGCAATCCCGACCAGGCCGGACCCTCTACCTCGGCTGCACCAACGCCTCCGACTCTGCCCCCACGTCAACGTGACCCGCCGCTGTTCGCTGGTTGTCGCGACGAAGAAGTCGATGACTGGCTCGACACATATGAACGCTGCAGTGCCTATAACCGGTGGGACGATGCTTTAAAATTTCTCAACGTTTCGTTCTATCTCATTGAGGTCGCCAGAAACTGGTTCATTAATCGCGAACCCCACACTACTAACTGGACCACTTTCAAACAGCAGTTCCGACAATACTTCGCGACCCGGCAGTTCGGACTGAGATCGCGAGAAACAAGCTCGCTTCCCGCCTTCAAGGTCCTGATGAATCATATGCGTCTTACATAGAGGCTGTTCTTGCACTTTGTCGGCGCATAATTCCCACCATGACAGAACCTGAACGTGTGCACCACGCCTTAAAAGGGATCAATTCTATGGCTTATCATACCTTAGTTGCCCAGAATCCTTCAAGTGTAGATTCAATTATAACGACCTGTCAACGCCTCGACCAGCTGCAGTCCTCTCGATTACAGCCCAGCTTCGCAACTGGTCCGACCTCTGCTGACCTTGATCTGCGGGCAATGATTCGAGCAATCATACGCAAGGAGCTCCAAGCCCTCAATTCTTTTTGTCGACATGGGTGCGATCATTCTTCCGCACCTTCTAATGACGCCGTTCTAAGCAACATGATTAAAGAAGAGTTATCAACTATCAGCCACCCCATGACATCCGAACCTTCTGCAAACCATCCAGCGCCGACTTACGTGCACGTCGCTGCATCCCCCCCTTCTTTGGTTCCCCCGCCCCGACCGGCACCAACTTACAATCACGTCAATGCAATGGCGATGGCTCAACCTACACCACCCTATTACGCACCTTGGCGTCCCTCCCGACCAGTCTGCTATTACTGTGGTATTAGAGGACATATATCCCGCTTCTGTCGTCGCCGCCTTCAGAACAAGCGCCGTGGTTACGACACCTTCGAAACTGACATGCCTTCAACCTCATATTATCAACGCCAGTCTATTCCAAGCCCACCTCGACGATCCTCCCCACCTCCGGTATCTTCCTCTGAGCCTCGTGGGAACCATGTATCCCGACGCCGGTCCACGTCCCCATACCGCCGCTCAGTTTCCCCTCTCCGCCCCGCAACAACTATCCCTGTCCGCCCTCCGGAAAACTAAGCGTTGCAGTTTCCGGAGGTCAAACTGCACTCTACGAACTTACCAAAAGTCCTCCAGATCGCCCGTATAATGTGATTTCTGTTTTCGTTGAAGGATTACCGGTCGAAGTTTTGATTTATATAGGGGCTGCAATTTCTGTCATTCACGCTGATTTGTGCTACCGTTTGCGAAAAGTGACAACACCATATGATGGGCCTGAACTCCGTGGAGCCAATGACGTCCCTTTGCGCTCTTCAGCGAAGTGCACCGTACGAGTTGTTGTCGACGGCATCCACCATCATGTGCAGTTTGCTGTGCTCTCACCTTGTGCGCACCTGATGAGTTTTGGATAGGATTTTTTGTCAACCGCTTCAGCGTTAATTTCTTGTGGTGACCGTGTTATCCATATGACAGGCAGCGATTTTTCATCTAACTTTTCTGAACGACATGATCCCCTCGTTGCCGCCGCTGATACTGTTTTGCCTCCTCAGTGCGAAAAACTGCTTACTGTTGTTTCTGACCACATCACTGACGGGGACGTACTCATAGCACCATCATATAGTCATCTTGCAAGCGGCATCGCTTTCCCGTCAAGTCTTGTCCGGTTTCACAACGGCTCAGCGACAGTACTGGCCACTAACACTTCACGTGAATCCCTCGTGCTCCCAAAAGGAACTTCTCTGCATTGCATGGTGGATGTTCAACCTTTTTCCCTGATGGTGCTCACCGCCCCTCCGCCTCAGCAAAGTGTTTCGTCAGACGTCTCTCTTTCTGTTCTCGCAAAGACTATTAATTCTAAACTCACGCCGAACCAATGCCAAGAACTGCTGACATTGCTTCGACACCACCAAGCCATTTTTGATGCCACTTCCACACCACTGGGACGGACTAGTGTTGCGCACCATCGCATCATTACTGAAGGTAACTCTAGCGTTCGCCGACGACCTTATCGGGTTTCCCTCTTTGAACGAAAAGTAATTGAA
This sequence comes from Amblyomma maculatum, assembly GCF_055883805.1. Classification (NCBI taxonomy): domain Eukaryota; kingdom Metazoa; phylum Arthropoda; class Arachnida; order Ixodida; family Ixodidae; genus Amblyomma; species Amblyomma maculatum. Next base: position 175,739,895 of record NC_139345.1, read on the forward strand.
GAAAATGTAAATGACATGCTCCATCGCAATATAATTCGTCCCTCAGCAAGCCCATGGTCCTCCCCAGTAGTGCTAGGTAAAAAAAAGACGGCTCGGTACGCTTTTGTGTTGATTACCGCGCGCTCAACAAAATTACCCGCAAAGGTGTATATCCGATGCCACGAATTGATGACGCCCTTGACTCTCTCCAAGGCTCCGAATATTTCTCGACCTTGGACCTCCGCTCAGGTTATTGGCAAATACCTATGCACGAGGACGACAAAGAAAAAACCGCTTTCGCAACACCCGATGGCCTTTACAAATTTAATGTTATGCCTTTCGGACTTTGTAACGCACCAGCGACATTTGAAAGAATGATCGATACTGTGCTTCGTGGCCTAAAATGGAGAACCTGTTTGTGTTACTTGGACGACATTGTTATCTTTTCGGAAACCTTTAATGACCATCTCACGCGCCTGAATGAAGTCCTCACCTGTCTCGCTTCGGCAGGCCTTCAGCTCAACACCAAGAAGTGCCACTTTGCACAGAGGGAAATTAGAATATTGGGACATCTGGTCAGCCATGACGGCATTCGCCCAGATCCTGAAAAAATAATCGCGGTCTTGAACTTTGGTCGTCCACAACGGGCTACAGATTTGCGCAGTTTCCTCGGCCTCGCCTCTTATTTCCGCCGTTTTATAAGGCATTTTGCAACTATTGCTGCACCACTTCATGGGCTACTTAAAGCACGCAGCCCTTTCGTATGGACGGAACAGTGCGAAACTGCTTTTAATGACCTAAAGCACGCCCTCACATCAGATCCTGTTCTTGGCCACTTCAGTGACAGCGCTCCAACTATCCTGCACACCGATGCCAGTGGTCACGGTCTTGGCGCTGTACTTCTGCAGCGTGATGCAACATCGCGTGAGAAAGTGATTGCCTTTGCCAGTCGGACTCTGACTCCAGCTGAGAAAAACTACACCATTACCGAGCAGGAGTGTCTTGCCGTCGTCTGGGCTGTCCAAAAATTTCGCCCTTACCTATACGGTCGGCACTTCACAGTTGTGACCGACCATCATGCTCTTTGCTGGTTGTCTTCACTCAAAAATTTGAAATGCCGACTTTACCGCTGGATTCTACGCCTGCAAGAATACCATTTCGACGTCACTTATAAATCTGGTCGCCAACACCAAGACGCCGACGCTCTCTCTCGCTGCCCACTTACGGAATCAGCCTGCTGTTTTTCTTCGCAACGCATTTCTACCTCTGACCACAGCCGACAATCTCTTCCCCCGGCGCATATCACAACACTTTCTTTTGACGATTCTGAGCACAAACACGCACTCCGCTCGCAGCAAATTAGCTGACGCCTACTGCCGTCCTATCATCGACCGCCTTATCGGCGCTTCGGGACCGCCCAATGCTAGACTTCGCCGACAGCTTCGCAATTTCAAGCTCGAAGATGGCATCCTACTTCGTTACGTGTATTGCCCTGATGGAACTCGCTGGATCCCAGTCGTGCCGCATGTGCTTCGCCCACGTATACTGGCGGCTCTCCACGATGACGCTACTGCAGGCCACCTTGGTTTTGACAAAACCTACGACCGCGTGAGAAAACGATTCTTTTGGTCTGGCTTATCTTCCACCGTTGCCAAATACGTCGCATCCTGCCCTCTGTGCCAACGTCGCAAACGGCTGACTTCTTCACCCGCTGGCCTTCTACAACCTCTTCCTTGTCCCGCCACGCCATTCGACGTAGTCGGCATCGACTTATTAGGTCCCCTACCTCTCTCCGATGGGGGTAACCATTGGATTATAACAGCTGTCGACCACCTCACACGCTACGCTGAGACAGCCCCTGTACCGACTGGTTCCGCTGAAGAAGTAGCAAATTTCTTTTTGCGATCAATTGTATTGCGTCATGCTGCTCCTCGGGTGCTCCTAAATGACCGCGGTACAGCCTTCTTATCGAAGGTCGTTGCCGAAGTTCTTCACGTGTCATCCACCCTTCATAAGACAACCTCAAGCTACCATCCCAGACTAACGGTCTGACTGAGCGATTTCATCGCACCTTGTCAGACATGATATCCATGCATACATCACACCAGATCATCGAAATTGGAACACTATTCTACCATTCGTCACATTCGCCTATAACACAGCAGTACAACGGACTACCGGTTATTCTCCATTTTTCCTCGTTTATGGCCGTCCTCCCACTACAATTCTCGACGCTTTCTTCTTCTCTACGCCCGACTACTCCACATCAGTACCTACCCATTTTTTATCTCGTGTGGCCAGATGCCGTCATCTTGCCCGCCTCAACACGGCAGCGTGCCAGGAAGACCGCAAGACTCGCTATGATTCTACACATCGAGTGGTCTCTTTTCGTCCTGGCGACGAAGTACTGCTTTATGCACCATTGCGCACCCCTGGCCTTAGTGACAAATTCCACCACCGCTACATAGGTCCCTATGAGGTCATAAGCCAAACTTCCCCAGTGAATTACAAAGTGACGCCTGTTGATCCCCCAGCTGATCGACGCCATCGTGGAACTGAAATTGTTCATGTGTCTCGCTTGAAACCGTTTGTGCGCCGCAATGCATCGCTTAGTTAGGAGCGGCCAGGCTGGCCGCTTCCGACCCCCCGGGCACATTGTGTGAGCCTTCCGTGGATGTTCTTTAATTTGTTCATTCCATGATCTTCCTCTTTCATTTGTACATACCATCATCATCGTCCCGTGGCGCCGGCTCCGACACGCGCCTGGGTTTTTGTCATCGGATTAAAACGCTAGACAAGGCATCGCTGGCCTTGCCGTCACGACCTTGCCGTCTCAACCTAGCCTTCTTTCACAATATCTAAGAGTGGAAAATAGACCTTTGTATTTGGCCTTCCTGGACATAAACAACGTCCTGCGACAACGTCAACAGGGAACTCCTCCGAAACATATTAAAAGAACAAGGTGTCGGTTGTGAGATTTTGATTTCCTACAGGAAATATACCGGGATAAAAAAGTAGAAATTACATGGGAAGGAATAAGAAGTACGGAAGCTTGCAAGGTGTGCAAAGGATTAAGACGAGGTTGTCCTCTATCCCCGCTGCTGTTCATGCCTTATACGATAAATATGGAACGGAGGATACAAGAAAGTAACCTAGGTTTTAACCTGTCATATAGATAGATGGAAGGGCGGTAGGGCAGCTCCTCCCCGAGTTGATGTATGTAGACGAGATTGTGCTGTTAGCAGATAGCCAGGACGACTTGCAAACTCTAGTTAAGTATTGCGGAGACGAAGGGGACGCTCTAGGCTTCAGTTTCAGCGCAGTTACGTCGGGTCTGATGGTCTTCAACGGCTCAACTGGTGAGTGTCTTAAAATACAAGGCCATGAAACATCCAGAGCGGCAGTATATAAATATCTCGGGGCATCGGTAAACTAAGGATTGGCATACATTGAAAAGCATGAGCAATCACTAAGGGCAAAAAGGCGAAGAAATGCCGGGATGATCAAGCATAGGGCATTGTGTGGATACAACAGGTATGTGGTTTGGAGGGGTATTTGTAAAAGAATTATCGTGCCCGGGCCTATTTTCGGAAATGCGATCTTATGCCTAAAAGCAGAGGTACAGTCGACATTATAAATAAATCAGACAGCCGTCGGACGATTCGCACTGGGTGCCCACGGCAAAACCACAAATGAGCGGTACAGGGAGATATGGGCTGGGCATCTTTCGAAGTAGGGGAACTCGGAGTAAAATATTATATGAGGAACGCCTGAGGAAATTGGACAACAGGTGGGGGCAGCTAAAGTATTTAAATGCTCATACCTAAAAGGCGCTTACTCAAAATCGAGGAAAATAACTAGAAAACTAACCAGTAAGTATGCTGGTGTTTGCAAAAGTTGATCTTACGATCGCTTAGGGGCCCCACACAACACCCTGAGCAGGAGAAGATGAGTTCTTTTATTTCTATAGCAATACTGCGCCAGGTTTCGAGTCGTCGCGTGGTCCCTTCGAAGGCCACGCATCACCTTTTACAGCCAGGGAGGAGGCGCAGAAGAAAAAGACTGGTAACTTACGCTCTCGCGTCATACTCTTAAAGGATGATCTTAGGTGTTCCCAATAATGTGTCACCTTACACTGATAGGGGAATAATGCAGCAGGCAAAAGAAGCTTCCGCCGTTGCTTTCACAATTCAACTAGGGTTAACCAGAGCTAAACCACAGCCAACCTTTTTTGTGCCATTGTAAAGAAAACGTCAAAAACGCGCTGAAGACGGGCAACGCGGCGCCGGTTGGTAGCTGTAGTCGCCCCTCTGCTGAAGCGAATGGATTATTGTAGATGGCAACGTTTAGTTTCGTTGAATTTGTCGGCGGGTGTACAATTACGTCGGTCGTCGAAGAGGGTTGAGTGGGCCTTCTCCAAGTAAATGGTCCCACTCACCGCTGTGCACACGCCAGTCAGTGAGTCTCCATGAGAAGAATGCACTGTTCCTTTCACTCAACAGCGGGGACATAGATTTCAGTGTTTTCACATTGACACACAAAAAAAGTTTATAACTAACTTTTGTAAGCTGACGAACCAAAAAACAAAGTGAACCCCCTCTTCACCACCGTTTTCTTGGCCTTTAAAAAGCTCCGGGTTTGCATGCTCGGCCGCGTCATGTGCTCCGTGCATCATCTGAGTGCTTGTCTGCTTGTACTCAGTTGTTTTTCGCCTTGCCCAGTTCTCGCCATGGTCGATTTCCAAGGAGAAAGGTGAAAGATTATTAAATTACGATGCGCTTTCAAAAAAATCTGTAATTTTGAAAGCTATTTTCGAGGTGCGAACTTTTTTATTCTCCCACAGCTTAGCAACACAAGACGTGCCACCTAAACTCCTTCAAATTACATGTCGCTTGCCCTCTTCCCCTCGAGTAGCGAATTCGCGTTCAAGATTTTTTTTTATGTATGAGCCTGCCAACAAGCGTGTTTTGAAAACAATGTTCACGGCGATTAATGAATCATAATTTTTCGCTTTCGAAGGCACCAATAAATAACATTTCCAGCCAGCTTCTTTGTCAGCCAGGGAACCGAAAAAAGTAAAATTAAGTAACTCCACTGGCAAAGAGCGCCGACTTTGCGCGCGTCTGCACGCGCCCGTTCCCCCTCCTCCTCATTCTCGCTACTGCTCCGTGTGCACGCGCGGACTTCACATACAGCCGTGCGCTGCGCGGCCGCGGCTGCACGTAGGTTTTAAAGTTCCTCTCCGGTATATCCTATACAAAAAATATGGCCGATTTGAATAGTTAATCAAATATGAAGTAGGTGCGTAGCACCGCTTATCCCCGCTATACCTTTCATGCATACGCTTCGGCGATTTACACTTTCTGCAAAATCTTCCTCACATCACGCAAGAGGTGGCCAGCAGTCACAAAGGCAAACAGAGCCGGCGGTTGCGCAGTTGCCAAGAAAATCGCGTTCAAATATCCTTGTCGCAGCTTGATTTTTCGCGAGCCTCTCAGCGGCGTGTACCTTTCTGGCAGCAGCCTTCGCTTGCTGTCCAGGATCCCGTTGCCCTGGAGTTTCTACCGTACGTTTCTTCCTCTTCGCTTCGGCATCCATTTCACGCCGACGCTCAGTGCCTTGGGTCGTTTCGTGAGCACGCTCGGCACGTTTCCTCGTTCCTTGTGATTCTACATTCTTGCACCGTTTAGCTGCAACACCAGATTCAGTAGACTCACGTTCCCGCTGCCTTGCACGTCAAGCCCGGCGAACCTGCGCCCCAATGCCAGATGGACCGGTTTCGTCCATTGCGACGCGAAGCAAACGCACACACGCTTGTGCAACGCTGCCCTGGGACGGCCGCCACATCCGCAACTGACACGCCCCTCTCTCACTGTCTTACTCTCTAACTGGGTGCATCATGCTGTCGCTCCGCCCCCTCAGTGTTAGATCGCGGGATGTAGGCGTCGCCACTTTCCCTTCCTCCTCTCAAGTTCACAGAGAGATGGATGTACAGAGAAAGAGAGAAGCTTCTACTACAGCTCCGCGGCTGCTCCACCTCCTCAATGCTGAGACGCGCACGTAGCCACCTTCTCTTTCTCCGCTTCAAGTTCACGAAGAGAGAGAGTGATCGACTTCGGATAGACCTCGGCGAAATCCGTGATTGCGGCTAGTAGTGCTACGCACTAAAAATGGCCTATGTACTTCAATGTAAAATTTTGTGGTCAGCTGTGCCTACCTATGGACTTTTATAGTCGGCTATAAAGTGCCATTGCAATATCTATAGGCAGCTATAAAAATTCTATACCACTTTGTCTATAGCTTCGGGACCATACAAAACCTCTTCAGCTAACTATAGAAAACCATATGTCCACGAAGATATAGCCTTTACAGTAATCTTTAGCTGTCTATAGAAATTTGAATGGCTCTAAAGCTACAGACTGAAGGCCATAGAATCAGTTTTAGCAAGGTATAGAAACGTTTATGCTCCTGGAGCTATAGATTATTAGTCATACAGTTATTTTTAGCTGTCTATAGCAATTTGAATGCCTCTAAAACTACAGACTGCAAAGCCATAGAATCAGTTTTAGCAAGCTATAGAAAAGTTTATGCTCTAGAAGCAATAGAATATTAGTAATTATACAGATATCTTTAGCTGTCTATATAAATTTGAATGTATCTAAAGCTACAGACCAGAAGCCATATAAGCTAATTTAGCTGGCTATGGAACAGTGTATTCTCCTAAAGCTATGTACTAATAGTCATACACTTATCTTTAGCTGTCTATAGAAATTTTAATGGCTGTAAAGATACAGACTGATAGCCATATAAGCTGCTTTACCTGGCTATAGAGTGAGTGAGTGAGTGAGCGAACTTTATTGACTGCTCGGGGACCTTTTTCTTCGCCTCTTCAACCGAGGCTGACGAGCGGTTGGCGCCCCCAGTCCAGGGCACCACTGGCTTTCGCCAGTTTGCGAGCTCTTGTGACCAGGTAGAGCTGAGCCTCCGGGTCAGAGCTGGCCAGCAAAGCCTCCCACTGTCTTTCATTTGGGTTTTCAATTTTTTGTAGATGTGAGCTGCATTCCCATGTTATGTGGCACAGGGTAGGGGTCTTCCCGCACCACGGGCACTCATCTCTGAATGTCGTGGGATGCATCATGTGTAATATGTGTAAATTAACGAAGGTGCCGGTCTGTAGCCGCCTCAAATCTATGGCCTCCTCGTTGCTGAGCTTTTTATGCGGCTCCGGATATACTTTCCGCAAGCCTCTGTAGTGTTGTAGTATTGTGGTGTAGTCAGGGTCAAGCGGAATCAGGTCCTCTGTCACGAGACTGTTGGGCGCACGGTAGGTTGCATGTCCTCGTGCTACCCTGTCTGCGTACAAATTCCCCGTGATCTCTGCATGCCCCGGAATCCCCATTAGTGTTTAAGTGTATTGTTTTGTTGGCTCGCTTGTGGAAGAAAGGATTTGGTGCGCTACCTTTGATAATTTACCCCGATGAAAATTTCTGCACGCGGATTGAGAGTCTGACAGTATCGTCAGACTCTCTCCCGTTTCTCTTCCTTGCCTAATGGCCAGTGCGATAGCCACTTCCTCTGCCTCCGTGACTGTACAGTTTTGAATCGAGGCGCTAACTGCCTCCCGGCCTTCGCAGTCTGTAACCGTGGCTATCGCCCTCTTTGCGTTGGTTTCGTATAAGGCTGCGTCGGGGAACCTTGACGTGTCTTGTTGACCGAATGTTTTTTCATAATACTCTGCCCTTGCCTGCCTCCTTCCCGGGTGTAGGCGGGGGTCCATGTTTCTTGGTATGGGCCGAACTCGGTACCAATTTCTGACTTCCCGCGATACCTCTCTTGTCTTGCTATAAGCCTGCAGGTGTGTGCTATATCCCAGTCTTTCTAACACCCGTCTTCCCGTCCTCGTTTGTAGAAGTCTGTTTAGCTGTGACTTGATTTGGGCTTCTGCTAATTCTTGTATTGTATTGTGCAGACCCGGAGCTGCTAGCTTGTGGTTCGGTGTGTTCTTGGGGAGCTTGAGTGCGGTCTTGATAGCCATTTTGATGATGGCTTCCGCTCTGTCTTCCTCTCTTTTGGTCATATTGAAGTAGGGTAGAGCATACGCTACTCTGCTAATAACGAGGCTCCGGACAAGTTTGAGTGTGTCGGGCTCTTTCATCCCCATCTTTTTGCTGGTCACCCGTGCTATCATTCGAGCGACCTGCTGGGTCGAGGTCTTGAGCAGATTAAGTGTGTGTTGACACCTTTGATTCGATTGGAGCCACATCCTCAGGATCCTCACGGTTGTCTTTTCGGGTAGTCTCCCCATGCAGCCAGATCTCGAGCTTGTGGCCTTGATCTGTGGGAGCAGAGCTGTTGCCCTTCCCTCGCCAGAATCTGATCACTTCTGATTTTCCTGATGAGCGCTCCAAGCCCCTCTGTTTTAGATATTCTTCGATGACAGATGCTGCTTCTTGCAATTTCGCTTCCTTCTCCCCGAGTGATCCTGTGGTCGTCCAGATGGAGACGTCATCAGCATACATAGCGTACTGTATGCCCTCCACCTTCTCGAGGCGCCTGGCCAGGCCAATCATTGCCGCGTTGAACAGTGTGGGCGAAATGACAGCTCCTTGAGGTGTCCCTTTGTTGGGCGGGGAGAACGTTTCTGTTTCTATATTGCCAATCTTGATTTCGGCCGTCCGGTTACTCAGAAAGCTCCTAACGTACGCGTAGACTCTGGTTCCACAACTCGTGTCTGCCAGACCATCTAAGATCGCCTTGTGACTAACATTATCAAATGCACCTTTAATGTCCACTGCCAAAACTACGTGTTCTGCCGAGCGTGGGATACTCGTCAAGACCCCTTCTTTGATCTGCAGGAGAACGTCCTGGGCTGATAGCTTTTCTCTGAAGCCAAGCATGGTGTCCGGCATCTGAGCGCTATCCTCTAAGTAATTTTTCAGTCTATTATTGACAACCCTCTCGAAAATCTTCCCCAGGCACGAAGTTAAAGAAATGGGCCGCGAATTCTCTATTGCCAATTTTTTGCCGGATTTCTGGATCATAATGACCACCGAGTGTTTCCACTGCGCTGGCACCGTTCCTGCTTCCCAATGCTTGTTCATGAAATGCGCCAGTGCCTTGATATTGCTGTTGCTCATGTTCCGAATTATGCCATTAGTGATCTTGTCGTCACCAGCTGCTGTGTTTCGAGTGGCACTTGCTATTGCCGTCCGGACTTCTTCCTCCGTGATCGGCTCTCGTCAGTTGTTCAGCGTACTCCGCCGCCTTCTTTGTGATCTCCACGATTTTCATCCTAAGCTTTCGATTGTGCCTCTGTTTTTTCCATCTTCTTAACAGTCCCCTTCTCGCTTCCCACAGGTGGAGTAGATGGGCGTCAATTTCTGGTGTCTCATTTGTGCGTGTCAGTTCTTGCGTAAATCTCTGCTTGTTTTTCCGCAGCGCCCCGCACCAGCTATCAAGATCCTCAATCTCGCCTTGGTCCTCCTCCTGCGTTTCTCTGGACTTGTGCCAGTTGGTAATCCTGGCTGTGCCAACCTGACGCCTGATCTTGCAGGTGTGGATGGTCGTGCTTACTGTATAGTGATCACTGCCCAGATCGTTAAGCGTGTTTATTCACTCAACATCGCCGCAGTTCTTGACCATCGTAAGGTCCTGGCTAGTGTCCTTGCTCACACTGTTGCCCGTTCTCGTGGGCACTCCCGGGTCCGTTACCAGTGTTAATTCATGTCTGTCTATTAGCTCTCTAATAATGCGGCCTCTCTTGTCCTGTCGCGTGTATCCCCAGGCCAGGTCGTTTGCATTAAAGTCGCCTAATATAATTAGCTGATTTCCTCTTACCAAGTTTAATGTTTCTCCGAGAAGCCTGTCGAAGTCGATCTTTCGTTGGGAGGGGGAGTGTATACATTTAGGATAAAAGTGCCCTTTTTTTGTCACTCTTTTGGACCACCTCCACAAGGATATGGGGGGTTTCAATCCCTTTAAATTGGTCATGCCGAATTGTTGTAATGGTCTTCTCCATCATTGTCGCCACCTTCCAGCTCTCGTCATCGGCAGCAAAGACCTCGTACCCGCTAATTGAAGGGGAACTGCCAACCTCCTGTAGGGCTATCACAGCCGGTGGTTCCGCTTGTGAGGCCAGCAGCTGTGACAGCATCCCCTTCTTGCGTCTGATGCTTCTACAATTCCACTGGCAAATCTCTAAGCGGTCTTGCTTCGCCTTCTGGTGTCTAGTCATGATCGGTCTCAGATTGCAAGCTGGTCAGTCCGGGCCTGTGATACGGCTTCTCAGCCCTTTCTCTTACTGTGGTGGCTGTTTGCTTCCTAATAAGTTTGGTCATCTCGATTTGCATCGCCTGAAACTTTTGTTCTATATAGCCTGTGACTTGTTCCATGGCTTTCTTTGTGATTTGCTCAATGATGTGTGGGAGCAGCTGTGCTAGCTTTTCATCTGCTATTCTTCATATGTCTTCGGCAGTCAAAGGGGGTGTCTGATTTACCGATGGTGTGGATTTTTCGAACTTGTTTTGTGTAATGTTAATTTGGTTCTGCATCTGATCTAATCGTTGCTTAATCATTGCGTTCTCCTTTCTTATCCCTTTTAGCTCGGCTAGAATTTCTGTTCTTTCCTCATCTAGCTGTTTTTGGGAGGGCAAGGCTGGCCAGCTCACCTGATCAAGGTCTTTTTTCTTCTCTTCTTTCTTCTTCTCCCAGGTGCCTGGCTTGCTTTTCTTCGCTGGCTTCTTGAGTTCCGCGTTGGCCTACGACCTGGACTGGGACCTGGACCGCTCACGCGATGTTTCCTCCTCCCCGTCCGAACTGAACCACCTCTGATGCTTCTTCATGATGCCCTTTGTTTCTGGGCAGCTCTGACGTGACTTTGGATGTCCCTTTGTCTTCTTTGGGATCTCCTTGAGCTTGCTTCGGCATCCGGTGGCTCCAGTCTCATGTGCTTCTCCACAGAGAGCGCATTGAGGTTCGCACTCGTGACTTTCCTCCGGATCTTGCTTGTTGCATCTTCTGCATGCCCTGATAGACAGGTTCGGGCATACGTCTGTTCGGTGTCCTGGCTTTCGGCAGGTGTAGAAGAATTGCTTCGTTGGCTTGTACGGATCACATGGGATCTCTCCCCCATAGTAGTACACCCACTTCGGTACGATTGGCCCCTCAAAGACAATGAGGGCCGACTTGGACTTGCCCATTGCTCTGGCCGCGATAATTTTCACGCCCTGGGCCCTGACGAACAGGCTCTCCATTAATTCTTTCTCAGTTGCCCCGTGGTTGATGCCGTGGGCCACCCCTTTGAGGTACTCTTCCGGTGTAGCCATGAAAGCGTTGACCGGATGGTCTTTTCCCTCGAAATTCAAGCTTCGGATGCTCATCATGCGCTCCGCCATCTGCATGTCTGGGGTGCTGGTGACGATGATGTTGGATCCCGGTCGGAGGCGGACCAACAAGTCTTTCAGACGAAAATTGTGTGGATCTCCGCAGGCTTGCGCTATAGCCTTGGCTGCTTGAGGTGTTGTCAAGTTCTTCACCACCAGACCCCAATGGGGTCTGAAGATCACCTTAGCGTCATTCATCGGCAGTGGTTTCGCGCGCTTGAGTCGCCACTCCGCCTCTCCGCCTTTAAAACGGTTCGAATTTCGCACTCCTTCCTCCGCGCCGGGTCGGCGTCCTCTCGGAACAGGCGCGTCAGCTATTTCGTGACGTTGGCTGGAATCTTGCATGGTGGCGCTGCCTCCGCGGCCTCCCCGGCTGCTCTCCGCGCCGCTCGTCATCTTGGATTCATGTACCGCCGCAGCGACCATCTTGGCTGGTGGCGCCGTCGTCGCCGTCTCGCCTACTTGAGTGTTTGCTGTCGTATTCTCGGTAATCTTGGCCTGACGCTCCAGTTTTTTCGCTTTTTTCTGCCATAGTCTCCAAACTACGGTTGTCCACTCGCCTTGAAAGGTGTTTTCCGTGGGATTTGTATCGGTGGAGCTGGTGTTGGCAGCCGGCGTTCCGCCTGTTTCCCCGTCGGGTGGAGGCAGGTTCGGGCACGGTGCGGTGTCCATCGATAGATCTTGGCCTTGGGTGCCGTCCATTCTCGAGCGAAATGTTGGCCCGGATGGACCTCCTTTGTCTAGATCCTCGCCCCCGTGGTGGCTGCCGCCAGCCGCAGGGCGCTCTCGTTCCCACTCGCTTCTCCGCTGCCGCGCTAAGCCTAACGCCGGCGTTGTCGATGGAAGTGCTGCGATAATCGAAAAATCGGTGGTCCGCTCACCAAAAAGTTGGTACTGTCAGACTCCTGTCATCTTCCGATCTTCGCTTGGTAATTTGAAGGTGGTCCGATGGAAGTTGGCACCACAATGGGCTCTTTTGTCGGGAGCCGAAGTGGACGCGTCCGCCCTGTCCGCTCAGGTCAGAGGCAGGCCACCTGGCTATAGAAAAGTGTATGCTCCTGAAGCTATAGACTAGTAGTCCTACAGTTACCTTTAGCTATCTATAGAAATGTCAATACCTCTAAAGCTACAGACTGCAAGCCATATAACCTGTTTTCGCTGGCTATAGAATATTGTATATACCAAAAGCTATAGACCAGTAGGCGTCAGCCTTATATGAAGGTACATATATCATCGGTTCGAATCCCTCGTACTACTTGTCCTCTAGCTTGATTAAAAGTTGTGTGCTGTATGCGACGAGAAACCGTATGTCACCAACTACAACGCTGCACGATAAATGGATTGCGTCACAATAACTGGTGAGAGCACTGTTGCCGCATGGAGGTACGTCTGCGGTGACTGCGGTGAGTACCTCGGACCCATGATGGATTTTGCGTTTCAATGAGAACTTGTAGTGCAACTGGAGTAGTCACTGACGGTTGATAGTGGCGGGCATCCTTGCGTGTTTCACGTTAGGGGCGTCCCGTGGTTTTGTCACCATGGCGCCTTCAACGTCATGGAATCCTTCGAAGACTCTGGTCTTCGACATAGTCGTCCCTGCGGGGACCAGTTTCGAGACCGTCGTCGACGCGGCGGCCTCGATAGTGGGTTTACCTGAAGTTTACTGCGTCCAGCATAAGGGCGCCCACTTTTTTCGAGTTACAGTGAGGAGCTGGCTTTCATGCTGCCTCATCATCGGCAGCGAGTGTGTACCAATCGTCCCTGTTGGACCTCAAGTTACCACCGTGGCCTGCCTTTTCTGCCGTCTTACGTTTCAAACGAAGCGCTCGTCCAGGTCCTGAGCCAGCATGGTAAAGTCCTGTCCGTCACTGTGGGCCAAATGAGCTCCCGTAAGGGTGTTCTCACTGGGACACGGTATGTGCGGATGGAGATGTCTGCGTCGTCACCAGTACCCAACTATGTAAGCGTCGCTGGGCATCGCGTAACCTTTGAGTATAAAGGTGTGTGTTTGCCGGCAATGTGGCTCCTCGGATCACTTTCGGGAGCAGTGTTCAGCGCCTTTTTGTGGACGCTTTGGTATCCACGGTCATCCAAGCGAAGGCTGCAGTCTGCCCTGCCGACGCTGCAGTGATGACCACCCGATGGTGACGTGCCCGGTGCGCCGTTCCTACTCGGACGCAGCGGCAACTGCATTTCCTCCGCTTACACCCATGAAGCCTACAGTGCCGACCCCATCTGCCAAGCCAGCTGAGTCGGCTAAAGGCAAGGAGGAAGTGCAAACAGACTCTGAGGGCACGACATCAAAAACGTTGACGAATTCGTCTACTGGTACAATGCCGAAGGAACGGCCAGCAGTGATGACGTCAGTTGGACAAGCATACGACTGGTCCATCCCAGCCTGTTGTTGTGGCTGTAGGAAGAAGGAAAAGAAAATGCACGGGCCTGCTACTGGCTCTGTAGCTGAGCCACCTCCGCTGCCTCGTGCAGACAGAAGAGAAAATAGAGCAGAAAGAAAAGGAAGAGGGAAAGAAAGACGCACGCCGCAGCAATAGCCGTCGTCCACCACCGAAGCGGTGGCGGGTGCAATGACGGCCTACAACAGATAAAAATTCGGTGGCAGGCTAGCCCCCGCCGCAAGCGGCAGTGACCTACCTGCCCCAGCCCCATCATGGGAGTTTTTGCAGCCTGAGATTGCTTGCGCGACGGCGGCTGACGTCTTGGTGGACCCCGGATTGTCCTGTGAGCCTACTGCTACCGAGGCAGCTCCTGCCACATCGTCACCGGCGCCTCCGTGCACGGCTAAAGTTCGCGGCGTCCAGGCCAAGCATAGAGTTTGCGGAAAGAAGGTGCAGTCGGCATCTAAGGCTTTGACTCCACCAAAAACCCGCGCGTCGCTCAGAACGCAGGCTGGTCGTATTATGAAGCTGGCAGCGACGCCGACCACTACTGGCATTTATAAGATTCGTGGAGTTTTGGAAAAGCAAACGGGGCGCATGAAGAAGCTGCTGGCATTACGAAAGGATATAAAGGAGTCATCTGAGGTTGTGAGTCAAAAACAGGATGTGGACGATTCCATCCGCTTTCTCAGCCTTGGTGTCAGACACTCCCGGTCGCTTTCACCGCTCAGTGAACGTGATATGCTGTTGTTGTTGTTGTGGCTGTAGGAAGAAGGAAAAGAAATGCACGGGCCTGCTACTGGCTCTGCAGCTGAGCCACCTCCGCTGCCTCGTGCAGACAGAAGAGATTTTGATTTATTTATAGAAAGGGAAAGGCGCGGTAACTGTCTTACTTGTTTTCTGTGGACACCGCAACCGCGCCGTAAGGGAAGGGTGGAAGATGGGAGTGAAAGTGGAAAGAGAGAAATAGTAGTCGTAGTGGAGGGCTACGGAGCAGTAGTAGTAAAAACATTTATTTTACCAGAAGAGTTCGGGGCGCGCAGCCCCGGGGCCCCCGCACGGCCCCACTGCGCTCAAGCGTTCATGTTCCTACGGTTCATGACATCGGCAGCTCGGTCTGTGGCGGTCTTTTGCCGGACCGGGTCCTCAGAGCGTAGCAGGGTCTCCCATTCCTCCCGGGTGGTGAAGTGCTCCAGACCCCGCGGGGGAGGATCCGCCGGGCATTGGAATAGAATGTGGGCCAGGGTGGCAGTGGGGTGGTTGCAAAAGGTGCAGGAGGTGTCGGTGAGAGTGGGGTGGTAACGGGATCTAATGTAAGGGGATGGGAGGGTTCGCGTCTGGAGGCGGCGCCATAGTGTTTGGTGGTGATTGCTGAGGGAGGAGTGAGGTGGGGGGTAGATCTGTCTCTCGACCCGGTAGGCCTGAGGCATCTCTTTAAACGTGTGCATGCGCTCCCGGGAGAACTCCGACATGGGGACCGCCCGTGCCCGGCGTATTAGACCTCGGGCTAAGCTGTTGGCGGCCACGTTGCCAGCGTTCCCCGAGTGCGCAGGCACTCAGATAAGCTCCACGTGACGGGGTGGGTTGGCAGTGGGCGAGGTCAGTATGCAAAAAGCCGAAACATGAACTCGCCCACGTGCGAAATTTAGTAGTGCAGTTTTTGAGTCTGTGAGTATATATTTAGCTTCCGTGTGGGCAATTGCAAGGGCGATCGCTGCCTCCTCGGCCACTTCTGAGGAGGTAACAGAGGGGAGGCGGAGAGTTGCAATGGACTGAAGGGTATTGTTCACCGCGGCTGCCGCCGCCTCATCGCCCGAGCATGCGGCGTCCACCCATACGGCATCCGTCTCGGAGCCGTAATATTTGTGGAGCGCCTTTGCCCGGGCTGGGAGGCGGGGCTCGTGGTGTTGTGGATGGGAGTTTCGGGGAAGGGGTTTGACAAGAAGGTTGGAGTGGACAGGGCGTGGGATGGAGAGGAGTGTGGGGTCGTTAGCTGGGATGTGAACATCGAGAGTTCTGAGGATATGACGTCCGGTGCCAGTCTGTGTCAATCGGATATACTGGGTCTGTCTGTGGGCCTCCACAAGCTCCCCAACAGTATTGTGGAGACCCAGCTGAAGTAATTTCTGTGTTGAAGTGTTGAGGGGTAGGTGAAGGGCGGTTTTGAACGCGGTACGAAGCATCGCGTCCAAGGTGGAGATCTCTCCACCTCTAAGTCTGAGGTAAGGGAGCGTGTATAAGAATCGGCTGAGGATAAAGGCATGAATGAGACGACATAGATCGTGCTCCCTCATGCCCCTATGTTGGCCCGAAACTCTGCGGATGAGGCGCGAGATCGCACCTGTCACCCGCTTGAGTTCCTTTATTGCGAGGCTGTTTCTACCGTTGCTTTGGATATGAAGCCCCAGTGCCCGGAGAGTGTCCACCTCCGTATTGGGGCGATCATCCAAAGCAACGGTTATGGGGGCGCTGGGAGGGTTACGGGTGGTGGGGCGGAGAATGGGGAGCTCGGACTTCTCTGGGAAGCATGGGAGTCCGATGCTTCGTGCGTGTTCTTGTGTTAATTTGGCGGAGATTTGTAGTGTGCCCTCTGTCGCCATCACTGCCGTGGGTGGTCCACAACGTTATGTCGTCGGCATAGAGGGTGTGCCGGAGGTGTGGTATCGTGGTAAGTTTGCGGGCTAGTGAGATTATTGTCGCGTTGAACAGGAAAGGGGAGAGGACAGAGCCCTGGGGAGTACCGACCCCTTTAAGGGAGTAAGGAGGTGATGTGTGTGGGCCAAAGTGGACCTCAGACGTGCGGTTGTTAAGGAAAGCTCCGATATAGGTGTGCGTACGCACACCCACATCAAGACAGGAGAGGGCTGTCATGATCGCGGTGTGATCAACTCGATAAAATGCTTTGGATAAATCCAAAGCCAGGACGGCCTTTGTATGGCCTGGGATGGCCGGTTCAAAAATGTCGGTGGTGAGCTGCAGCATGGTATCCTGCGCGGACAAACGGAGGCGGAAGCCGACCATGCTGTGGGGGTAGAGGTCATTGTCCGTCATGTGCTGAGTGAGTCTCGCCAGCACGACGCGTTCGAAAAGTTTTCCCAGGCACGAAATGAGGGAGATGGGACGGAGGTTTGCTAGTGTGAGTGGTTTATTTGGTTTAGGAATAAATATATCTTTGGCATGACGACAAGACTGGGGGAGGGTACCTTCCGCCCAGCATTTTTTAAAGTAGTCCGCAATCTGGTGATCGATTGATCATCCAATTTGCGAAGCATGGAGTTGGAAATTTTGTCAACACTGGGAGCGGAAGAGGTGCAGAGAGTCAGGAGGGCCGCTCGGACCTCGGCTTCCGTATTCTCAACATCGAGAGTAGAATTTGGTTGGCCTGTATACGGAGGAAGCGGGTCGGATGTGCCGGGTGATGTATGTGTTTGTTTTAGGTTGTCCAAAAGGACGTCCGGGGTTAAGTCCGTGTTGTGTATGAGCCGAGTTACGTGATGTTGCGCAGCAGTTTTGGACTGTGTAGAGTCGATGAAATGTCGAAGGAGTTGCCAGGCTCGCTTGGTGGTCAGATTGCCGGCCATGCTGTCACAAACCTGTCCCCAGTTGGACCGGCAGAGCTCCTCTGCATGTTGGGTGATCTGTGACTGCAGTGCAGCCAGCCTCTTTTTCAACTTGCGGTTAAGTTTCTTCTTTTTCCAGCGCTCTAGGAGGCTGTGATAAGCCTCCAAGAAGTGGGCGAGTCTAGAGTGTAATGTAGGAATGTCCTGTGTTGTTTGGATGTGTTGCGTGTGTGGAGACATCGGTCATGAGTGAGCTCACCCATTGGTCGATGTCTGTGATGGCTGAATCTAGGTAGTCCATTCGCATTTTGCGGATATCATCCCAGTTTGTTAGCTTGTGTGTAAGGAATTTCTTACGAGGCTGTGTAAACGGTACAGCGAGAAAGATAATGTAGTGGTCGCTGCCTAGTGTATGGTGTGTCCTGTTCCAGGTGATGTCCACGAGGTGGCGGCTGAGTGTCAGATCTGGACTGGTGCCCATGCAGATGCTATTGCCGATTCGCGTTGGAGTGTGAAAATTATTGTGCTTAGTGAGACGGAGCCCACGTACCAAGGACCAGAGGCGTTGCCCTCGGCTCGAGTTGGCCCGATAGCCCCAATCTGTGTGTGCACAATTGAAGTCCCCCCCAATTCTTCCCTGCGAGTCGTTGGAGATCTCGCAGGAGCATTTCCAGTGAGGACATTGGGCGGGAGGGGGGATGGTATACGTTGGCTATAAAAATAGATGGCATAGTGTGTTTGTGGTGTATAATCTCGGTGATGACGCAATGCACGTCCGATGTTATGTCATGGGTTTGAAATGTGAGCGAGCTGTGTAAGAGGGTAGATGCTCGAGGGGTAAGGGTAGTGTCGGAGTGAACTGAAACATGACTAGGGAGCGTGGCGGGTGTATTGGTGTCCTGTAGGAGGAGGATTTGGGGTGGGGGGGGTGAAGGTGGGGAGGAGAAGTTGAAGGGATGCGCGCTTGCCCCGGAAGCTGCGACAGTTCCATTGCAGGAGAGGTAACATGTTGGAATTAAAGGTCTGCCCCGCCATATTGGAGCGTGGGGGGTTTGAGGACTGAGGGTTGGGGAGGTACTAAGCTCATTTCTAGCGTCTGGAGCATTCGGGTGAGTAGTTGTTCCATCTGCTGTTCAAATCGGTGCGTGAGGTGATTTATGATGGAGCTAAATTTTGCCTCAAAGCGCGCCTCCATTTCTTGTAATTTTGCATTGAGTTTTTCTTCTAGGTTCCTGTGATTGTCTTGGGTGATCTGAGAGGATTCTGTTGTGCGTTTCTTTTTGGTGGGTGGGGGGTCGGGTTGAGAGGTTGGTTGGCTAGGGACGGGTGATGAGAGGGCTTTTGCGGGATGGGATGAGTGAAGAGTGGTAGGAGAGTGTGGGGAAAGGGGTTGACGGGATGAGGCAGTTTGTGTTGGAAGGGGTGAGGGAGCAGTGGTATGAGAGTGTGGGGGAAGGGTTTGAGGGGATGAGGCAGTTTGTGTGGGAAGGGGTGGGGGAGCAGCGGTTTGAGAATGTGCTGGGATCAGGGATGAGAGGCGGCTTACCTCCATCCTTAGGGCCCGTAGCTCCTCGTCTCTGGGATCTGCATGGGATTCGCTGGATTTCTTGCCTGCAGCTCGGTCGGCTGTTCGTGGGACGCAGTAAATGGCTTTGAGGAGTCCTTTCTCAGGTGTGATCGTGATCTTGAGGCACTGGAGCCACCTCTGGCATGGGTTTTCTCGCGTTGCTGTGGAGTGTACTTGGGGGATGTGTGGGTCGATTGTCCAGCTTGGGTGGTGGTTAAAAGGTTTATAAATAACAATGAAATGGTTACAGAGATGTTTGGGTTAGAAACGCATCGGTCTCCCCCTCACAATACTAGGTGGAGCCCCTATTCCGGGGCCCCATTGGCAAGCAACGCCGCCCGCGTCCGTTGAACCAAGGCCTTTTGAGCCTTGAGGTCTTGACAGCCGAGCAGGGCCGCCTCCCAGTCCTCTCTAGTTGGATTGGGGTTGGGGGGAATAGATGGGTTTGACTGGCACGCCCAGACCATGTGAAATGTGTCAGCCACCTTCCCACAGTACTGGCACGCACCATCAAAGGACGGTTTGAAATCTTTAAGCACTGCCGGGCACAGTACTGTATTGGTAAAAATTTTGATGAGGAGGCGCTCGTCAGCGCGATCCAGTCCCTTACAAGGGGCTGGGTAGTGCCTGTGCTCCTCCTTGTAGTTATCGGTGATGACTTTGAATGTAAGGGCCAGATTGTCTGATTGAAAGCAGGCTTCCAAGGACAAGGAGATAGCCCGGGGAGAGAGTGCGCGGGCGGCCTGATCGGCCTGTTCGTTTCCCCTGAGTCCCTGGTGACCGGGTGCCCAAATGAGATTATGCGGAGTTGGGTCTATGTATCGGCAGCTAGATTGCAGTATACGCCGGGCAAGCGGGGGAGCCCATCCCCGCCTATAATTCCGACAGGCCCCTCGCGAGTCGGTGATGATGTGTTTCGAATTGGGAATACTGAGAGCCAGAGTGATAGCAATCTCCTCCGCGTGAGTTGTGCTGTAGGCTTTGAAAGTTAGCCCGTTAACCGTGTTGGTGTTGTGTACGACTGCAGCCGTATACCACCACCCATGGTAAGGGCCGGCAACATCCACATAATACACGTGTTGCTGGTGACCATAGTATCGCTCCAACGCTTCCGCGCGCGCCTGGCGACGACCGTTATGGTCTTCTTTGGACATGTTGCGGGGAAGGGGTCGGATCCGGCGGGCGCGTCTCCAGAGTTCTGGCACTCTCACCCTTTCCTCAATGTGGTAATCGTGCTTGATGTGTAGCCGGTCCAAGAGACGGCGACCGGACGTGGTCTGTGTAAGACGCGTGTATTGGCTTAGTAAGTGGGCTTCTCGTAGCTCCCGGAACGTGTTCACCACGCCCAGAGCCAGAAGTCTCTGGTTGGACGGGCTGACCGGAAGGTCGAGAGCCCGCTTGATGACTTTCCGGTGGATGGCCTCCAATTGATCCTCATCGTGTTTACGCAGGTACAAGTAGGGTGTCCAGTAGAGGATTCTGCTCGTTACAAAAGCATGGGCAAGCCGCAGTGCATCCTTGCTTCGTAATCCGCCCCGCTTGTTGGAGAGCCGGCGGACCATACGGCTCACCTGGTCTCCCATCATGCGAAATCTGGCCAGAGTGGTGTCAACTCTGCGTTGATGATGTATGAAGAGGCCAAGGACGCGGATCTCTTTGGCCTCCCGGATCGGTCCCGAGGGGAGACTGATGCGAAGCTGAGTTGTGTCTCGAGGGGATGGGCGTACGTGCACAAATTCAGATTTAGCTGGGGCGCACTGGAGTCCGCAGTAGGTCGCGTAGTCGTCGACTACGGTCGCCGCTGCCTGCAGGCAGGACTCCATGTGGCCCAGGTTACCTTGCGTGGCCCAGATTGTGATATCATCCGCGTAAAGTGCGTGATGTATCCCGGGAAGAGAAGCCAATTTGGAGGGAAGATGATGCATGGCTAAATTGAAGAGGAGGGGAGACAAAACAGCGCCTTGAGGTGTTCCCTTCGAGCTGATGGTGTATGGCCCGTGTTCCGCATCTTGTATGCGTATGTAGGCTTGGCGGTCTGTAAGGAATTGTTTTATGTAATTGAAAGTTTTGTTACCACAGTTGGTGTGACTGAGGTGATCGAGGATTACTTCGTGCTTCACATTGTCAAATGCGCCTTTAAGGTCCAAGGCCAGGACCACCTTGTCATTATGGGGACATTCGACAGGATCTAATATGTCGTGGTGGAGCTGAAGGAGTATATCCTGTGCTGATTTTTGAGGGCGGAAACCGAACATGGTGTCCGCGAAAATGTGCTGTGTTCGAGAAATTCGGAGTCTGTCGCGCACCATTGCCTCCATCAGCTTGCCGACACAAGACGTGAGAGAGATGGGGCGAAGGTTCTCCACATCAATAGCTTTGCCGGTTTTCGGGATAAAGGTGACGAGAGCCGACTTCCAATCGAGAGGGAGAGGAGTGTCTCCGTCCCAAATACTATTGATGTATTTTAGAAGCACAACATATGCTGCATTGGAAAGGTTGGCCAAAAGCTTGACCGTAACCTTGTCGCGCCCGGGTGCAGTGCCACGTTTCATCTTGCTTAATGCCGCCCGGAGGTCGTGGAGCTGGAACGGAGTGTCCAGCTCCGTGTTCTCTTTGCCTGCATACGAGTAGGCGACCGCCCAGGGGTCCTTGGTGGTGCACAGGTATCGATCCCTGAGGCTGTGCGCTAGCTGTGTTGTCGTTCCTGTAAAGTTGTGCATGAATTTATGTAAGTGGCGTTGGGTTTCTGTTGGAAAGGCGCAGTCAATGGGAACGCCGCTGTAGGAAAGGCGTAGTCAATGGGAACGCCGCTCCCGAGTGATGCATCTGACAGCGTAGCCAGGCCAAAAGTACGACGGTTTATTTCCAGATCAAGGGGTATTATATAATCAGAGGGGTGAGGGGAAAGAAGGAAAGAAAGAATCAAAAGGTTGGTGCCGTTGCCGGTTCATAGATGGCGATAGCATCGATTGGTGTCGTTGCCAGTTCATAGATGGCGATAGCATCCCTTCCTCCTAATAACCATAGCGATCCACAGGTTTCTTGACCCGGGTAGACCTGCGCAGCTGTGTCTCTTGGGGAGCAGGTTCTGCGGGCTCTGACGTCGATGCGTTGTTCTGAATAGCCAGCGGGTGGTCCACTGGTTCTGCTGCTGGACTGTCTGTACCCGTGAGTGTGGATCCCTCGACGTTGCGCTTGCGGATTTGATCAGCATGACGACGGACCACCACATTATCCTCCGTCTTGACGGTGACTAGTCGAGCTCCTGTTGTTGACTTCACCTTTCCGGGTGTCCACTTGTCACCAACACCATAGTTACGGACTAGTACAGGGTCCCCCGGAGCTAAACTCCCGCTGGCGTCGTCCGACACTGGTGTAGCTGCTCTGCTCTGGACAGGTTTGTTCCTGAGAGGAAAACACATGTCAAGTCTGGTGCGTAGTGGATAACCTAACAGTAACTCTGAAGGTGATAGGCTCGACTGCCTTGGGGCATTCCGGTATCGACACAAAACTCGTGCGAGTGCGGTTGAGAGATCCACGCCAGGCATCTTCTTTAACCCATCCTTAACCGTTCTGACCGCGCGTTCTGCCAGCCCATTGCTTTGTGGGTGGTAGGGCGGTGTTCGAATGTGGGCAATGCCATTCCTGTTCATGAATTCGGCGAAATCCGACCCGGTAAAAGGCGTGCCGTTATCAGTTACTACAGTGCGCGGTAGTCCGAACTGGCTGAAGAGCGTACGCAGCGCGTTTACCGTGCTGCTTGATGTTGCACTCGAGAGTGGAATGGCCTCGATCCATTTGCTGTGGGAATCAACCACGATCAGCAAATGCCGCCACGGTGTTGGTCACGGCCAGTTTCCGCGACTCCTCGTCCAATGCTACCTGGCTATAGGCGTCTCGCAGGTCTAGCACACTGAATCGTTCTCCTCCCGCTAAATTGGCAAACATGTCGTCAATAACTGGTAGCGGGTATTGCTCAATCTCGCACACTGGATTTAGTGTGGCTTTAAAATCTCCGCAAAGGCGCACTGAGCCGTCCTTCTTCAAGACGGGAACAATGGGTGTGGCCCATTCCGAATATGGTACAGGCGATATTATCCCTGCTTCCGTAAGCCTATCCAACTCCTGTGAAACTTTTTCTTTGTACGCAAAAGGAACCTTCCTTGCCTTGAAAAACTTGGGGGTTGCTCCGCTCTTGAGATGAATCCGTGCTGGCGGGCCTTTCAAGAGTCCGGTGCCCTCACCGAAAAGATCAGCATAGCTGTTCAGAATTTCCCCGGCAGGTTGATGGGCAGCTGGCGGAACCGTGCTGGCCACGTTAGTCTGCGCCTTTACGTGCAGGAGAGTCATTCCGGTGTCCTTCAGTTTCTGCAATAAATGCCGGCCACAAAGACTGAGGCCTCTGCAGTTTAACACCACCAGATTGCATTCCACTGTAGTTGCTTAATAACGCACGTCCATGTTCATGACGCCCAGCACTGGTAGCTTCCCAAGATAGCACGATAACTTTATCGGCGATTTCGCGAGCGGAGGCCATTCATTGCGATGTTTGTCATAAATAGCTTTTGAAATGACGCAGACTGGGGATCCAGTATCAATGTCCATTTTAGGTCAACTCCGTTCTATGTGAATGTTTCCTGAATGGGCGGTAGCAGCGTCTGCGCCGCCGTACGGAGGGACCATATCTGCGATGTACTGCTATCACTGTCTTCCGATTCCTGCCGCTTCTGTGCTTCCATGGCACCAGTTCTGTTAACGCTGTCAGCCGCTGAGCACATCTTCGCTAGATGCCCGTATCGTCCGCATTTGAAACATTGCCGTCTGTTAAAGCGACATACTGCAGTCTTGTGGCCGTAGTTACCACAGCACTGGCATTGCGTTCGCGGTTGCGTTCGTATCTCTGATTGGCGCCGATGAGTTATCTTGAACACGTTCGGATCCCGAGCCTCGCCGGTTATGCCTCGCGAATCTAGTTCGGCGCTTTCTGCAGCTAGTGCTAGAGCCTCTGCTTCCTTTAGCGACAGGTCTTTTATTGCCAGAAGCTGCTTTTGTAAACTCTTTGGCGACGCTTCGATGGCACTTGAGCCAGACAAATTTATTCAAGTGCAATCGAAGCGTCGCCGCAGCTCGAGGCGGTCGAATTTCAGTGTCGACGCAACTAACGCTTCTAAAGCGCCCAAGTGCAACCTCACAGTAATCATAAAACCAGTAGATACCGGATATCGTATTACTCGCTTTAATCCGCTGGCAATGAGGCAAGCATTTGAATCTCTGGGTCCAGATGCCGTCCTTCAAGTTCGCCCCAACGAGCGGCTTAATCTTCTGGCAGTTGACACCCGAACCGCGGTCGCTACTGAACGCCTTTTACAAATACGATCAATAGCAGGAATTGCAGTGCAAGCATACGAGCCCCGACCAAACAACTGTGGCGTAGGAGTAATCAAGGGTGTGCCCCTGGATCTTTCTCAAGAAGATATCTACTCGGCACTATTGCAGAGAGTTCCAATAAAATCGGTGCGCCGTCTGGGAAATTCCGAAAATATCCGCATTGTGTTTGTGACAGAATCTGCGCCAGAATACGTTATTCTTGGATATACAAGATACCGTGTGCATGAATACATCCAAAAACCACGACAATGTGGTAGATGTCAGCGCTTCGGCCATGTGACTACTGCTTGCCGACTAGCCTTGCGCTGCCCATGCTGTGGGGGAAATCATGACCGTACCACGTGCCCAAGTGACATCCCCATTTGTCCCAACTGCGGAAAGCAGCATGAGGCAACGTTTTCCAGCTGCACTGCCTACCAAAAGGAGAAACTAATCTATAAGTACAAGATATCCAACAATACCGACTACAAGTCAGCAAAAGCTGCTTTAATTGACCAAAATCAAATCAGGAGTAGTCATCACAGAAAAAAACCATTGACGGGAAAGAAATCACAAGGACAGTCACAGAAAGATGATGCTGGTCATCCAAGAATCGATGACGTGGTTGAATTTCCTCCTCTTCCACAACAACCAGAGGTTCAACAACCATCTGTACCAAGCCCACAAAAAATTACTGTACAGCAGCCTCATTCTAGGTGTGCATCCCGGAACCGCTCATGCGAAACCTCTATTCGCAGAAACTCTGACATTTCTAGTTCCCAACTGTGCTCACTTGTTGAGGCTGTTCGTGCTTTTCTTATACCACTCTCCTCGCCGGTGGCGAAAGCCATCCTTACAATTCTTGATTTCATATCTCCTCTCCTCGCGCAATGGCGGTAGCAGACAATCAGTCGTCTGCTCCACCCAGCGTACAAGCCATCCGAAATAAGGCCACCATCTTTCAATGGAATGCCTGCAGCCTCCGCCCCCGTCTCTCTGACTTTCGACACTTCGTCTTCAAGCATCGTTTCCCTATAATTGCTATATCAGAATCTCGGCTTAATACTACAATCCGTCTCTCAGGCTACACAGTGCTGCAATCAACAACTGGTACAGACCTCAGTAAAGTTCTTCTGGCTATCCGGAAAGACGTCAACTTCATCCAGCATCCCATACCAACTGATCCACATAACGAGTACGTTGCAGCCACTTTAAAGTGCATGAACATGCAGTTTACAGTAATTGCTGCCTACATACCACCTCGTGCTAATTTCAATATTGAACGCCTACAAGATATCATGCGAAGTACCCCTGTGCCACACATTATAACGGAAGATTTCAACGCACATCATCCTGCTTGGGGAGGCGTCAGATCGACAGCCAGAGGCCGGCAGCTATTCGACTTCGCACTTTCCAACAATTTATTATTTCTCAACGATGGCCAAGCAACTTACTATCAAGGAGCACGGTCCAGTGCTCTTGATATCTCCATGATCTCTGCTGATCTGTCAGCTTCAACAACCTGGTCTGTGGACATCGAGACTCATGGCAGCGATCACCTACCTACATATATTGAGGTTTGTGGCTTTTCTCTCGCCTTTCAGCGGCATAAAGTTTGCTACACGAACTGGGAAGCTTTCGCTGATGCCGTAGAAAAGCAGGATCTGTCAAACTTAAATTATGACTCCTTCATTGCTGCAGTAGCACATGCTCAAACATTGCACACGAGAGTCCTCCACCTGCCAAAGGTGTACTCAGCTGTTGACGCCGAATATGAAAAACTTCGAGCAATACGTCGCAGAGCAGAAAGACGAGCGCGCAAGACACTTTCTAGAGACGATATCCGGACTTCTAGGCGAGCACAAAAACACGTTCAACGCCATTTGGACAAGCTAGAAAGTAGGAAATGGACATCTTTTTGTGCAAAATTAGATCCTAGAAAGCCACTATCTAAAGTATGGAGTATTGTACGAAGCTTAAGAAGTCAGCCTTCACAACTACATCCTTTCGAGTGCGTGGCTCTAAATGCCCATACTACTTGTCTTCATGTAGCAGAGACTTTCTGTTCAAAGATGATTGCTCCATTAGCAGCTCCTTCACTGCAAAATGTGCTCCCCACCTTTGTCCCGTCGCCCAACACTTCTTTCCTAGACGAATTGTTCACTATGGAAGAACTTCAAGCTGCGCTAGCAGTTACCAACAAAAGATCTTGCCCAGGGCCTGACCATGTTAGCTACACTTCGTTGTCGCGTCTTGGAAGAAAAGCCAAAACTCAGCTGCTTACCATCTATAACAACTCTTGGATAGCTGGCAGCCTTGTAGAGAGCTGGAAGACTGCGCGCGTAATACCCGTTCTTAAACCTGGTAAGCCATCAATTGATCTAAACGCTTATCGTCCTATTGCACTGCTAAGCTGCGTTGGGAAATTGATGGAAAAAATGGTTCATTCACGCCTTATCTGGGACTTGAAGAATAGGGGAATGTACCCTCCATCAATGTCTGGCTTCCGAAAAGGCCGAAGCAGTATTGATAATGTTATTGCTCTTGCCAACTGTGTCAGGCGATGCAAAGCTGAGCGGTCTCTAATTATTGCCGTTTTTCTTGACGTTAAAGGAGCATTTGATAATGTCACGCACGAGGCGATTCATTCAGCCTTGCGTTCAATTGGCATTGCTGGACGAATGTATAACTGGCTTTCTGATTATCTTCGTGATAGGACCATTTACATGTCAACGGATCAAGGTGACACGTCCTTACATCATGTGTCTCGTGGCGTTCCTCAGGGAGGGACTTTAAGTCCAACCCTCTTCAATATATCTCTTCTTGGTTTGGACAGGTCCTTGCCACCTACTGTTCAAATCTCCCTCTACGCAGATGACATCTGCATATGGTGCTCCGGAAGAAACAGGCGCATTGTGCATGCTCGGCTACAAAAAGCAATAGTTGGCATTGCATTATTTTTAAACAAGCGAGGTCTTGTTATATCTCCAGAAAAGTGCGCAGCAATTTCATTTTCACGACGTGATCTCTCCCGTTATGTACTGAAAGTTGCTGGCACTCCTATACCGTATGTCAACCATCAAAAATTTCTAGGCGTGACCTTTGATAGGTCTCTTTCATGGTCACCACACGTTCAACAACTTAAGACCAAACTCTCTTCATACGTATCTATATTCCGTATGCTGTCAACGACCAGAAGAGGCTGCTCTACCGATTCCTTATTGCGGCTTTATGGAGCACTTTGTGAAGGTCTTCTGCGTTATAGCCTCCCTGTTCTTCAAGGCCTCTCGCAGTCAAGCATTAAACTACTTGAAGCTATGCAGGCCAAAGCTTTGAGAGTGTGCCTTGGTCTTCCAAAAAACAGTTCCACAGTGGGCACTCTGGCGGAGAGCAGACGTCTATCTGTAACCGTGCTGATACCGCAGGAGCTGCTTCGCGCCCAGCTGCGCTTTGCACGTGAACCTACCCACCCGTTTTCAGAGCAAAGCATGACATCACTCTCCAATCTACTGCCTGCGCAATATCAACGCGCAGTACCGTCATCTTTCCCACCATGGAGGTTTGCTTCATGGCAAATTTCGACAACTATACCTGGCATCAAAAGAAAAGCCCACACCCCAGGACCCGCACTTAAATACTTCGCCCTTGAGCACATCTGTGCACGCTACAGTCATCATTGCCACATCTATACTGATGGCTCTGTCACAGCTATTTCTTCATCCATCGGCGTGTGGATACCATCAATGCACACCACAATCTCGGCAACACTCAGTCATCGCACTTCAGCTGTGGCTACTGAGTTAACAGCTCTGAGAGAAGCAATTATATATATTCTACAACAACGCCCTGCAGCATGGGTTATCTTCAGCGATTGTCGCGCTGCACTACAATTGCTTAAATCATCAAGAACTCAGGAAGAGCTCGTCATTGACATAAATAAGCTACACACAGAGGCCTATGACCTGAGTCACAGCATTGTGCTACAGTGGTTACCTGCTCACTGCGGCATCGCGGGCAACGACCTCGCAGACGCCGCTGCAAAAGAACTAAAAGATTCCACAAGGACAATTTCAATACCATTCTCACGAAGAGATGCAGCAAGACTTGTAGCAACTGAATCATGGCGATTGCAACGCTCTCTATGGTGTGACCGGAACCATCAATATCGACCTCTACACCGAATAGATCCCACTTGCGTCTTTCGAATTCCTCACAATTTGAACAGGTGGCATCAAAACTGTCTACACAGAATCCGCTTAAATGTGTCATACACAAACTACTTCCTACATAAAATAGGCATAGCGAGCAGGCCTCTGTGCTCTACATGTGATGTGTGTGTGAAAATTTTGAACATTTGGTAACCTCCTGTCAACGGTTTACTGCACATCGCAGGACACTGCGCAATAATTTAAGCTTACCTAAAGAAACAACCTTGCGCCTTGAACATGTCCTGGGTCCTTGGTGCGACGGATCGTCTGCTGCGCGAGCTACCAAGGCCTTACTAACTTTTCTGAAGGACACAGGGTTGATTAATACCCTTTAAAACTCATCTGTGTGTGATTATGTGCGTGTGAAAGTTAACTTTTCTTAAGGACACAGGGTTGATCAATACCCTTTAAAACTCATCTGTGTGTGCTTATGTGCGTGTGAAAGTGTGCGACACCGATTCTCTTTTTTTTCTCATTTATTTCCCCTTCCCCTCCCACACTCTGTCACCCTCATCCCTCAACCCTCATCAGGAGTAGCATGCTAGGCTTACCACCAGGCAGACATCTCCTGTTGCCATTAAAATATATATATCTCTCTCTCTCTCTCTCTTTGATCGGACGCCACACACGATGCGGTCTCTGATCATTCTGTCTAGCATAGACGAAAAATTGCAGTTCTGTGCTATTTGTCGTATAGCGACAATAAATTCCTGCACGGATTCTTCTTCTTTCTGATAGCGGTTGAAGAACTTAAAACTTTCTGCTATTTTGTTTGGTGTAGGATCATAGTAGCTGTTCAAGGTCTCGACTACCTTGTCGTGGCTCAACGAACTTGTTTTTGCTGGCGCTACTTTACTGCATAAAACGTGAATGGTCTTCGTCCCAAGGGCGGCTACTAGTAAAGCCCTCTTCTTTGCATCAGCTGAGATTTCATTGGCCTCAAAGTACGCTTCTACTTTCACCAGGTAAGCTTGCCACTTATCTTTTTCCTCATCGAAGTCCGGTAGCTTGTGACCCATGTCTGGCGCTGTCCTGGGCCCGATATCCTTGCTTCAGCCTCGTCGCCACTGTTGGAAAGGCGCAGTCAATGGGAACGCCGCTCCCGAGTGATGCATCTGACAGCGTAGCCAGGCCAAAAGTACGACGGTTTATTTCCAGATCAAGGGGTATTATATAGTCAGAGGGGTGAGGGGAAAGAAGGAAAGAAAGAATGAAAAGGTTGGTGCCGTTGCCGGTTCATAGATGGCAATAGCATCGATTGGTGCCATTGCCGGTTCATAGATGGCGATAGCAGTTTCCGTGCGTGTTTGTGTTGGATCGATGAGCGCGCGGAATAGGCGCCACGTATTACGACCAGACATCTGGCGCGCAGCCGTGTTGCACCTCTCTACACAGTTAGTGTCGGCTAGCTGAGCAGCATATTCCGCGGCTTGATGTGTGAGTTCGAGGACGCGTTTTTTTAGGCGTTTGTTATGTTTCTGTTTTTTCCATCTTTTGGTGAGGCTGCGGCGGGCCTCCCAAAGATGTAGGAGGTGGTTGTCTACTTCCGTTTGCGTTTCCGTGAGCTGTATCTGCCTTTCGTGTTGTTTCAGTGCAGACGTGAGTGATTTGTACCAGGTGTCATATCCCGACTGGAGGGGGTCTACGATAGACAGAGAGGTGCGGAATTTTGTCCAGTTCGGGACACAAGCTTGTGTTTGTGGGCGTTTCAGTGGACGCGTGTAGATAGTTGTATAGATTATACAGTGATCACTACCAAGAGTTTCAGCCAGTCGGCATGGCGTATGTTACGTGTAAATGTGAGGTCCGGGCAAGTGTCGCGTTGAATCGAATTTTCTACACGTGTTGGGTTGGTGGGGTGAGTGTGGAGGGTGAGTCCGAGTGCAGAGAGAAGTTCCGCAAGCTTCCTGCCACGTGTGTTCTCCCGGGGATGCCCCCAGAGCCTGCTGTGAGCATTAAAATCACCGACAATCAGAAATGGGTCCTTTCCCGCTACCTGCATAGCTTGCGTGAAAATTTCGCTTAACGTAACATTTTTAAGTTTCGGGGGACAATAAATGTTTAGAATGTGTACAGGTGGGTCAGACCGCCTTAGGGGCAGTACTGACACCATCATGTACGTGAACGGTGGTGTTGTGGGGAGTGTGACTTCCTGTACAGTATATTGCTTGTGAACAAGTATACATGTCTGCGGGTTGTGTTGAAATGTAGTGTAGTTTGTGAGCTTGACACCTGCGCCGGTTTCCTGAAGGGCAATCGCGGCAACGAGGAATTCGGAGGTCTCAAGGTAGAGGCGGAGTTCATCCCGCTTCTTGCGGTTCTTGAGACCTCTGCAATTCCACTGCGTTAGTGTAAGCGGCTGAGTTGTTCTGGCTCTCGACTTAGGGCTGGGGGCCATGTTCGGATACGGAGGGCGGAATTACATTGTTAAGACCTCCCAGTCCGCTAGTGCCCGGCGCAGACATGCAGGAGTCTTCAGAAAGGTCATACTCATCGGGAATGACTCTGTTAAATTTTGAAGGTCGGTTAACGTCCCTCATTGCACCCATGCGTTTAAGAACGCGAGGATTTTCCTGTATCCATTTTTGGATAATGTGAGTTACAGCTTGTGTCACCTGTGTGATGACATTGTCCAGCTGACGCGCGATTGTGTCATGGATAATTTTGGGAAGATCAGCCAACTGCGTTTCAATCGCGGTGACCCGAGTCTCCAGGGTTCCGAAGCGACTCTCCATATTAGGAATCTCCCTGTCTGTTATGTTTTCTTCCTCGTCGCTAGAGGAGGGTGGCGTAGTGATTTTATTTTTCAGCGAGTTAAGCTCACTGGCTAGTTTTTCGTTTTGAGCTCGCGAAAGGGCGAGCTCGCGTTTAAGTTCCTGCGTCTCGGCGGTGCTGGTGAGGGGGAGGGGAAGAAGAAGAGGAGGCGACCCTTGCCCAGCTGCCTACCTTGGATTGTTTGCAGGCGGCGCCGCCAGGAGGAGGCTTTAGAGCTGGGAACTCCGCGTCTCCGGGTGATGGCGTTGATCCAGTTGATCCCGCTGTCTTGCTATTTGGTGGCGTTCCGCCGCGGTTTTGCGTCTCCTGTTGGCGTTTCTGTTTGGCGGGGGGGCCCGATGTCTTGGGCCTTGGCTGTTGAGGCCTGATGAATTTCCCCGTGCATTCGCGGGAGCTGGTGAGGTGCGGTCCCCCGCAGATTATACACACTGGATTGCATTCGTGGAGGGCCATTCCCCCAGTACCAGCCCCCACGTTTTGGCCACAAAGTCCGCATCGCCGGGGTGGTGCAGTGGTAAGACGCCCGACTACTGTGCCGGAGTTCCCGGGATCGAATCCCGGCCTCGGCGGCTGCGTTTCGATGGAGGCGAAACGAAGTGGCGTCCGTGTGCTGTGCGATGTCAGCGCACGTTAAAGATCCCCAGGTGGTCGAAATTACTCCGTAGCCCTCCACTACGGCCCCCCTTTCTCTCTATCGACTTTCACTCCCAGCTTCATCCCTTTCCTTACGGCGCGGTTCAGGTGTCCACAGAGCAAGTGTGACAGATACTGCGCCTTTCCCTTCCTATGAACCAACCAACCAACCAACCATCATTCACTGGAGTGGGACAATTGTCCGCCCGGTGACCCAGGGTGCCACAACGGTAGCACGCTGGCACTGTCTTCTTGTAACTCCTTACGGGAGTCAGTTCTGCGTTGTAGTGTACGTGCAGCGGAATTTTACGTCCCGCGAAAGTGAGCACAGCTACGTTGGAGTTCCCCAGCTTGCGCACATGGACGAGTTCTCCACCACGCCACTGTACACTGTGTTTCAAAGAGTCACTGGTTTCTAGGTTCTGAACAGTAATCACTCTGCGACACACATCACCGGTGAGCTTGAGGTGTCCGTGAAGCGGGAGCGGTCCTTTGCTGGTGTTAACTTTGAAGTCCGTGAGCAGCTTCTGAACTACCTCGGCGTTCTGCGCGCCACAGACGATGATGTTTTGTTCCCAATTGGGAGAAATTGTGATGGCGTTCATGTGCTGCCTACCAATGTATTGAGAAATGGCAGCACCGAGCTCCCCCTGTTGGAACGCTGTCTTGAGGTCGACCGTAGTACTTGGCTTGATCACGACCACGTAGTCGTCAGAATTCATCCTGACGGTTGGTTTCAGCGTCCACTTGGAGAATGGGGATGAATTTTGTTGTTTTCGAAGACGGAGCGCGAGCGTCTCCCGTGTCTGCATTGTTCAGGGGAGTCTTTGACTTGGCCGCTCCTCGTGCGTTTTGCCAGCGAAGTCGCCGGTTCTCGACGACTTGAAAAAGGGCAGCTTGTTCCGCCGAAATGGTGGATTGGCCGTCATCTGGCTGGCTTATAGGGACAGACGACCACGACAGAGTCGTGGGGTCGTAGCCGCGTTGTTCGTGCTGAGCCATGTTGATTGGGTGGCCAGCGGGCGTCTCCGACACCAGCGGCGGGGGAGCCGCAGCCGTTAGGCTTAACTCATCCGCTACGTGGTTATGCGCAGATTTGCTCTAAATGGCCGAAAATTGAGCGTACCTGGATATGATCGGTGCCTCCAGGATCGCGCTGCCTTCACGGATGCAGATGCACAAGTTTCGCAGGAGTCAGATCCAGATTTCTGCGGTTCCAGCCGAAAATCGATGGAGCCAGTACGTCACGCGTCCGATCGCTCCGCGCTGCGCTCACGCCTCTCCAGCTTGGGTGACTCGGCGACCACGAGCCTTGCACCCAGCAGTACCCGTCATGTGGGGCCCCCCACAGAGGATGCATACTGGCGTGCACTGAGGTGTGTTTTCTCGGGGGTGTGGAGTGCCGCATCTGGGGCAGTTGCCCGTGCGGGGTAGTGTTACGGAGTAATTTCGACCACCTGGGGATCTTTAACGTGCGCTGACATCACACAGCACACGGACGCCTCTTCGTTTCGCCTCCATCGAAACGCAGCCGCTGAGGTCGGGTTCGCACCACCCCGGCTCGCTGCCTCGTGCAGACAGAAGACAGAGAGAGAGGTCTCCCCTTATGGGGCTGGACAGGTAGGTCACCGCCACTTGCGGCGGGGGTGACCTACCTGCCTGCCTGCCACCGACTTTTTATCTGTTGTCGGCCGTCATTGCACCCGCCATCGCTTCGGTGGTGGACGATGGCTGTTGTTGCGACGCGCGTCTTTCTTTCCCTCTTCCTTTTATTTCTTCTCTATTTTCTCATCTGTCTGCAGGAGGCAGCGGAGGTGGCTCAGCTACAGAGCCATTAGCAGGCACGTGCATTTTTTTTTCTTCTTCCTACAACCACAACAAGAAGAGACAGAAGAGTGGTTCACATTAGTTCACAGGAAGGGAAAGGCGCAGTATCTGTCCTCTTATGGGGCTGGTACAGGTGGGTAACCACCGCTTGCGGCGGGGGCTAGCCTGGTACCGAATTTTTATCTGTTGTAGGCCGTCATTGCACACGCTACCGCTGGTGGTGGACGACGGCTGTTCTTGCGGCGCGCGTCTTTCTTTCCCTCTTTTCTTTCTTCCCTATTTTCTCTTCTGTCTGCACGAGGCAGCGAAGGTGGCTCAGCTACAGAGCCAGTAGCAGGCCCGTGCATTTTCTTTTCCTTCTTCCTACAGCCACAACAACACACTTGTGTCTGTGCACACCCGAACCGCGCCATAAGGAAATGAAGAAAGGTGGGAGTTAAAGTGGAAGAGAGAAAGAGAAGTCGTAGTGGAGGGCTACGGAGTAATTTCGACCACCTGGGTATCTTTAACGTGCACTGACATCACACAGCACACGGACGCCTCTTCGTTTAGCCTGGTGGCGGAGGGATAGAACTGGGCGGTCGCTAACGATACTCCCGCACTTTCAAACAGCCTGTCGAAATTTCATGAATGGTAGGATTGGTCGTCACGCGCTCCGTATACGCCTCGAAGCGAGCGACAGAATTAAAAACCACGAAGAAAACAAAACCAACATACACTCACTGAAGGCAGTTGGATATAATTACTGTGAAGGCAACTGCAAAAAAAAATATTCAGAAGAAAAAATACAACACAGATTTGAACGTATGTTTAGGTGGCATCAGTGAAGATATGCGTGGTGTTATTTCATTGCGCCACCAAAACGACGGGAACGGTGGCCTTTAATTGTGCTCTTATTCGTTTAGACAATATATCCACTATTTGTCGCTTGGTAGCGCTGCTCGGAGGAATCACGCGCCAGAGCGTCGTCTGCTCGAGTGCTCCTACGGGATATGGTTTGCTAATACGCTACCGTAGGGCACATGGGGTGGCAGTACAGCGAACCCATCGGGCGGCAGTAGCCAGCGGAGCCCTAGACAGAGGGCAACCGACCATTGTGTAGAAGGGCATGAGGTCGACGGAGAAGACTCGTGGATTCATCAAGCAGACATATCTGAAGACGTCTCAAAAACCGCCAAGTAATATAGGGCTAAATAAAGTTTTTCCTTCCTTCCTTCGCCTCCATCGAAACGTAGCCGCCGAGGTCGGGTTCGAACCCGGGAATTCCGGACAGTAGTCGGGTGTCTTACCACTGTACCACCCTGGCGGGGGACAGACAGAAAAGAAAATAGAGAAGAAAGAAAAGGAAGAGGGAGAGATGATGATGATGATGATAAACTCTTTATTTACTCCCAAAGAAGGGGAACCAGCCGAAAGACTGGTTGCACTGCTTAGAGAAGGTCAGCAGGGATCCCTTGGGACTCTGCGGCCTCCAATGCGCGCAAAATGAGCTGGCGCTGTTGGGCGAGCTCGGTGGTACGCAAGAGGGACTCCCACGCATCCCTTGTAGCTGTATTGTCTGCGTTGTGTCGTATACATGTCCACACTATGTGAATGAATGTGGCCGGTTGTGAGCAGTGTTTGCAGCTAGGTGCAATAAGACTTGGGAAAATTTTGCTATATAGCCATGTGTTGGGAAAGGTTTCTGTTTGTATTTTGCGCCAATGGACGGCCTCGCGCCGGGATAGTTCCAGGTGTGCAGGGGGGTATAGACACCGTTCGAGCCGATAATGCTGGAGGATGTCCGTGTATGTAACAAGGCGTGAATGAGTGCCTTGGGGAGTGTCAGAGGAAGCGGCAGGCTGAGGAGGGTGCTCCGCCCGGTAGCTGAGTTCTCGGGCTAGAGCATGCACCTGTGCGTTCCCGCTGAGCGCCTCGTGCTGGGGTCCATATCAGAAGACGAGGTGTAGACGGTAAGGGGACAGATCGGAGGATAGTGTGCGCCTGTCGGGATATGCGACCTCCATCGAAGTTACGAATTGCCTGTTGGGAATCGCTAAGGACTACTTTGGTAGAGGGGTCGGTCAGAGCTAACGCGATGGCAACCTCTTCTGCGGTGGTAACAGTTGCGGCGTTGAGGACGCTGCAGGCGTTGTGCCAATTTCGGTGCGGTGCCAAGAAAGACGCGCGCCGTAACAGCCGTCGTCCACCATCAAAGCGGTGGCGGGTGCAATGACGGCTGTTGTTGTTGTGGCTGTAGGAAGAAAGAAAAGAAAATGCACGGGCATGCTACTGGCTTTGTTGCTGAGCCACCTTCGCGTCCTCGTGCTGACAGAAGTGAAAATAGAAAAGAAAAACGAAGAGGGAGAGAAAGACGCATGCCGCAACAACGACATCATCCACCACCACTGAAGTG
The DNA here is from genome assembly GCF_055883805.1 of Amblyomma maculatum. Classification (NCBI taxonomy): domain Eukaryota; kingdom Metazoa; phylum Arthropoda; class Arachnida; order Ixodida; family Ixodidae; genus Amblyomma; species Amblyomma maculatum. Next base: position 175,775,983 of record NC_139345.1, read on the forward strand.
GTGGCGGCTGCAATGATGAAGTAAAGTGGTAGGGCAGGGGCACCAGTTACAAACAAAATTAGCACTTGAGTTTCGAGGAGGAGGAGGAGGAAAAACTTTATTTAGCCCTATATTATTTGGCGGTTTTTGGACGTCTTCAGAGATGTCTGCTTGTTGTATCCACAAGTCTTCTCCGTCGACTTCGTCCAATTTTCACAATGGTCGGTTGCCCTCAGTCCAGGGCTCCGCTGGCTGCTGCCGCCCGTTGGGCTCGCTGTACCAGACCTTGCTGGTCTTCGCAGCGGTCGCTGGTCAGCAGAGTCTCCCATTGCTCCGCACTCGGGTTTCGAATTTTGGGGACCACATCTATGTTTTGACATGCCCATGTGATGTGATATAGTGTTGGTTTTTCATAGCACCACGAACATCTGTCAGCGTATATGGTAGGGAGCATTTTGTTTAGTATGTGTAGGTTTCGGTATGAACCCGTCTGTAATTGTCTCCATATGACAGTTTCCTCTTTGGTGAGAGAACTGTGCGGTGGGGGATATCGCATTCTTCTTCCTCTATAGTTTTCTAGTATGGCCGAGTATGCCTTGGGTGCTGGCAAAAGTTCCGCGGACCCGTCGGATGCTCGGAAAGTAGTGTATGCTCGAGCTATCCTGTCAGCCTCTTGGTTCCCAGCCACCCCCATGTGCCCCGGTACCCATATAATTTTGTGTCTGGTCTTGTTTTCTTCGTGGTTTTTAAATCTGTCGCTCGCTTCGAGGAGTATACGAAGCGCGTGACGACCAATCCTACCATTCATGAAATTTCGACAGGCTGTTTGAGAGTCCGTGAGTATCGTTAGCGACCGCCCAGCTCTATAGCCCTCCGCCACCGCTAGAGAAATGGCTACTTCCTCGGCCTCTGCTGCTATGCAGTGTCGGATAGAGGCGTTGGTTACTTCGCGTAGAGACGAATTGACCACCGTGGCCACTGCAATTTTGTTCTGTCCTCCTCTCGAGGACGCGTCTGCATACACAGTCGTGTCTTCAGGAGCGTATGTTTTTTGAATAAAATTGGCCCTTGCTTCTCTTCTACCTTGGTGTAGGTTAGGGTCCATGTTTCTCAGGATTGGAGCTACCTTGAGGGACTTGCGAAGTTCGTCGGGGATCGTTACCGTCCTCGCTATTTCTCGCATCTGCTCACAGTATCCGAGTCTCTGTAAAAGCGCTCTTCCAGTCGTTGTCTGCAGCAGCCTGAGTTTTTGCGACTCGAGCTGCGCCTCGCACAGTTCTTCGAATCTGTTTTGCAATCCAAGCGCCATGAGCTTTTCTGTAGACGTGTTGCGCGGTAATCGGAGCGCCGTCTCATACGCTTTGCGTAGCAGGGCATCCGCTTGTTGTATTTCACTCTTGTTGAGGCACTGGTAGGGCAGGCTGTACATAATTAGGCTCACTACCAGGTTTCTAACTAATTTTAGTGTGTCCTCTTCGCACATGCCATGCCGCCTGTTGGTGATGTGGGTGATCATGCGTGTCACTTGTAGCGTTGTTGTTTTGAGCATGGTAAAAGTGTGACTACTGCGTTGGTTCGATTGAACCCACATACCTAATATTCTTATTGTTGTCTTTTCAGGGATGGGCATTCCTTCCAGGTAGATGTTGAGTTTCAGGTTCTCACTGGTTGGGACGGTCCGGTTTTGTTTGCCTCTCCACACTCGAAGCAGTTCAGATTTCTCGGTCGAACATGCGAGTCCTCTTTCTCCGAGATATTTCTGTACACAGGAGGCCGCTTCCTGTAGTTTGTCTTCCTTCTCCCCGAGGGAACCGGTGTTCATCCAGACTGTTATGTCGTCTGCATACATGGCGTGCCTGATGCCTTCGATCTTCTCTAGTTTTCGTGCTAGACCTATCATAGCTATATTGAAGAGGATAGGTGAGATGACTGATCCTTGTGGTGTTCCTTTGTTTGGCGCGTGAATTTTATTCGATCGAAGGTCTCCCATGCCGATGGTGGCAGTTCTATCTGACAGGAAGGCTTTGACGTACCCGTGGATTCCGCGTCCGCAGTCCAGATCATCTAGGCCTCTAAGGATCGCTTCGTGACTGACGTTATCAAATGCTCCCTTGATGTCAAGGGCCATTATGACATTTTCACCTGCTCGGGGTACGTTGCGGAGCAGATCTTCTTGTATTTTAAGCAGCACGTCCTGCGTCGAGAGTTTTTCTCTGAAGCCGAACATGGTATGGGGTACATGTTCAATATCTTCCATGAAATTTTGCAGTCTGAGCATCACCACCCGCTCGTAAAGCTTGCCGAGGCACGACGTGAGCGAGATGGGCCTGAGATTTTCAATTTGGAGCTGTTTGCCAGGTTTAGGTATCATAATTACTTCGGCGTGTTTCCAGTCTTCAGGAACCGCCTCCACCTCCCAGTGTTTGTTTAGAAAGCTTACGAGCTCTTGTATGAGGTCGTCACTCAGGTTTCGGATCAGGGCATTGTCGATTCTGTCGGCTCCTGCTGCCGTGTTTCTGGTCGTATTCCTTATGGCCGCATAAACTTCTTCTATAGTTATTGGGCGGTCGAGTCTCTCGTTTTCGGCTCCGCGATAGGTTCCTTGGTATCGTGAGGGGTTGTGATCACGGAAACATTTTTTTCGTGCCTTCTCTAAAAGGTCGGTGTCCGAACCCTCGAAGGAGTGGATGAATTTGTGGATGCTTTTATTGTTTTCTGATTTTGTTTTGGTCGGATCGATTAGTGCTCTTAGGAGATTCCAGGTTCTGGCCGTACCTAAGGTTCCCTTAAGCGAGTTGCTGAATTGTTCCTAATTTTGTCTCGCGAGTTGCGCTGCGTATTCTTCAGCTTTTGCCGTAACTTCTGCTATATTTAGTTTTAGTTTCCTGTTGTGTTTTTGCTTCCGCCAACTTTTGATGAGACTGCGTCTGTCTTCCCATAGTCGCAGAAGGTACCCGTCTACTTCGGGCGTTGTTGTTGTTCGTCTTACACTTTTTGTGCATTTGTCTCGCGTTTCTATCAACATGCCGCTCTAGTCTTCTAGTGATTGGATGCCGCCTTCAGATTTTTTTCAAGTCCCGCGGAACGCGTTCCAGTCCGTGAGTTTTGCTTGTCCGATCCGGCATCTTACCCTTTCGATGCTATTCGCGTCCGAAGGATAAAGTGATCGCTACCTAGGTTTTCCATCATGTTTTCCCACTGTGACTCCTTGCTCTTCCTTACCAACGTGAGGTCCGGGCTAGTGTCCGTGCTCACACTATTACCGATTCTCGTGGGGGTCGCGGGATCTGTGATTAGCCTGCAGCCAAAATATTCGGCTACGTCCGCTAATGTTCTTCCCTTGATATCTTGTTTCCGGTATCCCCAACTCGTGTCCATGGCGTTGAAATCTCCCACGATAATGAGTGCATTTTCTTTGGCCAGCTTGTGCGCTTCGTGGAAGAGTTCGAAGAATTTGGCTTTTCTTTGTCTTGGCGGGCTGTACACGTTCAGTACGAATGTGCTCCTTCCCTTTCGCTTTTTCGGAATGATTTCGACAAGCGCGTGCTCGATGTCCGTGTCGGCGATGGTATCGTGCCTGATTGCGGTGATGGCTTTGATGACTAGAACGGCTGCTTTACCTCCGTTTTGGCTCTCGTAAACATCGTACCCCTGTAAAGAGGGCCTGGCGGTTCCAGTCTCTTGGAGCGCGATCACATAGGGGGGTGTAAGCTGTGTGTTTATGTATTGTTTTAGCTGTCAGCACAGGCGGCCGTTGATGCGATCGAAGACCAACTCGAAGGAACGGGGCTCAGATGCTCGCCGAGCATGTCGGAGCTCCTCGTCTACCCGCCCGTCAAGCACCGCAAACCCAATAGCAGCCCGAGAGAGTACGAGGCAATCAAAGTCAAGACCAGAGAGGGAAACGCAATCCCAAGAGTCAACAAGATCAGAGTGTTGGGGATGACGATCGAGACGCACAGCAGAAACGGCGAGACCATCACCCGACTCATTGCGAAAGCGGCGAACGCCACGAGACTACTCAAACGACTCACGAACAATAAAAGTGGAATGAGGGAAGAGAGCCTCATCAGACTGATCCACTCGTTCGTCATATGTCACGTAGCGTACGTGGCGGCCTACCACAAGTGGAAGAAGAGCGAGAGAAACAAGATAGATGTACTCATCCGCAGAGCCTACAAGACGGCACTGGGACTGTTCGAAACAACGAGCACCAAACGCCTCCTGCAGCTAGGGGTGCACAACACGCTGGAGGAGATAGCGGAGGCCCAACGTGCCGCACAGCTCCAAAGACTGTCTACGACCAAGGCCGGCCGGAAAATCCTGGTCAACCTGGGAATTGGATATCAAGGCAGGGAGAAGACGCAGCTCCCCGCCCCCGATGAGATCAGGCGCAACATCAAAGTGGACTCGGTACCGAAGAACATGCATCCGGAGTATAACAAAGGGAGGAGAGCAGCGAGAGCCAAGGCGCTGATAGACCAGCACGCGGCCGACACACACACAACTACGTTGACGCGGCTGAGTACGCCAAGATACACGGGTTCACGACGGTCGTCGTCGACGCTACCGGCACCGTTCGCACGACCGCCAGCACGAGATGCACCAAGGCAGAGCAAGCGGATGAGGTGGCCATCGCCCTGGCCATGGCCGAACGCGACTGCCACCCAGTGCTATGCGACTCGAGGCAGGCGGTGAGAAATTACGCTAAAGGCAGGATAGCGAAAGAAGCTGTGCGCATACTGCAGGCAACCAAGAACGACGATGGCAGCAGACAAGTGAAAATCAAGTGGTTCCCGGCGCACGCTGGCGAGGCGTCAGACCGCAACGCCAACCACAACGAGACGGCACACGCCGAGGCGCGCGCGCTAACGGATCGCGCCTCGGTCGACTGGCCGCTGTGGTTCAGCACCAAAGACCGAATGACCGACTACAACGAAATAACCAAGGTGTTCAACCTCGCTCGCAGAACTCTTCCACCCCCTTGCTCGGGGCTCAGTCGAGAGCAAGCCGTTTTATTCTGACAGCTACAGACGGGCTCACTCCCCAGCCCGTCGCTGATGCATAGAATGTATCCCGAGACGCACCCGACAGACAAATGCAGAGTCTGCCGAACGGTGGTGGTGGTAGAAAACATTTATTATGCGTGAGCTGACCCTGAAGGGGCCAACCCTCACAAACACTAGGTGGAGGTCCCTAGTTCGGGGCCCCAGTGGCGTCTGCCGCCGCTCGGGCTCGCCCGACTAAGGCCCGTTGGGCCTTCAGGTCGGAGCAGCCGAGCAGGGTCGCCTCCCAGTCCTCCCGGGTTGGGTTGGGGTGAGGGGGGATAGCCGGATTTGAGGGGCAGGCCCACACCATGTGGTAGATGTCCGAAGACACCACCCCACAGTGCGGGCAGCTGCCAGAGAAAGCAGGGTCGAAGTGTTTTAGAGCTGCCGGGCACAGCAGTGTGTTGGTATAGAGGCGGAGTAAGAGCCGCTCATCCGCCTTTGGAAGGCCTTTACAAGGGCGGGGGTAAAGGCTGTGGCTAGATTGGTAGTAATTTACGATATCTTTGAATGTATAAGCCGGATTAGGATCAGCGTCCTGGTCGGAGAGGGAGGAGGAGGAAACTTCCCGGAGAGAGAGCGCGCGGGCGGCGGCGTCGGCAGCCTCGTTTCCAGCCAGCCCCTGATGAGCAGGAGCCCAAATAATATATCGGGTAGCGGGGTCCCCAATGTAGGAGCTATGTTGAAGTATTCGGTAGGCTAGATAAGGGTTCCAGCCCTGTTCGACATTCCGACAGGCCCCTCGCGAGTCGGAAATTATATATTTCGAGTCAGAGTGGGAAGCAGCCAATGCTATGGCGACCTCCTCCGCATGAGTTATGTTGCGGGCCCTGAAGCTAAGACCGTTGACTGTTTTCGCCTCGTGGACGACTGCGGCCGTGTACCATCCCCCATGGTGCGGGCCAAAGGCGTCCACATAAAAAACGCCGGGTTTAGAGCCATAATGGCGTGCCAGGGCTTCCGCCCGCGCCAGGCGTCTGCCATCATGGTCTTCGCGTGCCATTTTAGCGGGAAGAGGGCGTACGCGGAGGGCGCATCTCCACGGCGCTGGAATGCGTGCCCGTTCTTCCATAAGTGTCGTATGTTTGATGTGGAGCCGGGCAAGAAGGCGGCGGCCCGATTGCGTCTGCGACAAACGCGTATATTGATTAGTGAGGTGCGCTTCCCTCAATTCCCTGAAGGTGTTCACCATTCCCAGCGCCATGAGGCGCTGGTTTGAGGTATTCACCGGAATATCGAGGGCCCGCCTAATGATTTTGTGGAGAATGACCTCGAGGGCATCCTCATCTTGCTTCCGCAGGTGGAGATATGGAGTCGAATAAAGGATTCGACTGGTTACGAAGGCGTTTGCCAGCCGTAAGGCATCCTTGCTTCGTAACCCCCCGCGTTTATTGGAAACCCGGCGGACCACGCGGCCCACCTGGTCCCCCACCTTGCGGAGTTTAGCCAACGTGGTTTCTGGCTTGCGGTGTTGGTGAATGAAGAGTCCCAGTACTCGGACTTCTTGTGTTTCTGGAATTGGACCTGATTGAAGAGTAAGTTGAATTTTAGTAGTGCATTTTGGAGAGGTGCGGATGTGCACAAATTCCGATTTCTGTGGGGAGCATTGAAGGCCGCAGCGGCTAGCATAGCGGTCTACTATAGTCGCCGCCTGCTGCAGGCTGGCCTCAATGTCTCCAAGTGAGCCCTGTGTAGCCCACAGGGTGATGTCGTCGGCGTACAGAGCATGCTGCACGCCCTCGACAGCACCCAGCTGGGCCGGCAGGCGCATCATGGCCAAATTGAATAGCAGGGGAGAAAGCACTGCGCCTTGCGGCGTTCCCCTGGTACCTAGGGGTAAGGGGCCGTGTTCGTTATCCTGAATGCGGATGTAAGATTGGCGGTCTGTGAGGAATTGGCGGATATATTGGAAGGCACGGTGGCCACAGTTGGTTTGACTTAAATGAGTGAAAATAATATCATGCGTTACATTGTCGAAAGCCCCCTTAAGATCCAGGGCGAGTACGACCCTGTCGTTATGAGGGCACTCGAGGGGGTCAAGGACTTCCCGATGTAGTTGAAGCAAGACATCCTGTGCGGATCTGTGTGGGCGAAATCCGTACATGGTGTCCGCGAAGACATGTTGTGTCTCAAGGTACTCAGACAACCGGTCCCACACCATCGTCTCCATAAGTTTGCCCACACAAGAGGTAAGAGAGATGGGGCGAAGGTTGTCCGTGTTTATTGTTTTGCCGGCCTTTGGTATGAATGTGACCACAGCGGTTTTCCATTCAGTGGGGAGTGGCGTATCTCCTCGCCATATTGCATTGATGTAGTCCAATAAAGTGGTATAAGCTGAGTCGGGAAGGTTAGCTAGTAATTTAACAGTGATTTTGTCCCGGCCAGGTGCAGTACCACGTTTCATTTTGCCCAGGGCTCCCCGTAGGTCGTGGAGCTTAAACGGCTGATCAAGCTCAGCGTTCTCAGAGCCTGCATAAGAGTACGCCTGCCCACGGGTGTCCTGTATGTTGCACAAATATCGGTCCCTGAGTTTGTGCGCGAGTTGTGTAGTATTACCAGAGAAGGTGTGGATTACACGCTGAAGATGTTTTTGTGTTTCTCTACGGGTCTGAGTTGGATCAATGAGGGCGCGAAAGAGGCGCCATGTGTATCGGCTGGACATTTGACGCGCTGCCGTGTTGCACCTATCCACCCAGTTAGAGACGGCCGGCTTCGCACACATGCTGTGGAAACGTAGCAAGTACCAGGAAGAAGCTAAGTCTGGGAGGATCCCGCCGCGACTGGAAGCAGCCGCAGGGAGGAACAATCGAGAGGAACAACTCTGGGCCGTTCAGCAGGTCATCAAGGCGCTGGCCCGGCAGGGAACCAGCGAGCCGGCCACGGCGAGAGGGGACCCAGGCCGCGCGGCCGGTGCCCAGAGGACGACGTAGGCCCCGTCCGGAGCGCGCGCGCGCGAGCACGCGTTCAACTGCAGGCCCCGAATAAACGTTTTACCAATCCAATGTCAGCACAGCAGGGGGCAGCAACACAGATTTTTGGTCAGCGCATCGTAACGAAGGTGTGTAGATAACAGTGACGTCGGAAAGAGCAGCACAATAAAGAGGCACAAGCACTGAGGAGAAAGGCGGAACGTCGGTGTCCTCTGCGACGTGCACGGTAGCGGCAGCAGCGGCGGTTGCGTCGAAAAAAGTGTCACTGAGGGGTGATAACTCAAGTTGAGCACGAGCGCAGTCTATTATGGCGTTATGATTGGAGAGGAAGTCCCAACCAAGGATAACGTCGTGTGATGAGCGGGCGAGGACGAGGAATTCTATTGTGTATTGAACGTCGTCGATGACAAGGCGGGCGGTGCAGGCGGCTAATGGTCGAATGTCTTGAGCGCTGGCGGTGCGAAGAGAAACTCATTACCTTTTTGAGTTTGCGACAGAGGGCGTAATTAAGAACTGAAACGGCTGCTCCAGTGTCTACAAGTGCTTCGACAGGAACTCCCTCGATGAATATGGTAATAATGTTGGCTGGTACGTGAACATGTCTTGAGTTGGTCCCTGATGGCGCAGTTCTAATTGCCTCCGGAACTGCGGCCGTTAGTCTTCCGTGTGAACAGCTGATTGGCGGCGGAGCATCGGAGAACGGGAACGACGGCCAGGAGAAGGCGAGCGGTGGGAGCGGCGATCGTAACTTGAGGACTGCGGCGGAGGCTGAGGGAACACGGGCGAGGGGGACAGAGGAAGATTGTACATCGGCTCACGTGTATAGTCGTAGGGACGAGGGCCACGATTGCGGCACAAACGAGCCACATGGCCGGCGACTCCACAGGCGTAGCAAATAGGTCGGTTGTCTTGTGTGCGCCAGGGCTTGGAAAGGTGTGGCTGTGGTAGACGGCGGAGAACCGGACGATAAGGGGGGATTGTAGGTTGCTCAGTTTGCTGACGTCCCTGAGGCTCGCATAGGAGGGGAGGCCGGCTATACACAGGGGCGACAGGGGGTGGTGGCCGCACCAAAACATCAGAATACGTGAGAGGAGTCGCCACCAACGGCTGCTGAAGAGGTGAAGGCAGAACCTCAGCGACCTGCTCTTGTATGACACGTTGAAGAGTGGGAGTGAGCGGCGGCGCAGGCGCAGGTGTTGGCGGGCAAGTGAAGGTGGACAAGGAAAGCTGGCGTGCGACTTCCTCATGAACAAACTGTTGAATGTGCTGAATTAGCGACTGCTGGTCCTCCATGGGCACCGTCCCCGGAGATACCCAAGCTGGAAAGAGTGGCCTGCTGAAGGCCAGCACGTCGTGTGGAAAGCCGCCTCTTGCGCAGCTCATCGAAGCTTTGGCAGAAGCTGATAACGTCGGACACAGTTTGGGGTTTTTGGGCGACGAGCATCTGGAAGGCGTCATCGTCAATGCCTTGCATAATGTGTCCGATCTTCTCGGCTTCGCTCATGGTAGGGTTCACGCGCTTGCAGAGGTCTACGACATCTTCTATGAAACTGGTGTTTTCGCCGGTTTGTTGTGCCCGACTTTGCAAGCGTTGCTCGGCGCGAAGCTTACGTATAGCGGGACGGCCAAAAACTTCGGTCAGGCTGGTCTCGAGAGCCGTCCAGGTAGAGATGTCACTCTCATGGTTGCGAAACCATAGATTGGCAACGTCGCTCAAATAGAAAATCACGTTTGTGAGCTTCACGGTGTCGTCCCATTTGTTGTACGCACTTACTGCTGATTTCGAGAACAGGGGGTTCGATCCTGGCGACGCATCCTCGGCTGTGGGATATGACTGCTCGTTATGCACGTTAAACAACCCCACGTGGTCAACGACACCGAGGCCCGTTCCTACATAAGCTGTCATATAGCCGATGACGCATGGCGCGTTAACCCATATATGCATTCATTTTCTTTTTTTTTTTCTGTTAAAGGTTTCTGCGCATCCGTAACAGTGGTAATGAGCACATTTCGCTTTAGAGAAATGCTCGAACGTTTGAGAAACAAAGGCTTCCCAGCAACTGTAACACGAAATATCACATAATACATATAGATTAATGTACAATGTTTGCCCTTTAGAATCATTTAGAACCCCTTTTCGTCTATGCTGTCTTTCGAGCAAACTGGTTGTCTTTGACAAGGGGGGTTAAATAGCTTCATGCGGGCTTAGCCATCGGTGTTTACTGCTGGAATTAAATACATATTTATAGTCACATAATAAGATGAACTCTATTTCTTTCAGGATAGTTTTATATCCGGCACCTAGCTGTTTTGGAAGCGACAGCTAGAACCGCCCAAATTAAGTCACTGCTCAACAATAATTGCATTGATAAAGAAATATTCAGCCTTCAAAATTCCTTGCCAGAGCATGACAGCGACCAAGCGCAGTTTGATGTCTTCGCAGCTATAATTGATTCGTAGCTTGCACTTTAACGTTACTGAAAATTAATCGCTATATATATACATATGTGAAATTCACTGTCATTGAAAAAAATAATTACATTACTAATTTACTATTTATAAACATCACACATATCCGAAATTCCTTATACTTCCCTCGGTTTCAGGAAATCATTTAGAGTCATTTCACAGTGCAACAGCTAGATTGTCTGCCGCAAGAAGCATCCCCTTTGTTTTTGTTGTGACCTCGTCAAACTCATTCCACTCACCGCTCTGCTCGTGAGCACTCAGCTTTCCTGTGCCCGAGTTGATGCCCACTCAGTTTACGACAAGCAGCCGGGCAATACGCTGTCAGTGCTACATTTAATCTTCTTAATCCTCGAGTAAAGTACGACATAATGAACCAGGCTGTCATTCTTAAGTACTGCAGGTCAGAGTACGTACGAAACTTGTATCTAATTGACACTTTTGCCTGTCTCACTCGTATAAGACATATGCATGTGCATCCCTGTTGAAAATGCGATAAGATATGTCATTTTCCGGCCCAAGTATCAGGACTTCGAGCGCCGTCAAACGCAAACAAAGCGTGCAAAGCGATGCCAGTAAATCTAAAGGACGGGTGACTCCTTGTTTCCCTCAAATCTGTACATCTTTTTTTTTCTTTTGCTGCATTGGCGAAATCCACGGATATTTTTCTGCGATATTGGAACACACACTAAACAGTAAATCGCTAATTCATTGCATAAGGGACGTAAGAAAGCACGTTAGTTCTAAGGAGGTTATATATATAAAAACTTTCTAGTTCACTGTACCGTAGGACATCAAAAAAAAAAAAATATTGTATGCGACCAGTTTGAGATACTGAGCCAAGATAGCTTGGGAGAGATACAAAAAAAGTAACAATAAAAAAAAAACTTGCAGGCACACCGTGTTTGTTGGTTAGTTGTAAAAAAGAAAAAGCCGGAGCATTTGGTTTCGTTTGTCTCGTTCGACTGAATCGGGGCGAGTCAATCCAATCCAATCTAAGCTACCGTATTGGAAAGTATGGCGCCGCTTGCAAGTGCAGATTGCCTGAGCTTGCTCTCGAAATTCCCAGTGGATAGAGCAGAAAAGGTGAACTCGTCGCTTTTGCTCTAGTAAAAAGTTCTCGGTGACATAATTTGGTGACTGTATTAGCTTCTCGAAAAGTGTGGACACTCTGTGCCGTCGAGCTTTTCTTTGACGTTACCATCGCGCCCATGTCGCTTCTGCCTACGGCCAAAAGATCACATCGCTTAGTGTGGTTTATTGACACCCTCCGACTATGTCTTCGCTAACCAGCTCTCTTCCGTTGTCTAGAGCCTTTATGTTGCTTTTTTTGCGCTTATACTTGTACGGCTGTTTGAAGGGAATCTGGCGTACGGCAGATATAGTGGGCGTAACTGATGAAGCCAAAGCAAGCGCAAGCATCAGCACTCACTCCATCACACTTTCTGTACCACCTCAGGTATAGCACTAAGCAGTCAGTAGTTTCAGCGGTAGTAATCGAGAATGGCAGTCGCCCGTTGTGATCTGGCGAGAAAATTTTTGTCATTTCACTTGTGTGGCGTAAAGACGATGCAGTGACATTCGAGGGAACTCGAAATCAACTTGACTCAGCCTGAAGGGTTACATTTTCAGCTCTTGCAAATACTGCTATATCAGATTTGAGGCATTGCCATTGTGGGTTTACAATGTCGGGATATAGAAGGTTCTATAATATATAAACATATAAGAAAAAAGATCACGTGACACAACGGCACATACTTCACAAGCGGTGTATTTGGTACCCATTGCAATGAGTATTTAAGAGCATCGCGTACGGAGGCTTTCTTGCACTTCACCGTGCTCTGTTTCGTGTACTACTACCTTTTCCAGAGGTATACAGCCCAGGTGTCTGCCTCTGGCCATTTTGTATAACTCGGCCCAGTGTGCATTGTCATCTTACCAACTATACTCTTGGCAAAGGCTGTAGATAAACAAATAAAAACGTAATATCAGAGAAACCTGTGGAAATAAAGAAATGATTGAGAGAGAACATGTTTAGTGTACCGTTCTGGCACTAGTCTAATTTGAGGTCACAAAATTAATGTCTCGATAAGTGAAAACTTGTAATATCTACTGATGCTCATCTGTGGTGTGCCAATGCCTGCAGCGTGTGTCAAGAAAGTAGCTTCGCAAACAACTGTTTTTTATGCCATCATCACATGTCAGAATCAGTAAAGCTTAGCAGGGCCCTGACATTTCACTGTTGTACAGTAGCAGAGGACTTCTGTAACCATGACATCAACATAATTTAATCTTTTCTTTCCTTGCGCGCAACCCTGTTTCTCTGTAGACATGAGATTGAGGGCCCTTACAGAGTTTGACCCTCTACCAGATCTTGCTGTGGCTTTTCATTTTTAGATTTTCTAAACAGGTCTGTCTGGCTGGTGTTGCTATTGCACGATGCGATTCCAGTGTTCCGCACCATTGTTGCCTGAATAAGGGTGCCTTGCAATTGATGTTACATAGATGTGACTTGACAGAGAAAAGGAGTGAAATAGTTAGGGCCTCTGAATCTGTATTTAAGGTAATACTCTAATGCAAGAAATTCATAGATCTGGTCTTTGTGAGTATTTGAGTCAAATTGAAAAGCTTTTTCATTTAGCCTCTAATTTACAAATAATTTTCAAAAAGTGCTCCTGGTGACCACTCGCAAGTGATTAGTGTGACACATCCATTCACGCAAACCTCCTTGATGAAGTCACTGGGGCTCCCATTCATTGGACACTCCTAAGTGATGCGAGGGGTGTGTGGTGAGGAGCTATTGCCACTTCTCTTCATTTTTCTTGTGTGCCGGCATGCGCTGAGTTGAGGAGGGAGAGGCACATTGCCGATATGATTAGTGCTAATAAAACGAATTTTTACATTGCCGACAGGACTAATGGGATACCTAATGCTCGTGTGCATTTTCTAGTTTTAGTAAATAGCTTTTTATGGGCCTTTTAATGCGCAGATGGTTGGGCAAAATAAGGTAGTGCTTAGTCTTCAGCATTACATTTACATCTCATTGCATGCCTCTCACCATGTAATTTAATGCAGTAGTGTTGGATTGGACATTCAGAGCATACTTTGCTGTGGACTGTCACAAAAATCTAGATTTGTTGAGTGTGTCCGGTAATCACATCTCTGCCCTTAGGTATGTAATTCAAACACACCACTGTGATTACAGTGCACAACAAAGGTGACATCAGCACACAGTTGTTTACTTGTGTACAGCAGTGCTCTCAAATGTGCCCTGGGGGTATGCAAAGCTGTGTGATGTGGCCCACCAACTTCAAAAAGTTCATGCTTTGTTCCAAAAAGCCATTTAAATCTCCACAAGGGAGCTGTACAGCCACACATATTTTCAAACTAGAAGCTAGAAGGTCTCATCCTCTGACGGTACACACTCTTTGTGAAAAGGAGGAGAGGCTTGTTCCTTAACATGCAGGAATTTCAAATGGGCATCACATGCCTTCAGTCATGAGGCACCGGACAACTCGCCTTCTCTTTCAGCTTGAAGTATACATTTTAATGCAAAAGCATTTCTTGTCTCCTGAGCGACTTGGACAGGAATACGGGACAGAGCATGTTGCAGAGCATGTCGGCAGAACGTGCACGCACAAACTGTCAATAGAGAAAAAAAAAAACATTGCTTCGACTGGATTTTCGAACTCGTGCCAGAACAAACAGATCAGCTTCCCTGTCACGGGCACGAGAGCACTACGCTTTCACCGCAGATGATCACACCTCATGTAAAGCTGCAACATGCTCTAGCGCTTTGCAGTAAAGGTCGTCTTCTTCAAGTTCCAACTGCAACACACTGTCGCTGTGCAGCAAACATCGTCTTATGTCATTTAACGTCTGGGCGAGTGTGGGCGAGGTCCGCGAGCAGTGTTGAGCGAATCTGCCAGGTGGCATGACAGAACTATGCTTTCACATTTCGACACATGAGAAAAGTTAAGTGCAGACCTGTAACTTTTTATTCTTTTAAGGATAAGCGACTGGTGGTATCAACCATTTTACTTTCAGGAGCTCTCTCCGAGCCGTTGTGAAGTGGTGACCATCTGGTGTTTAGGCAGAAGAGCGCGCGTGCTGCTTTTGTTTTTCAGAAAAACTGGGAGACTCTAGTCTGGGAAGATATTTGGTTGATATTTATTTTAATATTCATTTTTATTGTTTACATTTGTTATTGCTTCTTTTGTTTTTTTTTTTTTTTTTTTGCTTCTGGCCAGCAAGGGATGAAATTTTCTTACTGCAGCCCGCTTTGCGATATGACTCACCCTTGGTCTGCAGAGTACAGAATTGGTTAAAACATCAAATAAATTGTGATTATTAGGTTTACTTAAACATCCTTGGCACATATAAGAATGTAAATAAATACGGTGGGAATTGCAACCGGGACCCTTGGATTGCAATCAGATGACTACCCTGAGGCCATTGAGGCATGTCTGTTGGACAGGCTTTGGGTGTCTTGGGATTAATAAAAATAAAGTAAAGTAAAGAAGAAAAAATACTCTCTCTCTGTGCCTGCACAGTGATTGAAAAAAGGGCACCAGGTTGCTGAAAGGACCCATCAACGCTATGATATCATGCCCTTAAAACAAAGCTTAAGTTTTTCTTGAATTTAAGGAGTAAATTTCTAGTCTTCCGTTGCACATCTCTCATGTTGATTTTGTTTTTTTTTTCTATTCCCATGCCTCTTCATCTCTACACATAAGCCTGCTTGTATTTTTCACATGTTTCTGATGGCAGTTACGTTGGCCTGCTGGCTGGCAGTAATGTCAAGCTTTATCAGGCTTTACATAGCACATTGTTCTACCATGAGAAATTGCATAGGGGTGCATCTCTGCATCTCTTGTTTACAGAGGCAGCAGCCTGCTTTGCTTCAAGAGAGATGTTTTCAGCATGCAATGAAAACAGTGGATGGGCTGTAGTTTTCTCGGCTTGTTATGGCTACACTCTACCTATAACCCACGCAGTTACTGTTAGGCCTGGTTTATTATTTGCTTGTTGCACCTTTCCCTAGTACCTGGACACGGTTGTTAGCAGCCTGTGTGGACAGAGAGGGCCTACCTTTGACCACTGCTCCAAGGTGTGGTCCCTCACTGAGTTCTGGGAGTCCAACGATGCCTGGAGGGCCTTCTTTTCTTCACGCCCTCTGCTGACGACACTTTCCGAAGGAGGTGACACGGTATGTGTGCATGGCATTCCTCTCCCTTAAATTTTCTTTTTTTGCTCTCATGCGCTGTGGAGGCGAGACCTCTTGTTACATGAGCCTCATTTCACAGAGGGCTTTGTGAACTGAACAGCTAACAAGCAAAGCATACAAAAAATAAACTAATAAAGCTTCTGATTTGCTCACTTTGCTTGGCTCGAATACAGTGGCTTGTTTAGCTAGTTGGTCCGCACACATGATGAAAAACGCAGCTCGACAGACAAGGATACACAGAAGGACACACAGACAAGGACGATGCTGCTTGTCCTTGTCTGTGTGTCTTTCTTCTGTGTGTCGTCTGTTTAGCAGTGTTTTTCGCCCTGTGAGCCTGGCTCTATTCAGACGGTTTTGGATTCCCTTCTAGGGGCTACATACAGTTCAGCCCACTTATAACGAACTTGATCGTCACGCGGCATTTGTTCGTTGTATCCAAAGTTCGTAGTAAGTGGACCACCTATAATACGGGCAAAAAGAGCAAGCGAAACAAAAGTTAATTTTATTTTTGAAAAAAGTCCGTGATGTATGTCTGCTTCTTCAAAGCTGATCGCATCACTGCCGTTTCTAATTTTTCCAGCGCGGTAATATGTTCATCGCCAAGGCCTCTGCTGCACACTAGTTCCACAGGCGCGGCCTCGCCGACGACTGCCTTGAAAACAATTCTGTGGCGAGCCTTAAACTGGTGGCCCGTTGTTTTTTTTTTTGTGTGCGCACGCGGAGTTCCACACCCCACCTCCCGCCAAACGCGGAGGAGGAAGGGGAATTTGTCTTGCGGAGGCTAGATGACCGGCCAGGAGAGTGAAAAATCTTTGCGAGGAAACGGGAGGAGAGAAACACGACGGAATTGGGTGATTGCGGTGGCTGTAATTGCGTTATTAGTTACTCTTTTCATAAACATTTTGCGGCCTTGCATTTTTGGGGTGAAGTCTCACAGTCACCGGGGAAGAAAATATTTTCGACCGGAGGGTGGACAGTGGGCCTTTAAGCTCCTCTCAGTGTGTTATACTCTTTGCCACCTCCCAATGATGATTCTCGTTCGCGTACATGAGCTTTCCTTTAAAGCAGGGTAAAAACTTATGCCGTGCTATCGTGTCTACAAGATAGCTTAAGTGTATTTTTTCAGAAACATCACATGTTTACGTAATGAAGAAAATATAAGTTTAAATATTTCACAAGAATCAATCATTGAAGTATTCGCAGCATGTCCGATTTTTTTTATACCATGAAAAGCAATTTATTAGAATTAAAAAATGTGCACTAGCAATAAGTATCCTATCAATCCCCTCTGCAACACAAGGATTTTTAAGCTACCTTTATTTGCATCGAACATATGGATGATCGAAAATGATGCTTCTCTCTCCCCTTTTGAAATCAAGTGACACCGGCGCGCAGGAAAAATAGATGAAAAATAGTCGCCACCTCACCCCACCACGACCCATCCCGCTCGTCTAACAAGGGAGCGTCCAATGAGCGGGCGTGCCCAACAGCCCCACTGGAGTCAGTGGGGAGGCTTGCGTGAGGCTATGTGTCACCCAAATCAGCTGTGAGCAGTCGCCAGGACCACTTTTTAAAAATTATTGGGAAAATATCGGCTACACGTAAAGCCTTCAAATCTGACTCGAATACTCCAGGGTCCCTTTAAGCAGCGATTCTATAAGCGTTTCTGAGCCTTTTCCTACGGGAGTTTCCTGATGTCTCCTGAGAATCTCATGTCTGTACTCACACCAGCTACAAATTACAGAAGTGGCTGTCAGCTTTAGGAAGTCATAATCTTTAAATAATATTTTATTGCTTTCGTCACAGCTTTTACTGCTTACGCTAAAATTAATAAAACTCAAAACTGACCTCAACAGCAGTAATGACAGAAGTTGGTTTACGAACTGGTATGAGCTGCTAGCTGACTTCCAACTGAAAGCCAGCTAGAACCCATTGATTCCACTTTATCCCCAAGCGGGACTAGCTGATTTCCAGCTGGTATAGCACTTGAAACCAGTTAAATGCCATTGAGTACTAGCTGGGACCAGCTGAAACCAACTGAAGCCAGTTAGAACTACCTAAACCAATTTTGTATTTTGTATTTTTTTTTTTTTTCATCTATTTTGATGAGCACAAAGTTCTGTATTTTGACTGGCAAAATATGAAGCTGGCTTTGGGATTAGGCGCCCGATCCGACGAATGGTTTTTGGAGCATTCGACATTGCAGTATCTAAGCTCTAATTTTAAGCCTGTAGAATTGTAAAGATGATGGTTTGACTATTTCTTGGAGCAAGCCTCGAAGTCTGCCATTTTTTTCGGCTCTCATGGGGCCCCTCAGCACGCTGGGCCCAATTCATTTGAACCCTTTGAACCGTGATGACCTGGCCCTGCAGATGCAAATGTTTGTCTGGTATAAGAAAAGGTGCACGAAGCGATTCTGAATAGACCGGAGAACAGTGGCTATAGTCTGCGGTGTTAAAGTTGACATTTTCAGACTAATGGCTTATTTTGAAGTTTCTGGGCTTATTCTTGAGGTACTGGTGAGGGTGCAACTTAACCCTTTCGCTGTCACGAACGTATCGGTACATTTTCACGCTTCCCCCCCACAGTGTCACCGACGTACTGGTACGTTCTCTATCGTGCATTCAATGCTTCGCGCCTGAGCGCGAAGCTGACGCTTTTGGACAGGCTGTACCATCTGTCAAATCTTTCTACAAGTTCGTATTTTTGCCCCGCGTTGTGTTGGTATGTACATACTGAAGAGTATGGAGCGATTGCGCCCACCCCTGCCACCTTCTTTGCCTGCTCTATCGCGTTAAGCAATCAGCGGAGCGCGCGTTTAGTGTCGCGTGTGTGCGGTTACGGGTACAAGTGTTGTTCTGCTATCTGCCGCAGGTTTGCAGGTTTCTATTTTTATTCTGTTGGCGTGTCTGCTACGACGCATCACGTTCAGGGGCTCAACGCCTTTGCCTCTCCAATAGGTTGACACATGACTCTCTGCTCTCGCTCTCTTTTGCCGCGCCCTTTTTTGCGGCTAGCTGCAGCAAAGGAGCTTATTTTAGCCGCTTTCCACCTCCCTCTGTCATCTTGATTTCACAATGTGCCATTTATCTCCATGTTGCGGGTCACTGAAAGTGCGTCCTCTGTGCGCACGGTTACTTTCAGATGGCTAACCGCGCAGGACTTTCGACTACGGGCTGGAGCGACGGCTCTTTTGATTATATTCGAGTCGAGCTTGGATTTAGTCTTTCAATAAGTATTGAGCAGTTTTTTCTTATATTATCCTCATTTATCTAATCTATAATCAGGCTGATAATGATGATCAGCCTGATGATGTTAATTAACACCTTCAGAATACCGAAATGTGCATATTTCATTGATTGTGTTATTTGTATAGCAATCATAATAAAAAAAAATTACTATGCTCGTTCCCTGAAACCAAGCCGACACTGGGGGTGCGTCACATCCAGAAACGCTCGACAGCGGAAGGGTTAATGACTGTTACTCAAGTAGCAAGTACTGGAACCAAGCGTCATTAGCGACTGTAGTTTGTGTTTTCAACAAGGCGTGCTTTCGTTCTTACTAGGTAGCCTTTCTGGTTAACCGTTTCACATGCCACTTCATGTTCCCATTGAAAACAAGTTTCCCCAATACAATTTTTAGAAATGCACTTTGTTAGTTTTCCAGAGCAAAATAGTAAATATTTTTTGCATGGGTGTGCAGAAATTCCCATATAATGTCATATAATAGTGGAAATATTAACATCGAAATCCAGTAACTTATAAAGAAAACTTTGAAGCCTTGTGAAAATATTTTCAATTTTTTAGGACATATATTATGCTGAAAGTTGTAAAATAAAAAAGGAATTATGTTACTACTAGTAATCATATATGTCTGCGCAAAAATGGCGGATGTTGTGCTACCTTGCTGACTGTGCTGCTAAATATTATATACTGCAATCATTATATGGCATTAAAAACATTATTTGCTGCACGGAGAATCTGGAATTCATGTCACTGAAACCATCTCTGGGAGCTGCACACTTTCAGGAAAAGCTCCAAGTTTGCTTTGAACTCGGTTGTGTACATAGTGTGATGGAGAATTGTGCACCTTTCTTTTATTCGTGTATGTGCAATAAACAGGGCATTTGTCAAACTTGTTAGAGTGTTTCATTAGTAGTTCATGATGCGCTCTCTTCATCTCCTTCCATTTTGTGTGCAAGGTAACCAACTAAACGGACACCTTTTCAGTCTTGATCCTTTCTTTACTGTGTTAGTCTGGCATACACAATGAAATAGCTTGTTGCATGATAGTGCAAGTTATAACAGCAGGTTCGGTGGTGAAGCTGTGACGTTTTAGTCAACACTGCAGCAGGCGAAGGTAGTAGTGTAGCAGTTGAGCCTGGAAAAAGAAAAAAAAAGAAAAACAGGCGTGTGCCATGCCTTTTTTGACCGGTGGTGGCATGGAGATTGTTTCTAGTCAGCGGTGGCATCTTTGGCATAGCAGCGGATATTCATTGGCGGTAGCATGAACTGGGCGCAAATACAAATCTCGATTTTGTATCTTGCCAGGTTGGCAGGTATGCATGTCTCGGCTGGTATTTTAACTTTTTCATGCAAAAATAATCGGCATCTAGCGTTTGAGGGGCAATACCTCAAGTCGCTTTGTGCTTTGTGTTGCTTGGCTATCTCATTCTCTCTGCCTGGTTAACATGCTTGGCCTCTCATTAGATCCGAAAATGCATGGTTTCAAAATGATGTTGATTCATTGAGTAAGGACGTGTCTCCCAGCGTCTAGCTGGCCATCTAGCCTAGCTGCGTGCTGACTTTTTTGCCTCTGCTTTGTTCACTTAACAGAAGATCTTGGACTTCCTGCCAGCCAGCCACAGGGCGGTCGTAAAGAAGGTTGCAGAGAATCGCCGGGAAGACATTGCACGCCACTTCCTGGATGAGACGGATGCCATTGGTGGCGCAGTGCTGGCTGACTTTGACTGGAACGTCAGGGTGAGCCTGCCGTATACATATCTAAAGAAAAACGGAGGGGAGAGAAGGAGCTGGATTGATGGGCAGTGCTTTAAGGGGACTGTCGGAGAAAAAACAAGATGTTAAATTTTGTGCTAGCAGCGATATTTAGGGCGCGACATTAGGGTCAAACCAGACGTTACCTTTCCCGTCTGGGCTTTGTCCCATCACACAGGCTCATCAGCAGCATTGCTGCAGTGCTGCTGTTGAGTGCTGAGCACATGAGAGCCGCTGTTATCCTGTCGCTTACATTCACAGCACAATGTTGGCTGTTGTCCAGGAAAGTGTGGTTGCATGGAAGCTACTGATTGCTAACTTTTTTTTTTCAACCCTTCTTTTGCTGCTTTGTTTGGAAATTGCAGTGTAACTCAAATAATTGCTTAGTGCAATCAAGATATGAAGTAAAGCTCATCTTGCAGCTGGCTGCAATTGCACTTTCAGGATAAGGTTGTGATGCGACACAGTACAGCAAAAAATCAAGCCACTAAAGCTGACTGAAATGTGAAAGTAAATGCTGTTCATAAAGCATCTGCTCCAATCTCTTATTGTTTGAGGTCAATTTTGTGAGAATGCATTCCCACTTCAGCGAAATTCTCACGAGTCCTGTGATTTTTGTGGTGGGACTCAGCTGTGTGACTTGCCCGGCTCTCTGGTGTCAGCCGTAATGCAAACATAGAGATTGCACTTTGGAAATATAGCGTTGAAGTGAGGAGTGAGCCCACAAAATGATTTTCTCCGCGAGCATTATTTGTTAGATTAAACACAGCTAGATGGCAAATACTGGAGATACGCTCAACACTTGCTGAAAGATTGTCCAGTTGTGCAGGTAGGAGTTTCGCTCTGATCTGCTCATCTGGATGCAGTTTGATCCATTCAGTATGGCAGCCTTATGATTCGGCAGAGGTGGCATTTGGCGTGATGGCCAAGGCCTCTGGTCTTTTGACATCGAGCTTTACCAGCACCTCCGCACCCCTTTTTGTATGGATTCCAAACAACTGTCTGTCATCAGGTCCGCATGTTGGCCACCTTTTTATATCATCCGTTTGCACAATCGACTAATATCTTCCAGCTACACTGCTTTCAATGAGATGACCTCACCATCACTTGATGTTGGGTCTTTTGCACTCATCCTGTTAGATGGGTCTGTGTAATTGGTTAAATTGACCACTTCAACATTAGTCAAAAAGGAACATCCTGCCCACCACGGGGACGATTAGGCCTTGATGGTCGATTTTTGGCAACGGTGTCCTCGATGCCAGTTCCTCGTCCTGGGGTTAATATGTGCGATGTTTGTATTATTTCAGGCTTCGATGAAACCAGCCTACACGAACAGCCTGTAGAGGACAGCAGGCCTTCCTCTCTTCCTGTGCGATGCATTTGGTTATCGCAAGTCCAGGGGCCAAGCTTCAAATTGTTGCTTTGTGCTTACCTCTTGCACTCCTGAAGAATTTGTTGTGTATTAAGAAGGCTGGGGCCAGGTTAGGATTTGGGATGAGAATAGCATTTTGGGGTTAGGATGATTAGGATTTGGCAGTTTATTCTGTAATCTAACGCAGCAGCAACTACCATCCAAAGGAGGCCTTTCAGCCAATGACATCGACCCTGATTGTCATAAAGTCGTGAATTGGTGGAAAAATTGCGCTGAACCATGCGCATCTCAAGAAAGAAAACGAGACACAGGCGAGACTCAGCACCCCTTCATTATCTCTTCTTTTCTTCGAATTTAAGTTTTTAGATGCTGCTATTCACTAACCAATTTCTTTTTTTTTTCTGGGCTGTTTCCTTGCTTCTGTGTTCCCAATGGTCGTTTTTTTGTTCCCTCTAAAAAAGCGCCTGTGAAGTGAATCGACAAGTAGTTGTGAAAAACAAACAAGCTCTATTAAAGGTTAGTAGTATTTATAGCCACTTGGCTAGCCACGTCATCACAGTTACTGCCGTTAACATGTGGCTTGGCTGGTATCTCGGTAAGATAAGCACGTGTGCATACTTCACAACAGCCTGTGTCTCATCTTCTTTCTTGGGGTCTGCATGGTTCGGTGCAAATTTTTCACCAATTCAAGTACGCACCAACTAGCCCAAGAAGGCGTGCTAATAAAATCGTGGTTAGCTCCACTTTAATACTTGCACCTGCATTCATTAAACGGTGTATGACAGGTACACGGTTAGAATTACTACATAGGTTAACTATGATTTGGGTGGACTGCACAGTCAGTCTTGCAGATTTGAAGTTAGCATGCCTTACAGCATTGATCGCCTGTGCCTTTAACGGATGCCAGTAAGCATTTGAAACAACACAGGTTTGCAGCATGACCCCTAATTTCTGCAACTATTCGCTGCTTCTGTTTTCTACTGTCATTGCTTATAATGATTCAGGGCAGGCAGCCTAAGAGGATCTAGAAAAGAGTGAGCCACTCACTGGTTGCAAATTACACTCTTTCCTGCTGATCTCACTTACCATTTGCCACTGATTAAGTCTGAACTCTGCTCAGTGAGGCACAGCAACTCACAGAAATTGCGCAGAAACAGTGCAGAACCAGGACAAGAGCAGAGAGAGCACAGAGTCACTCCAGTGCGGTTTTAGCAGTTGTGAATGACCAACTGCATCAACAGGCCTAATTTCTGGCAGAGGCAAGTATAGCCACTGCAGTGTGAAACCTCCAACTAGTTCTGCGGCTTGTTCTTTGGACTCCTTCTACATCATGTCAGTGGTAGTACATAACGACAGCTGTCATTGCGATCACCGTCCGTTTCAACTGTGTTATTCAGGAGGGTAGGAAGTGTGCGAATTAGTCAGTTTCCAGCATGGTGTAAGAATATTTAAGTGATGACACTGAGCGCCTGCCGTGGCGGAGAGCGCGCACGGATTGTGTTCGCCCTCTAGTACATGCGCCGAATGCAGCAGCACAGGGGCACTGTGTCGTAGTGTCCATTCGCTTGTGGAGCGGCACGTGCAGCGAAGCGGCGTAGCCGGCTTTTGGTGTCATTTTAGGCTATGCTTGTTGGTGTTTTGCACATCCAAAGCGTAAAACAAGGTGTGTATGTTATGCTATGAGTTTCCATGTTGGGGCAGGCACCGTGCAAGAAAAAGTCTGTTACAGCTAGCTTTTTTTGTGTCGCAGTTTGCGACCAGTCATGCGAGCTCACATGATGGCGTGGGTTGACGCCGCTGCAGTCGTCATGGCCTATATATTTGGTGGATGTAATGAGTTGGCTGCGTTGTCACACACCTTGTAATCCAGCCAGGTCCAGAAGCTGACTGAGCTGAAGGCTGGGCTCCTAGATTTATTCGGATCAAATGTCACTTCATAAAGCTCTGTCGAACCCTGTTCGCCTAGAACTGAGGGGGGCTATCCCCAGAGCAGATACAATATTACAATCGAGCGACCATGTCTGTGCAAAGCACGTTCCCGAGCATATGATATCAAAATCGTTCTACATCCAGTTCAGTGGCAATATACTTTTGAATTTGCCCAAGAAGAAACCGTTGCTGTTGGCAAATTCTGTGCGCAGTATTTTTCTGGGGTGTCCAAAATATCTGACTATACAGGCAAATTCAAGGAAGTCTCCTTGAAAATGACAGTCTACAGACACATGTGTCAAGCAGCCAGACAAGCGGCCACTGTCATACTGCCCTTAGAGCAGCTCTTGTAATAAAAATTATAAATATAAAATAATATAATAGTAAACGATAATAAAACACTGGCTATTGTAATAACAAGGTATATTTGCTTCACAGAACGGCTTTCTTGGCTGCAGTTTAACAAAAAAATATGTTTTGCCTTTTGAAGTCCTGAAGCGACACATGAGCATTAATGTACACTGCAATAAGGAGATCAAAATTAGGTCGTATTGGATTCTTCACAGCACACGGCCACCTTTTACATCATTTCGCGGCAGCTGCAGCCAGTATTAAATTCATGTTCTCCAGCTCAGCAGTCGAGCTCGCTGATTACTGACTGAGGTATCTTCGGGCTTAAAATTCTGAAGGTCGCGATGTCAGTAAAAGAAACAATTGAAGCTGCTAGTGACACTCTGGGTCCTCTGTTTCTGCACGGATGAGACCACTTTTTGAAGAAGCGTCTGCATGGACATATCAGGTGTGGCAAGCCAGGGAAAGAAATCGTTAATTTCAGTCTGCAATCTAGTGGCCAGTTTTCACCTGCTGTACATTTTAGGGCCCCGAAACATGGGTGTACGAAAGGCAAAAGACTTGCCAGTAAGGTTTATAACAATATGCAGCTGCATAACTTGCCGGACCCGAAAACGCTGGATGGAGAATTTCGTGGCCCAAAATTATTGAGGTCAACAAGTTGCTTGACAGGCAACTAAAATTATTCTCAACTGACATCCGCTAATTCAGTTCAGAGGCGTACATTTTATTTCTGCGCCTGAACGCCGGTCTTTCCTTAATGAGACAACATCGCGCAGCTAAAACAGTAAACTCCCTTTACAAGATACACTGAAGGGAGCCAAGAAAGACTTCTCTGATAACCAAAGTCTCTTGTAACCAAAAATTCAAAACCACTGAGGAGTGAGATTAGATTAGTTCACTGCACATCAGCATAAACACGCATTTAAATAAATTTACACACATTAACAATAAATTGTTCAGAATGGCTTAAAGTAAGCTCCCTAGTAGTTTTTTTTTTTTTTTGTGAGTGCAGAATGTACTAGCTCCCTTCCAAATTTCTGGATGTAAACACTTCACTTTGCAAGCCTTCTTCTTGCTTGCAAGCCCTTTGAAGCTCTAAGGTAAACATAACATAGATGATAAAAGTAATTAAACTATTGTGCCTTTTTTTGATAACTAAATATATTTTGCTCACTTCAACATGACTTTTGGGCATCTGAGTTTGTGTCTGATGCGAAACTATGCTGATGGGTTATCTAGCAGAACTCTCCCATATGAATGGCGACAGCTCTTTGTGTCCAACTGGTCCGTCCACTGGCGTACAAAGCGACCGGCATTGCGGAAACTGGAACGGAAATCCAAGCCAACATAAATTCAACTCAACAGTCAGTGCAGGAGTGCGACTGGCACTATAGAAGCAGGATGATGGAAATTTCGGTGCAGTGAGACAATAGTCGCAACCATGCAAGGTGTGATATCCACCTGCGGAACAGAACAGAATCAAGCCAAAGGAATGTAAAGTGAAGCACATGCGAGTTAGTACAATGTCGGCCGCATTGTGTGAGTGTATCTGTGTTTTGTCTCTTTTACAGAGTGAAGAATTCACTCTAGGCACCCAAAAAAGTTGTCCTTAGTAACCGAGTGGCTGTTGTAACCATGTCTCTTGTATGCAATTTTGTTAACGTGGCAAACATAGGAAAACCAACCAAACCATTTTCAAGTGTCTGTTATAACCGAGTGTCTCTTGTAACCATGTCTCTTGTAATGAGATTTTACTGTAGTGCACTGCATTAGCCTTTAAAACCTCACGAATGCAAGCTTGGTTTGCTTTGTTCCCAGCGCTCGCGCATACAGCAGCGGAGGCACACCGCAACGCAGCACAAGAGTGCTGGTTATATTTCTGGTTGAGCTTTTCTGATACAGGTAAAATGCAGAAATGCTCTTGCTTGAGGTTTCTGTGCACATTATTAGACCCCAGGTGGCCAGAGTTGGTCATATTCTCTCACGGCGGGCATCATCTCAGAGTGCCAGCACATTAGACTGCTCAAGCAACGTTTCAATACACACTCAGGCTCTTTGACCCGACTGTGGGAACATGTGCTTCAAAGCCCACGTTTTATATTTAAGAGACAGTATAGTTAACTTATTCCGTAAAGGCCGCGCGGATGAAAAAAACAATAACAAAACAATAATTGCAGTGAATGCATTTCGATAATGAGTTTGGAAAAATTACAGGACCGCGTTCGCATTGCTGTTCCGCCCATTTATGCAGTCCCAGCAAGTAAAGTACCAAGTAGCCGAAAAATACGTGTTGAGAGCAGTTTCCATCATTCTGAGCCCTTGTCTTACTTACACACATAGGCACATACACTTAGGGCAGATCCCACTACACCTGCATTAAGGCTGCTGCAGCTTAGCGACTGGTATAAACCCTGTGGCGCTGTGCCATCTATCCACATTCAAGATTAGTGCATGGAGCGGCGAACCAGGTCTGGTCACGCCGCCGGACAGTATTAGCACTTAAGCATATTCTTACACCGTGGTTTCCAGGGATGCTGGCAGCGGTTTAAGCTTCCCATGTTTGTGTGCAAAAAAAAAAAGCAAGAAAAGGTTTTCGTTGGCCAGTAGGCATGTTGAAAGGTACGATGACTCGAACTTCTATTGGAAAGATGAGGGGCTTATCAAAGCTACCTGACTGCATTTTAAGTAACCGCACTCTAGGTCAGGATGAAGCGTGTAGGTTGTTTAGGGTATTAGCGGGCATCTGATAGCCACCGCTCAAAGGCTATCAGAATCATCAGTTCTATGATGCTCCATTGAATCATTAAGCCATCTATCTGAGGGCCTTTGGAATGACTGCAGGAGAGAGGTATTAAATTTAAGGGCTTGCAATGCTCTTTTGATAGGTGTGGGGCCATTTAAAAATTCTCTCTCAACTTATTCTCTCTACCTGCATATTATTTCTCATTTTATCATTTTTGGGCATTTTTAAATCCAGAGTAGCTAGATTTAATTACCTGTCAACAATCCTTTTCATCATAAACCTAACAATTTATATGTTTCTGCAATGAAAGTGACCATTAGTCACTAATTCTTGTAAATGGTTACATTTCGGTGCCTGGTCATTAATGGGCTGACATAATAAATGGCAAGAGAGACCAGTTTGTAAGATATGCTTTCTCGTGACTAAATATTAACTCAGGTTCTATGGCACTCTCAGCTTCGGAATACTTTAGGCATTCTCTGTAACAGTTATCAGGACTTTCTGATTTTATGTGTTTTATACTTTTTTCCAGATCTCTATTGTATTGAGGTTCCTTGCCATTTTAATCCTTCTTGTTATCCAGGCTATACTATTTTGCGATTGTTTGTGCTGCAGCTGGTCCTTGGTAGTGACAAGGTGGCAACCCTGGGCGTCCCACTGGCCAACCTCACCCTGTCCCTGAGTGAGCCGGGCGAACAGAAGCGACGTGAGGTGCCCCTCGAGATGGGCCTGGCTGAAATGGAGAGACTCATCACTGCCCTGGAGGCAGCGCACAAGGTGGGTGTGACTGGCTGAATATCGAAAAGGCATCAAACACACAGCTAGGCATGTCTTCTAGGATAATTTACATAAATAAAGCTCTAGTTATCTGCGGGGCTGCATAACTGAGTATGAATAATGCTGGAACCCACTGTGGCCTTACATCCCTCCTAGATTGTGGGAACAGTCTGGATGTTCTCAGTCAGCTCTTTAATGGTTGATGTAAGTGAAAAGAGCCAAGTTGGCTGTTCTGTTGGCTACATAATACGAGTTCCATGTTTATTGTCATGGCTTCCTTCTTTGAAAGATGGGGAGCTCGACCTTCATATATTTCTCTGCTGAGAAGGCATCGCCTTCAAACAAACGGTGCTAAAATTCTAGTAGCGTAACTTGTCAATCTGGCTTTGTGTTTGTCTTTGGTGACCCTTTGAGATGTTTTTTTCCCATGCTAGAAGCATGATTGCACTTTTAACTCGAAACATATATGATGTCAACAACATGTGCGGTGTAAAAAGTACAGGATTTATACCGCATGGCTGTGCTCAAAGCACCCAAATATGCAGCCTTGCAGAAGTGGAAAGGTAGTGCTGTTTTTATGCTAGAATGGCTTTATAATTGCAAATTATCGGTGTTCAACGGTGACATGGTTTTTATGCCTGCATGGTAGCATTGCTGACTGGGTCATTAAGACTGCAGCTGCTGTATAATGGTATGGGATGAAAGATATGTTTGGCATTTTCGGTCAGCCATATTGTCTCATAGTACAGCAGAACCTCAAAATAACGAAATCCTACTTGCAGCTGAAAATTTCGTTAAATTGCTAATTTCGTTACGGTGAGGTTTCCATGTTCTAGGTAACAGGTTAGTGGAACACTGCTAGTATATGGGAACTTGTCAATTACGAATTCAGGAGATAAGCAAGAAATTCTAGCATTAATAGCGCTAACAAGTGTACCGTCAGATGTTGTTCTGTATAGTAACAAGAGGACAATAGGTGGTAGCAAAACGACGTGAACGCGCCATTTTTCTTCATGTGAGCATCGCCCATGCCGGCGACGCGGCTACCTTTTGCGCTGTAATCTTTTGTTCAGGCCTCACCTAAGCATACTGTGTTTACATGTGTAATGAATTTGCCTCCCACTTTTGCCACTGGCAACTTAAAAAACAAAACAAAAAACAACACCAGTCGTTCGCACGCCGTTGCAATCCAGTTTATTTCTTGGCAGGGCGCAGAAATTTCGCACAGGGACAATTCATGGTGTGCGTTAACTCCAGTAGTGGTGTGGTGAAAAAGGGGGGGGAGTGAACTTGGCAGAGTGCCAGCAGCTTTGACAGGAGTGCAGGCGGTGGCTTGCTCTGCTGGTCGGTTGCTCACTGCCTTCCCTTTATCATGCAGCGATTGGGGTGGGCACTGTTCGCTGCCACAAAATTATTGCAATGTGTGTAGCAGCAAACTTCTTTTGAAGGGCCGTATGTTAAAAGCTCTCATGATGATCGCGACTGACGGCGTGCTTTCTTTGAGGACTGATGGGTGGGAGGATGGACGACTGTCTTAAAAAAAAAATCTACTTTTTCTTGTGTATTGAACCCTCTCCTCAAACTGACTTCTATGTCGGGCAAATGCAAAATGCGGTGTCTCGGCTAAAGTTTTAGCTCTCATCCGATTTTCAAGGTGGCTGCTGATACATGCATGTGATGGGCGAGGACTTCGTGAAATCGAAAGTGGGGCATAAAATTACGAAAGTGTGCCATGCACTGCTTTTCTGCTGTGCCGTACTTCACTTCAGGTGCGTATGCGGGGGTATAAGGCAACGGGGGACTGCAGTCTTCTAATTGGTTCATTTACAGTACCTGAACTTGTCTGAAGCTAGAAGTATATCTGTAAGTGCAGAAATTAAGACTGCTTTATTGCTTATGTGCAGGAGATGGGCCATGCTTTCATATAGGTTGTGCGGCAAAAGATGGAATGATGAAGCTGTATGGGGATGAAGGGAAAACTACAAAAGAAAAAGGAAAGCTGCATTCTTTTATTTCATGATTTGCGACACTGATATGATTTGAGTCCTATTACAGTGAACTGAAATGTGTAATTAGGGTAGACATAGATGGGTCACCTCTTCCAGGGGGGTTCTATTGGGAATTGGCTATAGTCGCACTCAACTTTTTTCCGGTTATGCAGCCAAAGCTACACAGCTGAAATGCCTCAAGTGCAGTAAGGCAAAATACATCCTCTCCAGAAATTTTGCAGATTGGGCTCTGGATCATACCATTGCAAAATTATTCCCATTAATATTACATCAAGATTATACTACAATACAAGGCAGTAGAACATTTGTGTATTATAAAATCAGTACACTATGCATGCAAATTAATTATATGGAAAGTCCTGCAAAGCATACGTCGGCTCCTTCCGCTGTGTCGACCCGCTGGTTTCTGTGCGCTATTGCAGTCCGCTTGTTGCGACAAAAGCATTACGAAAAAGCATTTGACTCAGTTGAAACCTCGGCGGTGATGCAGGCATTGCGAAATCAGGGGGTAGACGAGCCGTACGTGAAAGTGCTGGCAGATATATATAGTGGCTGCACAGCAACCATAGTTCTGCATAAAGAAAGCAACAAAATTTTCATAAAGAAAGGTGTTAGGCAAGGAGACACAATCTCCCCAGTACTATTCACAGCTTGTTTAGAGGAAGTATTCAGAGACTTTGAATGGGAGCAGTTAGGGATAAGGGTAGACGGAGAATACCTCAGTAATCTGCGATTTGCTGATGACATTGCCTTGCTAAGCAACTCGGGGGATGAACTGCAAATAATGATTGATGATCTAGACAGAAAAAGTAGAAAGGTAGGCTTGAAAATTAATATGCAGAAGACTAAGGTAATGTTCAACAGCCTCGGGAAGGAACAGCAGTTTACATTAGGTAGCGAATTACTGGAAGTAGTAAGCGAATATGTCTACTTAGGGCAGGTAGTAACCGCAGATCCGGACCATGAAAAGGAAATAACAAGAAGAATAAGATTGGGAGGGAGTGCATTTGGCAAGCACTCGCAGATTATGACTAGCAGCTTACCGGTATCGCTCAAGAGGAAAGTATATAACAGTTGCATCTTGCCTGTACTCACCTATGGGGCTGAAACGTGGAGGCTAACCAAGAGAGTTCTACTTAAGTTGAGAACAACCCAGAGGGCTATGGAACGAAAAATGGTAGGGGTAACATTAAGAGATAGAAAGCGTGCAGAGTGGGTCAGAGAAATAACTCAAGTTACCGACATTCTAGTGGAAATTAAGAAGAAGAAATGGACATGGGCAGGACATGTAGTGCGAAGAGAGGGTAACCGATGGTCGCTGAGGGTAACAAACTGGATTCCAAGGGAAGGAAAGCGTAGCAGGGGGCGGCAGAAAGTTAGGTGGGCGGATGAGATTAAGAAGTTCGCAGGGGTCAAGTGGATGCAGCTAGCACAGAACCGGGTTAAGTGGAGAAATATGGGAGAGGCCTTCGCCCTGCAGTGGGTATAATCAGGCTGATGATGATGATGATGATGTTGCGACAAGGTATGCATAGCATGGGTTATTCATTAACTGCATATTTATGCTCACTTTGACCATCATCGGTGTAAAAAAACTTATTTCTGCGTCTTTGGCACCTCAAAAACTATTATTTTAAGTAAAAGTGGAGATTAAACGGAAAGCGTAAGTGAGGCCAGATATGCTAGAACTGCTTGTGTAGTAACATCGTGAGGAAAGCTCTGCCTGCCCTCTGCCTGCATAGCCACATAAAGTTGTCCAGGAGCATAGTTTTGGATGTCTTGCATCTCGTTTGTATTTCAGTTGGCATTGCAGAGTACTAGAGAAGTCCTCAGTTCTGCAGAAACAAGGCAAACTGCATGTTGCATTTAATGATTCCGAGGATGCAGCTTCATTAGTTCTGTGATGCTTCCAGTTTCCCGAAATTGTAGGGAAACTTTGCCCAATCATTTTTCACGCAATTGTGCTTTATGAGCCACTTTCTCTGTTTTGACACTATTTTTGATATGCACATTAGCAGTAATGGCACTGTGATGCAAAAATGACTGTTTTACTTTATTGGCACCGGTATAATGTGCAAAGGGAGTTTTATAAAAAAGAAGAATCTGAAAGGAAGTACATTATTACTATACTATAATTCACTCCCCCCCCAACTGCTTGGGCCAAACATAGCTGTCCTCTGTCCCCCTCCCCTGCACATGTGCAGGCAAGCGTCAGTCTAAAATACAGAACTAGGGCATGCACCAGTGAGGTAAGGCTTCAGATATGTGATCAATGTCAAGCCTATGATACTTTAATGCCCTGCCATGGAGAAACAGCTGCCACCACCCTGATATGCTGCTGCTGTTCTGAGCTGTGCACCCATTTGCCCTTCTCTTAGCTCATGCAGCAACTCTATATGCTTTGCCCCAGTGATGTTCATAATTAACCCAAATTCTCATGACACCTTTTAAACCTGGTAATGAAGGTTGTGTTAGCTACCTCCAAAAGAGCAGCAAAAAAAAACAAAAAAAAAAACACACGCCTCGTTGGTTCTGGATAGAATGTAAGGTGCATGCTGAAGTATTATTTAATGTTTGCTTTGGAATTTTCCAGATATTTTGTTTGCATTTTGCGGAATTAATATTACCCGCTGCCGAAAGTTAGATGTCATTCTCGGCAGTGTTGAGGCCAGGGACAACCCATTGCGTGAAAGGATGCTCCGAGGCTTTTTTCTTGGTAGAAGAAAAGGTAGAGTTTATATTATATACAAAAGGTGCGAAGCGGAGAGAGGGCCGGCAGACACGCCTTTACAATAGACAGAGAGAGCACGCAGGAGTTATCGTGAAGAGACGAGAAGTGTTCACACCATGAGGTGTCCAGCATGAGTTCACATTGCGTGCATCAGCATCAGTGGCTGGTCTTACAGTCGCCGAACGATTTTTCGGGCCCTCAAGGGGCCGAAATAGCGTCCGGAAAATCAAGCAGTCCAAAAAGAAAAAACGAATTCACGCAAAAAAAGTCACTTTATTTAGCGAGCGGCTTGAAAAAGCAGTCAATATGCCTCTGCGGGGCACTACGTTGCCGTACAAGTACCGCATTTACTCGCATAATGCTCGCACTTTTTTTTAAGCAAAACTGATACTAAGTTGGGGCGTGCGATAATTATGCGGGGAAAATTTTCGAGCAAACGTTTCGAAGCGCTAAAAGCACAGGTGCGAATCGGGATTTTTAGGTCAGCTATTGTAAATATAACCAAAACATTACTTTCAAGCAAAACTTACCCTTCTTATAAAAGTACAGGGTCGCCAAAAGCACAAATTGCTAAAGCACTTTATTTACCACACGCAGCCTCATCATCACTCCCCGCGTTCCATGGTATTATGCTCACAGCAGACCATACAGTTCTACTCTTGATCAGAGACTTTATTAGAGTCTGTATCGGCACTTCATTCGCTGTCTCCAGTAGCGCACTACGCAGAACTCGTTGACGTCGAAGTGCCTGCTGGCAGCGCATTTGCTATGCTGTAGCCCGTACTCGAAAGCTTTCAGCTTTAAAGCAGCTTTATAACTTGCGTACCGCCCCACCGCGATGCGGCACCAAGAACACGGTAGACGGTGGAACAAAGCAAGTAACACGGACAAAACGAAAAAAGAATGGCAACGAGACGCTGAGACACCTCGCAAAATGGCGGCGACTACGAGCATCATGGAAAAAAAAAAACAAAGGTGAGCATAACCGATGATGATGATGATCCGAGCATGCTATCGCTGCCTGGTAGCGTGTGCACACAATGAGGCCAGCTAGGTTCAGTAGTGCTCCAAAGAATGGCGCTTGTTACTACTAGCAGACGACTCTCGCGGTGGTAATATTGGTAGTGCGATGATTATGCGAGGAAAAATAATTCCTATTTTTGACGCTCAATGTTGGGGGAGCGAGCATTATGCGCGTAAATACAGCAAGTCGGTTTGCATGTTGGCAAGGGTGACATTCTCATTGTACACAGCAGAGAGCACCATCAGAGCTCAGGTTAGTTCACTGCTAGTTGGCAGCACAGCCTCTGGCTCCTCACTGTCGGAGCCCAAGTCATCACTTTCAAGCACCTAGCGAATAGTTTCGTCGTCAGTGAGTTCAGCGCAGAGCTCGCTGTCAGCGTTAGTAAACTGCTCCAGCGTCACTTCCATGAGAACGGCTCCTGCAGCGCGCAAGTGCTCGATGAGGTCAGCAGATGAAGATGGCTGATGGGATTCACTGGCGCTATCATCGGATGACGACGGCACTTCATCTCTGATCGCGAAACCAGCGTGGCGGAATTCCCCAGTGTCTCCTCGGTCACCACTTTCCATGCATTGGAAAGCATGCCGAGTGCAGACAAGTCGACACTGTTGGTTTTGCCGCTGTCCACGCAGAACACCATACGACTAAGCACGCATGACCAAAGAGGTGCTTGAGTGTCTGGATAACGCCTGGAGTTAGTGCCCGGTAGTTGATGCGGCGACATAAACAGCACAACACACAACACGTGAATGGCAACCGCGGCGACTGAAGACTGTGCACGACAGCAGCACGGCAGAGCTGGCCAGCTGGCACCGGTGGGACGGTGCAGCAAGGGGCAGCAAGTGGTGCCTGCTAGTGAGGCTATACCGGGTATGCGAGGTTCTGATCGGACGATATGACACGTGGGTTCGAGGCTGCAGAAAACTAAAATGGCAGTGGCCAGAAAAGCAAAATGGCATCGGCGTTGTTTACGTTTTTGGTAGCTCTTGAGTTGCGAATCGAAAGAAAAAGTCTGAAAAATCGAATGAGAAGGATTTAAAATGTCTAAAATTTCGGTCGGTGTTATACTGTTACTTTTAAATAAGAAAAGGGGTGTTTATTTACAGTGCTATGCAGCGGGACTAGGTGAAGCCTACTAGTCCCAGACACCAAAGCTTCTTCCTCTTCTTCTGCCACACCAGTACAATCCTTCCTTGTCGTCAGTAGCGTGGAATTTCCCGCCTACTCAGCCTAAGCCCTCTGGGCGTATTCGTGAGTCGTGCGAGGCTGACACAGCTTCAAGTGGGCAACATGACATAGTTTGGTTTTGGCAGACCGTCGACCAGATGCTGTAAGGCAGGCTATTGCATAAGTTAAATCACTGATGCGTTTAACTACCACATATGGACCGTCATAGTGGGCCAAGAGTTTTTGATGTAGCCCACAGCTCCGAATGGGACGCCACAGCCAGACTAAATCGCCTATGGAGTATGTGACCCACCAGTGACTGGCATCGTATCATACTTTAGAACGTTCTTGTGAAGCACCAGACTGTAATCGAGCGATTCTCCGAGCTTCTTCGGCGAGACAGAGGGTCTCAGCCAGGCAGGGGTCTTCACGGCTTGAGAAGGGCATGATAGTATTCAGGGAGTAGCGTGGTGGTCTGGCATACAGCAGGAAGAATGGATTGTACCCAGTTGTCTCATGCGTGGCGGTATTAAACGCATACGTGATGAAGGGTAGTATGGTGTCCCAGTTCTTATGCCCGGCATCCACATACATGGCTAGCATGTTGATAAGCATTCTGTTCATGCACTCAGTCAAGCCATTTGTCTGGGGATGGTATGGCGTCGAGTGTCGGGAAGTTACAGCGCATAAGCGCATGAGCTCTTCAACACCATCTGCAGTGAATTGTCGGCCCCGATCAGTGATGACAATTTGTGGCGGCCCGTGTCGTAAGATGACTGAGTGCAGCAAGAAAAGCGACATTTGATGAGCCATAACAGATGGAAGAGCGGTGGTTTCACAGTAATGTGTGAGATAGTCCACGCAGATTACAATCCAGCGATTTCCATCCATGGACTTCGGAAACGGACCTACAAGGTCAATGCCTACTTGATCAAATGGAGCTGTCGGGGTCTTCACAGGGTGCAGCAAGCCAGATGGAGTTGCAGTTGGACGTTTGTGGCGTTGACATTGCTTGCAACTGGCAACTTATTGTTTAATCGTCGAGCTCATTTTGGGCCAGTAAAATCTTTCTTGAGCACGGTGGAGTGTTCGAACCGATCCCAAATGCCCTGAAGTTGGATCATCATTCATGACACACAATACGTCCGAGCAAAGTGTCTTGGGAACTACGAGTAGGTATCGCTGGCCGACAGACGAGTAATTCTTTTTCCATAGGAGGCCATCACGCACACAAAAACGGCTTGTAGCTGAGCTGGCTTGGGCGGCGGCAAAGAGAGGCTGCAGACTGCTATCACTTTGCTGTTCCGTTCTGAAAACATTTGTGTCGGGAAACGCTGGCTCGAGGGTCAATATATAATTGTCGAAATCATCGCTGTCAGGTCCAGTCGTGGCCATTGGCATCCTGGAAAGACAATCTGCGTCTGCATGATGCCTCCCGCTTTTGTACACCACGGCAAAGTCATATTCCTGTAACCGGAGGGCCCAGCGTGCGAGGCGACCACATGGGTCTCGAAGGTTCCACAGCCAACAGAGTGATTGATGGTCAGTTACGATAGTAAACGACCGCCCGTACAAATATGAACTGAAACGCTGCACAGCGAAACCTACAGCCAGGCATTCCTGTTCTGTGACTGTGTAGTTTCGCTCAGGCTTGCTCAGGGTACGACTTGTGTACACGATAACATGCTCTCGTCCATCGCGCCGTTGGACAAGGACTGCCCCGAGACCGGTTCCACTAGCGTCCGTGTGAATTTCTGTCACTGCAGCAGGATCGAAGTGACGTAGGATGGGTTTCGATATTAAAAGAAACTTTAGTTGACGGAATGACGCGTCGCAGTCTGGTGTCCAGTCAAAAGGGGAGTTTTTGTTGAGAGGGCACGTCATTGGGTAAGCAACGTCAGCAAAGCGATGTATAAAGCATCTAAAATACGAACACAACCCTAGAGAACTGCACAACTCCTTCACTGTCTGCAGGGGTTTAAAGGACTCAACTTCGGCAGTTTTCTGGGGATCCGGCATTACACCATCACCATTGACAAGGTGTCCTAGCACCAGCTCTTAGCGCTCTCCAAAGCGGCACTTTTTCCAGTTTAGAATTAGGGCGGCGTTGTGCAGACAATTCAAGACGCGTACTATACGGTCATTGTGTTCAAGGACTTCTCAAATATGACAACATCGTCCAGATAGCAAAGACAAATGTCCCATTTTAAGCCGCGCAAAACTGGGTCCATAAAGCGTTCAAATGTGGCAGGTGCATTGCACAGCCCGAATGGCATAACATTAAACTCATAAAGGCCATCTGGCATTACGAAGGCTGTTTTTTTTTTATTCGCAGGGTCCATTGAAATTTGCCAGTAGCCAGATATGAGATCAAGACAAGAAAAATAGGACCCACTAGAGAGGCAGTTGAGGGCATTGTCTATGCGAGGAAGAGGATAGACGTCCTTTCTCGTAACAGAATTTAGACGCCGGTAATCGACGCAGAATCGCCACGAACCGTCTTTCTTGCGTATGAGAATAACAGGGGCAGCCCAGGTGCTAGATGACTCCTGTATCACCTTCTTCCGTAACATGTCCTCCACTTGCTCATGAATGACTTTGCGCTCAGATGGGGACACGCGATATGGCTTTTGACGAATGGGACGAGCCGAACCAGTGTCGATGGTATGATGGTAAGTCAAACATAGGCAAAAAGGGTAGAAGAATATCCACAAGAGTATGGCGTTGAGGTGAGCTGAGATCGGCGCTGATCATGCGGAAGATCGAAGACCCAGCACCTCCACCAAGTTGTTACGTTTAAATAAGAAAGAGGGGGTTTATTTACAGTGCTACGCAGCAGTGGGACAAGGGGAAGCCTACTAGCCCCAGACACCAAAGCTTCTTCCTCTTCTTCTGCCACACCAGTACAATCCTTTCTCGTCAGTAGCGTGACAATACATTGACTCTATGGAGTGCGTGATGGTGCCATGGCAAGGTCCGGATTTTCAGGCAGGTCCGAAATATTGGTTGGCAACTTTATAGCGGTCAGGGAATTCATAGGCCTTTACGTTGGGGCCACATCTAGGAATTTCCATCACAGGCAGCCCTGACTTTCTCATTGTTTGCCTCAGCACGAGGCAGTGACTTCATGGGTGAGGAGAATGGCATATTCACCCCTGTGTGTGCTATGCCACTGGCATGCGCCTCACACAGCCATTTGCTGCCTTGTGCATGTCCCACCACCTTGTTGCACGTTCCATGTGCCCATAATGAACTGCACTCTGGTGTATGCTACGGGTCCATTGCCTCTGAAACAGTACTTTCTCCAATATTCTAGTGTGTCATCTTTGTGAGTGCAGTTATTAGTCGATATAACAGAGTCAGTAAAATCTGTCATTTACTTCGTTAAACTGAAATGTCGCAACATCAAAATTTGTTATCTGGCATGCGGAGAACCCTCCAGAACATTTCACAGACCATTCAAAGTGAAAGCCTTGAATTGTGGTGTAATTATGCATTATGTGCGTGATGGGGACGACGCGGACATATCATCACCTCCCACTTGAACTTTCTGATCGTGTCGCTGCTTCGAAGCCGCGCTCCGCTACTGCCTACATTTTTACGTCTGCCATGCGCTATTCATCTGTCTTCTGGGCAGCGCATCTTCACACACGCGCTCTTGTGCACGCCTCAGTACATGCTCCTCTCAGCTTTCTGCACTCATGGCACAATTTTTCCAGTGGTTCATTTTGAGGCAGCAACGAAATTTCACTACATTGAAAGTGCGATAAAATTTGCTTTGTTATACTGTGGCTAAAAATATGTGGTATTCTATGGACACAAAGTTGTGAAAACCAAATTACTTTGCTACATTGAGGTTTACCTGTATTTGACCCAAATTTAAAAGCTTTGCGTGAGGCTGATAATTTACAAACTTTTAGTAGTGCTCCTGGTCAGCGCACGTAACCACACGTAACCCATAGGGCACAAACCTCCCATGTGACATCATCGGAATTTGCTGGTTACGTCATATCGGGGCTTGGTGGGGCAG
Source organism: Amblyomma maculatum (assembly GCF_055883805.1). Taxonomy (NCBI): domain Eukaryota; kingdom Metazoa; phylum Arthropoda; class Arachnida; order Ixodida; family Ixodidae; genus Amblyomma; species Amblyomma maculatum. The sequence continues at coordinate 175,814,766 of NC_139345.1, forward strand.
TATCACGGCTTGTTTTCATTTTGTAGCGTTAGCTACACTGGCCAAGGTGCTGGAGAGCCATGCTGCGTGAGAGAAGCAGTGACATCACACGGCAATGGAGCTGGCGCACCAGAGCCGTGCACTGTGCCACCACCACGTGCCCGCCTCGCCGGTCTGCGCATTCCAGCTAGAAATAACCAGCTGAACCTTAGCTAACGTTATGTATATCTTGGCAAAGCTGAGCTAAGCCACTACCAATTTTTTTTCTTGTACACCGGTGCAGCTGAACCTTAGATAACGTTATGTATACCTCTGCATAGCCAAGCTAAGCCACTACCAATTTTTTTTTCTTGTACACCGGTGCATTGTGTTAAAGGGCAGCTGCATCACTTTTTAAAAAGAAAGAGTTCAGAATACAGATATACAGTTTACGACCCCCTGAACACGAATACGACTAAATTTAGTCATAAGTGACCGCAGACTACTTTTTAATCAGAAAAACGTGCACCAATGCCGTGGGGCGTATTGAAAGTGGCGCTCTTGCCAGTGATTGGTCAAGCGCGCCGTGACGTCAATGATGGCGTGCCATTCAGTGGTAGCGGCGGTCCAAGCAATTGCACATGCACACACGTGCTTTTCTGTGGATGTATGCTGCTGAACATGCAACGATCACGCTGCTCAGGGGAATATGATATTGAGCCATACTTGTTCGAACCAGCGGCGGCTTCGGAACAAGGTGACACTGGCGGCAGCGGCGACATGACGAGAGAGGAGACAGCGCTGACCTTTTCCCGCATGGGAAATTCACACTGGCACGTACCGCTGCGCTGCACTGCTGTAGGCGCCTGTGATCCGCTCTCAATTGAACATATCTGCGTTACTCGTGCCCTAAATCTTCTGCCAGACTCGAACGAAGCAGTGTCACGTCAATGCGCTTGATGTGACGATTGTAAACAAATGAACTCATCCAGACGAGCCATCGCCCCAGTTTTGTTGCGTGAATTTAGTCATTTATACGTCAGCAAGAGCAGCAAAAGTCATGCTCTCAGCTCCCGCAACCTCGAGTATGTATACATTTTAATCTGGCGGGATTTAGCAAATTAACGCGGGAGCGCGGTATCGACGAGAAGCCAGGCTCTCGTCGATGCTCTCATTGCCTCTAGGCTGTAGTACATTGCAAAAGATGTTCACACTCTTACATTTTGTGCTATACTGACATTTTGGAAGTCCGTTCCACAAATATAAGACAAGCTGAAAAGAAACATTCGACATGTCTTATATAATGCAGTTGTATACTTCGTTTTGCCTCCACCGAATCGCGGCTTGGCATTCGTGCGCTGTGTGATGTCGGTGCGCGTTGAGGATCCCCAGGTGGTCGAAATTACGCCCCTTTCTCTCTTTCTGCTTTCACTCCCACCTTCCTCCTTTCTCTTATGGAGGGTTCAAGTGTCCACAGAACAAGTGTCACGAGACTACGCCTTTCCTTTCCTGTGAACCAATTATTATGATATTTTACTGTGACACTGTGGTATAAATGCATGCTGTGCTCTTAGATGATTTGTTATAACTTATAATTTGTATCCATGAAAAATTAGCTGAGCTTGTGTTGACCTTTATTGGGATAGATGTGTTTCGGCCCCTTAGCTTTTCAGCATGGACAGGAAAAGTGCTCATTAAAGGGAAGCTGCACCGGTTTTAGAATTTGATGCGCTTCAGAGGGTCGAATCTGCAGGGTTTGTATGTTAAGTATACGAAATATTTTGGCTTTAGATTTTGAAATAGTGACGTAATCATCGATTAAAGTTGCTACCGCGTTCAGGCTTCTCCGCAGTGCACAGCGCTGGAGGGGGGATGTCAGTAGCAAGACGACAGGAGTACGACAGGCGGTAGTGACGTCAAGGACGGCGTCTGCCTCTCTTCCGCTTCTATTGCCCGACCAGGCCGTGCATCGCCTGTCGCTTGCAGGCTACGCAGTGCAACCGTTTTCTTGTCTCGCGCTTGTTTTCTTCTTGCGAACTTTACCGCAAGCTTTTTCCGTGCATCTTGCACCGTTCTTCACGAAAAGAACGACCATGCCGTGGTTCTGCGCAGCCTATGGCTGCACGAACATTGGCGGCCGAGAGGATGTCGTGTTTCATAAATTCCCAAAGGAGCGCAAGCTATCGGCGCAGTGGGTTGCCGCGGTCAAGAGGAAGGGTTTCAAGCCTACAAAATCGTCCGTGACCTGCTCAGATCATTTTCGCGACAGTGACTATCACCAAAGCTTGTCGTTGATGCGATCTTTTGGGATACCGATCAAATCTGTGCGATTTAAAACCGGTGCTGTGCCTTCTGTCTTCGCACACAAGAGCACCTCTCCGCTGCCAAGAGCTGCTTTCGCAAAAAGAAGAAAACTCTAAGAGGCCCAATACATCATATTGCTCTTCTGTTCTGTTTGTTTTTTTTGTTCTGTGGGGCAGATGGGTGGCCGGGCAGATGAAGGCACAGGTGAAAGTAAAACTATTCAGCATTGGCGCCCGCTGACGCGGCTGGAAAACTGTGAGAAGTAATGTCAGAGAGTAGGACGTCTTTTCTTTTTTTTTTTTTTAAGAGGAGGGAGTGGGCAATTAGTGGAACGTGAGGAGTGCCATACCTTCTCCACGCGCTCATGCATAGCCAGGAACCCCAACGCCGCACCCAGTGCACGAAGTGCGCGCCGTGCTTCGTAACTTGAACCGGGAGAACGTGAACGACCGCTCTAGCCGCGCGCGTCGGACTGGGGCGCGTTATATATCTCTGTCAATGGAACAAGGACACACGCTAGACTTGCAACTGAATTTTACTCCGAAGAGGATGCGTTTATGCATTTTTTTATCTTCCTTGGTTGCACCTGGATGAAGATAAAAAAAATGCGTATAAACTCGTTCTTTCCGGAGTAAAATTCAGTCGCAAGTCTAGTGTGTGTCTCGTCCCCCTACCTTCTGTGTTCATCTTTCTTTTGAGCTACCCACTGTCAGACTCATTTCAGCAACTATCCCAATTAAGAAAAGAAATCGGGGCAGCTTGATGTCTGTGGTCGAAGTCACAATGTTAAGCGCAGCTAAATGAAGTGCGCTAAACTTGCGACATGGCAGCGCGTGACTGCCGATAGCTGTCCTAGCGTTTCGGTATTTTTACCGGTGTTCTAAATGGGATTACGCGCGCGCAGCAAGGCAGCGGCCTGGCTTCTCGTCAATACCGTGCTCCCGCGTTAATTTGCTAAATCCCACCAGAATAAAATGTGTGCGTACTCGAGGTTGCGGGAGCTGAGAGCATGACTTTTGCTGCTCTTGTTGACATATAAATGACTAAATTCACGCAACAAAACTGGGGTGATGGCTCGTCTGGATGAGTTCATTTGTTTACAATCGGCACATCAAGCGCATTGATGTGACACTGCTTCATTCGAGTCAGGCAGGAGATTTAGGGCACGAGTAACGCAGATATGTTCAATTGAGAGCGGATCACAGGCGCATACAGCAGTGCAGCGCAGCGGTACGTACCAGTGTGAATTTCCCATGCAGGAAATGGTTAGCGCTGTCACCTCGCTCGTCATGTCGCTGCTGCTGCCAGTGTCACCTTGTTCCGAAGCCGCCGCTGGTTCGAACAAGTACGGCTCAATATCATATTCCCCTGAGCAGCGTGATCGTTGCATGCTCAGTGGCATACATCCACAGAAAAGCACTTGCATGCATGTACAATCACTCGGACCGCCGCTAACACTCAATGGCACGCCGTCATTGACGTCACGGCGCGCTTGACCAATCAGAGACAAGAGCGCCACTTTCAAAACGCTCCACGGCACTGGTGCACGTTTTTCTGATTAAAAAGTGGTTTGCGGTCACTTATCGCTAAATTTAACGTCGTATTCGTGTTCAGGGGGTTGTAAACTATATATCTGTATTCCGAACTCTTTTTTTTTTTTTTTTTTAAGTGATGCAGCTGCCCTTTAAGTACTATTTCAGTCAAATCGCCATGTGCACTGTGTGATAAAGAGCTTTGGCAGAGTAAATAGGTACTTCATTCATACTAAAGTAACTTTTCTGACTTTCCAGTGATCTGACTTGTGCTCGTGGTAAGAACGACTACAAATGGTGATGAAAAGAAAGTGTGAGACTTGTCTTAGCTCCTTTAGTGCATTTGAGTCGGCGCTTCAGGCATTACATTCTCACTTAGTGTTAGTAGTAGCTCGAAGCACTGGCTCTATTTGGAAAGTGTGTGGTGAGGGGAATGAGATAGTGTTTCATCCTGACACTCAAATTATAATATGCCTCAATAAATACAGCCTGTGTAGCGTGTGGCAAAAGAAGAAAACTCTATCATTGGACAGAGTCACTGTGTCTTACTTGCATGCTAAATCTGTAGTTGTGACCAGCCATACATTAAGTGTCTTGGCTGCAAGCAGTGCATGCTGTGTTGACGAGTTTTATGAGATCGTTAATGTTTGATGTTAGGCCTGGTTAGTCTCAATTTTGTGTGATAGGCAGTCTGGAATTCTAAAAATTAACATTAAGGATTGCAAGCAGTTCCATAGGAAGTGTAGTGTGCAGAAAGTACACACATGGCTTTGCAGACCTCATACTCTGAACATGCCTTAATTTATTTATTTACTTATTTATAGATGCTGCAATAAGCACATGGTGATTTTAGCATGGTGTTATAAGTGCGGTTAAAAGCAAAACAATAGTATGTACATCAAAAAAAATGCACTAAGTACTGATTTTACAATAGAAAGCAGAATAATACTCAAGGCACAGCTGGCCTCAATTCAACGACGAATAAATATGTACTGAGCTTTTTGAAGTTGAAGATGCAATTTTTAACTCGGTCTGAAGCAAAGCTTTGGGCTCTCTTCAGCTTATAAATGGCACTTGTTTAGTGCAATATTGCAGTGATTGAATGATACCCTGCGTCAGTAGAATTGATTGGGATCAACAAATACTTTAGAGCAATGGAAACGAGCTTCATTCATCATATCGCTGAAATGAGAGGGTGTAGAGAGCATTTTGCTAAACGACGTGGAATGTCATAACTATCGCCATCGCGGTTGGGCTAATTTGCTCAAGCAGGTAGAGAAAGGTAATGGATTATGCCAAGGTGTCAGTGGATTGTATAACTAATTATATACTGTTGCAGCCTTCACAAAAATTTGCACCGCTACATCAGTTACATTCTAATAATGCTCTCGCTTCCCTTCATGGCTTCTGTAAAAAAGTGAAATAAACTTAAAGAGAACAAGAGCACTGTGTCTGCTGGTGCACAGTTTTATGAAATATGTGTTTATGCTCACATTTTTGAACAAATTTTACAGAATCAGATTTACAGTATTCCGGTCCCCTGACCTGGAATACTGTAAATTAGATTAAACTACATGACATGGCATTCTTCTTTCTTTGCAGGCTGTGGTGCAGTTTAAGGCGTGAGGGGCAAGTGGAACTCTACTGCCAAGTGACTACAAGTGCGTATGAGAAGGGGTGCATCATTTCATCCATCATTGTCAACTGTGTACAGCAGATAGAAAATATACCGCAAATCATGGGTATCACTTGTCAACCTTTGTGGACTCCCATATTCGGAGTCCTCGCTTTGGTAGGCATGAAATGTTAATTTCGGCATGCTTTTGTGTCACGTTTCTGAGCTGCTCTGAATTCCACTGCATTGCGTGGTGCTACCACTGGTTGGTGACACTAGGGCAGAGCTCTGCATTACTAGTAACTGATTACTTTAATGAATTGCATTTTCTGCAAATTTCATGATGCGTCAGTTACCTTTTCCTTGGGGTAATAATTTTGGTAGTGCAACTATTTTGTTTCAGCATTCAATTACTAATAATCTGTGTATTAAAAAGTGAGTCGTAAAAGTGGAAAGAAAATGCTGTAATAGTAATAAATTACTGTTCTGACATTACCTTGCTGAGTAACTCAGGGGATGAACTGCAAAGAATGATTGATCACCTAGACAAGGAAAGTAGAAAGGTAGGCGTGAAAAACAATATGCTGAAGACTAAGCAGTGGTGTAACTGCTGCGCCAATTGCGCCAAACTAGAAATCCTGCTACATGCTGCTACAAAATAGATTTTTTGCCTACTTCTGCTCCATGCCTGCTCCGAAAGTCGCTGAATAACTCTGCCGACAGTGAAACCGAACTGTCGCGAAACCGAAACTGACTTCTGCTGGCGACACTGTGCAAGGCGGAAGAATATTTTTGCAGATCCTGGGCAGACAATCACGTGACAGAAAATTGACTTTGTCTACGTCACTTCTGCGTCTCCTGTCGGTGTTTCTTTTTTTTGTTCTTTTGTCGATCTACTGGGAAGGAGTCAGAGGGGGCTGCAAGATATCTCTCAAATCCAATTCGTGGGGAGGGTGAAAGGATAGGCTGGCGGGCTGGCCGTCGAAGGGTCCAAGCACATTCAAACGCATGACAGCTTCGAGCTGCCCTGAGCGCTCACTTGATTTGCGCGCGCTTGTGTGTGTGTGTGTGCGCGTGTGCGTGCGTGTGTGTAAAAAGGATGTGCAAGCAGGCGGTTTCAAATGAGTGACGGTTTGGAACTGCCCTCGGCAATGCACAGCTAGGGCAGTATGCTCGCTTGCTTCCTTTTTTTTTTTCGTACCAGTGAGGTGGCTGCGATGGCCTGACTAGCAGCGGAGTGAGCGCTAAGGATTTGACTGCTTCTGTGCGCGCACACTAGACTCTGTTGGTAGCTTTTGTATTCCAAATGTTCAAACATCAACGTTTACGCACCCTATAAAGATTACATCAGTCTTGACAGTTATTTATTTTCCGCCACTACAAAATTGCATGTGTATGGGCGCGCGCGCGCGTGCAAATGACTCATGCGCAGGTACTCAATATATTTGCAGCCCCGCATACGGTCAGTAAGTACCCTTGAACGTTTTCATTGCAATGAGCAAATCGTACACAAAATCCCTGCAGTGCGCTGCGAAGAAGCAGACTCACGACTCCGAGTCCCTACGTCGCTTTGATTAGCCAGCCACCCCGCCGAACCACCGGAAGAAAAAGAATGAAAGCAAAGATTGAGAATGCACAGAATCGGTGCTCACTCTACATCCCCGCGCATCGCGCCTTTTGACCGAGCAGCACCAGCAGTGCGCCTCTCTAGAGGAAAAAAAAAACCTCCACCCAGGACATGCAAAAATATTCTTCCCCCTTTCCCTCCAGTCAGCACGGGTCTTGAAGGAAAAAGGCGCCTCGATGTTACCCTGATGTACAGGACAAGGACACCCAGAAAAGAGGCCAGAATCAGGAAAAGGTACAGGAAGAGATCAGGCTGGCCAGGAATATGAGCACCAATGTGGAGCTCAAAAGGCGTCAAGCCTAAAACTTTTGCAGACATTGAGAGTGGACAAGCCCTTCTGGAGAAGGGAGAGTAAAGGCTCGCAGCGGCACTGTCCAAGCTGAAGTCATCAAGGCAAAAGAAGAAATAGTTCCTTAAAGTTGCAGTTTTAGAAGCAGCGGTTCTAAATTTCTACAGGGAGTTTTTGCATTAAGGCAGCTAGCTACCTTCTCTCCAAGGCTACAGTGTTTGCAGTTTTGTTGCATAACTCGTCATGCCTTCGCTCTGAATAAAAATGGCTTTGTTTTTAGCAAAACCTCCGGTTTACCTAATTTGGGGCTGTTTAAAGAAAGAACAGCACTATAGACTGCATTTGAGCTTGAAGCTTGTTTTTGTATGACTATGGTCGTTATAATCATCTGAGCGATCGGGTTCCAGAAATAAAACTAACCATCTTTACTTAAATGTCTCGAGATTTGAAATTTTGCTACAAACCCTTTTTTTTTTTCTGCTACAAAAGCTCAAATATTTGCTACAAAATGGCATTTTTCCTACTACAAAACTTGAAATTTCTGCTACAAATTGCAATTTTTTCTGCTACAAAAGCTGCTACAAGAAGCCAGTTGCCAGTTCCACCACTGACTAAGGTAATGCTCAACAGCCTCGGCAAGGAACAGCAGTTTATGGTGAGGAGCGAATATGTCTACTTCGGACAGGTAGTAACCACAGATCCAGACCGTGAAAGGGAAATAACAAAAAGAATAAGTTTGAAATAGAGCACATTTGACAAGCACTCACAGATTGACTATAGTTATCAGCTTACTGGTATCGCTCAAGAGGGAAGTATACAACAGTTGCAGCTTACCTGTACTCACCTGTGGGGCTGAAACGTGGAAGCTAATGAAGACTGCCCTACTTAAGTTGAGGACAATGCAGAGGGCTGTGGAACAAAAAATGGTAGGGGGTGACATTCAAGGCGTATAGACACCAATTTTTGAAGCATTGGAAGGAAAACGGTTGCTTTCCTGGTTATACAGAGATGCTCCTCAAGTAATCCGAACGTCTCATTTTGCCGTGAACATAATTTAATTTGATTTCAAATACAAGCCAGGCAAAGACTCAGTTTTTCAAAACCCATCGACAGTGACATCTCTGTGACAAAAACGTGTACATAGGTAAACAACATGACATCATCAAACAACTGTTATGTGGAGTCAGCAGAGCAAAGGGCAGTGACGACACAGGATAGCTCACATTCGCCCTTTCTGTATTGATTGGGCACCTCAGGGAAAGCCCTGCGCTTCTGCTCACTTGACTCAATGGCTTTCTATGCTCCCTTCGTTACTGCATGTTACAACTACTTCATCTGGTGCAGATTTCACGGTCGGTGTGTTCTTCAAGCGCAATGTTTGGGTGTACTTTGTGCACGCACGTACATACAGATCGAACTTCAAAAAGGGGAAGCACAATTTATTTACTTGTTTCATTGACGCCGCACTCGTGACTTGCCTGCTGTACTCTGGTCCCAAGAGCATTCCTGCACAAGTGAACAGCTTTGGGCCTTGGCGCCGCCCGCTTGCGCGCCGGGAGACGTGGACTGTGCTGCCGCTCCTCGCCTGTCCTAGACGTCGCTGGGCCTAGCTGGTTTCATATCGAAGCGGCAGCGGACAGCGCTTCGGAATGGGCTAACGCTGTAATAAACGTTGGACTTTCGCGCTGCTTTACTGCAAAGCCTATTGCATAAAAAATACGTTCTTGATTCGCAAGACACCTTCAGCAGCAGAGCTAGCAGATGCCAGGCGAGTCGTACCAGGCAGCAGCAGCAAAGAGGATGTGGAAAAAAAGCTCGCTTGTATCGCTCTAATCACTCTACCAGCTCCTCAGTATTGGTCAAACAATGCCCCCAATTTATTTGTTATTCATAGCCTTTTGTACGGAGTTGCTATGCACGCAAATAAACAGTGATCCGCAATAGATTACCGATAGCGGAGACTGTTGGAGCCGATCGCGGCGCCCACGACTTTGCATGCTCAGATCGCCTTGACAGCGCCAGATGGCGCCACATGCTTAGACGGCACCACTCAGGCCTGCCGCGTCAGGACTAATCAGCGCGTGAGCAGGCATGAGTATGGGCAGCTTTAGCGCGGTAGCAGGTCACGGTGGTTGATGCTGTCTGATCGGGCCATTTTATTCTTCTTTTACTGCTAAAAAATGTTTTTTCGGACGCCAGCTTGGAGCTCACAGCGCCGGCAAACTGGGTTGAGAGAGCAGCATCTCCATAGTAATCAGCATAATTTGTTCATGTCTAACCAGCGGGTATTTGCTGCATGCCAACCGCCAATCATTCGTGGCTGCTGTTGGTACCTGCTTTTTCACTTGAGTGGCTGGCGAGTAGGTCGAAACCAAAGTGCTCGGCAATGCCAATAACACCCGCGCCTTCGGGCGAAACAATGTTGAACGAATTATGCTATGCTGAAGCACTGCTCGACGACGATATTTTCATGCACGTGATCACAAGCAGACGAAAGATGCTACCAGTATGCGTCATTAGATTACGTGTCGCCAGTCTGGCCAGCAGGAGGCGCTCGTGTGGCATGCTCACTAAAGCCCCTTGACAGTTTTAAAGTAGCGACACTCTCCTCCTTTCTGGTGCTTTCCTCATCATTTCTCCTTGCTCACCCGCGCTGCACACGACACTATTTTTCACCCTGGCTCCTGCCGGCCAGCCGCGCCTTTGAATGCTGGCGCACTTTTTAGGACAGTTTACAGCCTCGGTGGTGAAAAGAATTTTCATAAACCGTTACCAAAGCGATGAGAATGTTGAGAACAAAATTTCTGTAGCTTTTTTTGCTTTTTAAGGCAACCTAATTCTTACATATTTCCCCAAAACACATTTCTGCACGGGCAGTTCTTGTGCAATGAAACTTCATTGCACAAAAACTGCCCGTGAAAGGGAATGTCATATTTTGCGGAACGTAACCGACTAAGTACTGCTACAGACATATGTTGATGTGCTTAAGTTTATCAGTGCAACACATCTAATATGTTGCTAGTGCTTATCGAGGCGTACAATAAATTAGTTGGACGTGCAGTGCAGGACGATCTGTTTACTTTCATGATGTGAACTTAAGTGCACTGTAGTGGGATGCGCAGCACTGAAGTGATGGACTTGCATAAACTTTTGAAAGTGACAGATAAAAACAAAACACAAAACAAACACCAAGTGTACAAGAGGAATATCAAGCCATGCATAAATAAATCAGCTTTAATGCGGCTGAAAGATGGCCAAAATGGTCTCAAGATTTCCAAATGGAGACTGATGTAATGAAGGCGATGCTGCAAGTGCAAGAGCTAGCACATTCTTTTGAGCCGAAGCTCTGGTTTAAAAGGAAGTTCAACGCACGAAAAGCAGTTTTCTTAGTTTATTCTCACTCCCTCAACGCGTACAGACGTTCCAAAACTTTGTTTTTTTTTTTGTTTTTTTTTTTTGCACTTACTCATTGAGCGCCTTTAGTTTTATGTTATAGTAAATTGAAAGTGCATTAAAATTAAAAAGAGTCAAGTTTCTGTTGCGAACAAAATTCATTTTGACATGAAAAGCTAAATCCTCACATTAGATATTAGGGACACAGTAGATGTAAAATTTTACAATCTGTTCCACACTGTGGCTTGCTGCTTGTGAACAATATTTTGGTTTTAAAAGGGTCGTATAAAGGTCATTTGCTTTGCAAGTAATGAGACTTCAACACCTTTAATTAATATTTTTAATTCTTCAACTCATTTAATGTTTAAAACAGCGACGTGCATGCCAATTCTTTTACTGACACGTTTGGAAATCTCATTAGAAGATACTTTAGCCACTTCACATTTCATTATTTCCATGTTCAACTTACATATGTGTTGTGAAGGCGTGGTCAGTGGGCACGCCGCTCCCGGGTGATGCATCAGACAGCGTAGCCTGGCCAAAGAATGCCCGTTTATTTTCGGATCAAGCGGTATTATATAGCCAGAGGGGTGAGGGAAAGAAGGAAAGAAAGAATGAAAAGATTGGTGCCGTCGCCGGTTCATAGTTGGCGATGCTGCTATCAGCAGCATCCCTTCCTCCTAATAACCACAGCGAACCACAGGTTTCTTGACCCGGGTTGACCTGCGCAGCTGTGTCTCTTGGGGAGCAGGGTCTGCGGGCTCTGACGTGGATGCGTTGTTCTGTATAGCCAGCGGATGGTCCACTGGTTCTGCTGCTGGACTGTCTGTACCCGTGAGTGTGGATCCCTCGACGTTGCGCTTGCGGATTTGGTCAGCATGACGAACCACCACATTATCCTCCGTCTTGACGGTGACTAGTCGAGCGCCTGTTGTCGACTTCACCTTTCCAAGTCTCCACTTGTCACCAACACCATAGTTACGGATTAGTACACTGTCCCCCCGGAGCGGAACTCCAGCTGGCGTCGTCCGAAGCTGGCGTAGCTGCTCTGCTCTGGACAGGTTTGTTTGTGAGAGGGAAACACATGTCAAGTCTGGTGCGTTGTCGATAACCTAACAGTACTTCTGAAGGGGATAGGCTCGACTGCCTTGGGGCATTCCTGTAGCGACACAAAACTCGTGCGAGTGCGGTTGAGAGATCCACGCCAGGCATCTTCTTTAACCCATTCTTAACCGTTCTGACCGCGCGTTCTGCCAGCCCATTGCTTTGTGGGTGGTAGGGCGGTGTTCGAATGTGGGCAATGCAGTTTCGGTTCATGAATTCGGCGAAATCCGACCCTGTAAAGGACGTGCAGTTATCGGTTACTACAGTGCGCGGTAGTCCAAACTGGCTGAAGAGCGTACGCAGCGCGTTTACCATGTTGCTTGACGTTGCACGCGAGAGTGGAATGGCCTCGATCCATTTGCTGTGAGAATATACCACGATCAGCAACATTTTGTCCCTGATAGGTCCAGCGAAATCGAGGTGCCATCGGGACCACTTCTGTAGCTGGCCAGTTTACTGGCTCACGTGCTGGAGGCATCGGTAAAGCCTGGACACAGTTTCTGCATTCATCGGCCATTCGGCTAATGTCCCGGTAGATCTCCGGCCACCAAAATTTGGACCGCGCTACCTTCTTCATGGTGCAGACGCCCTAATGGGCTTCGTGCAATATCACCAGCAGTCTACCGCGTGCCTGTTCGGGGACTACTACACGATGTCCCCACGGTAGGAGGCCATCCTGAACAGATAATTCATGTCGCTTTTTGTAGTAATGCAACATCTCAGTGTTACCGGAGCAACATGCTTTGGGCCAACCCTCATGGACGTACCTGCAGACAAGTGCTAGTACCACGTCCGTTGCTGTGAGTGACTGCAGTTCCTCTATAGTGATGGCCGACTGGTCCCACTGGTCGATGGCGAGGACAAACTCTGCATCTCCTTCCGGTGCGGCCTCCGTTTCCTGCAAGGTTTGAGGTAAACGGCTTAGGGTGTCCGCATTAACCATCATTTTACCGGATTTGCAAAGCAGCTTGTATTTGTACGCTCCCAGCAGAAGAGCCCATCTCTGTATTCTCGCGGCAGCCATGACGGGGGTCTGACGATCCATTCGTAGAAGACCGAGCAGTGGCCGATGATCCGTCACCAGGGTGAACTCCCGGCCTAGGAGGTAGTCCCGGAAATGTGAAACCAAAAACGAGAGCCAACGCTTCACGTTCGATCTGAGAATACTTCTTTTCGGCCGAAGTTAAGGTCTGGGACCGAAGTCCGATGGGCCTCATTTCCCCATTAATGCGATCGAGTGCCGCTTCCACACCGTGAGGCAAGGCATCACATTCCAAAAGTAGTTCGAGCTTCGGATTGAAATATGTCAACACAGGGGCTGCGCAAAGAGCCTTTTTCGACAGTTCGAATGCTGCTTGTTCTTCATCGCTCCACATCCACCTGGCTCCTTTCGTCAGTAGCTTGTACAAAGGTGCAAGTAAGGTGGACAGGTTAGGGAGAAACTTATGGTAGAAGGTGATAAACCCAAGAAAGGCACGCAACTCTGCAACATTACGCGGAGAAGGGCTAGTCTGATAGCATCGATGTTCTTTTCAACCGGGTGCAACCCGTTTTTATCAATGCGGTGACCGAGATATGTTACTGCTTGCTCGGCGAAGCGACATTTGTCAGCGCGCAGCTTAATGCCATTTTCCCTGAAGCGTTGCAGTACTGCTTTCAGGTTTGAGTCATCTTGGCTCTTGTCAGCTATCAGCACATCGTCAAGATAGACCTGCACGCTGGATAACCCTTGGAGCACGGATTCAATTTTCCGCTGAAAGATTGCTGGCGCAGAGGAGATTTCAAATGGTAGCCGATTGTAGCAGTATAGCCCTTTTTGAGTGTTGATGACGGCCAGTTTCCGAGACTCCTCGTCCAACGCAACCTGGCTATAGGCATCTCACAGGTCTAGCACACTGAACCGTTCTCCTCCCGCTAAATTGGCAAACATGTCGTCAATAACTGGTAGCGGGTATTGCTCAATCTCACAAACAGGATTTAGTGTGGCTTTAAAATCTCAGCAAAGGCGCACTGAGTCGTCCTTCTTCAAGCCGGGAACAATGGGTGTGGCCAATTCCGAATATGGTACAGGCGATATTATCCCCGCTTCCGTAAGCCTGTCCAACTCCTGTGAAACTTTTTCTTTGTACGCAAAAGGAACCTTCCTTGCCTTGAAAAACTTTGGGGTTGCTCCGCTCTTGAGATGAATCCGTGCTGGTGGGCCTTTCAAGAGTTTCTCGCTGAAAAGATCGGCATAGCTGTTCAGCAGTTCCCAGACAGGTTGATGGGCAGCTGGCGGAACTGTGCTGGCCATGTTAGTCTGCGCCTTTACGTGCAGGAGAGTCATTCCGGTGTCCTCCAGTTTCTGCAATAAATCCCGGCCACAAAGACTGGGGTCTTTGCAGTTTAACACCACCAGATTGCATTCCACTGTAGCTGCTTGATAACACACGTCCATGTTCATGACGCCAAGCACTGGTAGCTTTCCGAGATAGCACAATAACTATATCGGCGATTTCGCGAGCGGAGGCCATTCATTGCGATGTTTGTCATAAATAGCTAGCTTTTGAAATGACGCAGACTGGGGATCCTGTATCAATGTCCATTTTTAGGTCAACGTCGTTCCATGTGTAGCAGCGTCTGCGCTGCCGTACGGAGGGACCATATCTGCAATGTACTGCTATCACTGTCTTCCGATTCCTGCCGCTTTTGTGCTTCCATGGTACCAGTTCTGTTAACGCTGTCAGCCGCTGAGCACATCTTCGCTAGATGCCCGTATCGTCTGCATTTGAAACATTGCCGTCTGTTAAAGCGACACACTGCAGTCTTGTGGCCGTAGTTACCGCAGCACTGGCATGGCGTTCGTGGTTTGAACTTCGCCTTTGTTATCTTTGGTTGGCGCCGATGAGTTATCTTGAACACGTTTGGATCCCGAGCCTCCCCGGTTATGCCTCACGAATCAAGTTCGGCGCTTTCTGCAGCTAGTGCTAGAGCCTCTGCTTCCTTTAGCGACAGGTCTTTTATCGCCAGAAGCTGCTTTTGTAAACTTTTTGATCCGACGCCACACACAATGCGGTCTCTGATCATTTTGTCTAGCATAGACGAAAAATTGCAGTTCTGTGCTATTTGTCGTACAGCGACAATAAATTCCTGCACGAATTCTTCTTCTTTCTGATAGCGGTTGAAGAACTTGAAACTTTCTGCTATTTCGTTTGATATAGGATCATAGTAGCTGTTCAAGGTCTCGACTACCTCGTCGTAGCTCAACGAACTTGTTTTTGCTGGCGCTACTTTGCTGCATAAAACTTGAACTGTCTTTGTCCCAAGGGTGGCTACGAGTAAAGCCCTCTTCTTTGCGTCAGCTGAGATTTCATTGGCCTCAAAGTACGCTTCTACTTTCACCAGGTAAGCTTGCCACTTATCTTTTTCCTCATCGAAGTCCGGTAGCTTGTGACCTATGTCTGGTGCTGTCCTGGGCCCAATATCCTTGCTTCAGCCCTGTCGCCACTGTTGTGAAGGCGTGGTCAATGGGCACGGCGCTTCCGATTGATGCATCAGACAGCGTAGCCAGGCCAAAGAATGCCCGTTTATTTTCGGATCAAGGGGTATTATATAGCCAGAGGGGTGAGGGAAAGAATGAAAAGACCGGTGCCGTCACCGGTTCAAAGTTGGCGATTTATCGCTTCTGCTATCGGCAGTAATATGAAGCCAATTTCAGTAAAATTTAGGAATCGAATTGCAGAGGTCCGATGGGCCAAATTTTTGGAAGATGGCTAACCTAAATTTGGGTGTCACCACTGAGTTGGCAATACTTAAATTACGTTGGACATTGATTTTGGTCGAATTCGGATGAGATATACTGAGTGGCGTCAGCATGACACATTTTGTGCACACCTCTCGGCGGACACGTTTTCCATCATGACCCTTTAAATGCAGGTGCGCATTAAAGGGCAGTTTTTAGGCTGCTAATTACAGCTTGTACGATTGTACAATTGTACGATTGTACAGCTTGTACATGCGAGTATACAAGCTTACAGCTTGTATACTCGCATGGGCTTCACACTAGCAAGCAGATTTTGCAGTGGTAGCTACTGACCAGTAGCCCAGATGCGAGCCAGGTAATATATTAAGGTAATAACGAGGCAGGCAATAAAAATATTCAACACAGAGCGTCAGCCGTGTTTAATTGAGCAGAAAGAATAGGGAGGAGCATGAAGAGCAAAACGAAGCATCAGAATGATGCACTACAGCGGGAAAATTAGAGAGGCACCTTATCTCTCACACAACGCTGCTTCTTGTCGGCACGAAGTTTCTTCGCCCGATATAATGAAGTCATTGCTTCATCCGCAAGCGATCCTGCTTTCCTAACGGTATCAAGAAAAGTGCTTAGCCATCTTCAGGCCGGTTAGAACAGTTAAATGCACAACACTGTGGCATTTGGCGAGCGCGTCGCGACAAGAAACAACGTGCGCAAGATTTCTATGGCTTGAGCCGGTGAAAAATGGCACGAGAGAAATGAAAACTTGACAGAAAAAAACAAAAAGCGCGCGTGTAACCATGGGTGACTCCGGGAAGAGCCAGAGAGACCAATCAGCGCGAAGCGGAGCTCGCCGCGCAGAAGTGCGCAGCCAGCGCTCGTCGCGCGGAGCTCGTAATCCAACTAGGTGGCGAGGAGGCGGAGAGGAGGTGGCGCGGCGGCGGCAAAGTACAAAGCGTGGCCCTACTTTCATCGAGGGACTTTAGTGCTCGCATCTTTGACGTCATCTCGCGCTTGTGCTCGGAGAGCTCGAAACCGAAGCTGGTCCTGATAAATGCCCTGATAATTGAGGCGTGTTGGGGCTTTTTGGGTTGCAGTCCTTCTGTTTTGGACCATCGTGGATCGTTTAAAGCAAAAATTCTGAAACAAAATATACATGTCTATACTCCTTTGAGAGATAGGAAGCGTGCACAGTGGGTCAGAGAAATAACTCAAGCTGCTGAAATTCTAGTGGAAATCAAGAAGAAATGGGCATGGGCAGGACATGTAGTGCGAAGAGAGGATAACCGATGGTCGCTTAGGGTAACGAACTGGATTCCAAGGGAAGGAAAGCGTAGCAAGAGGCAGCAGAAAGTTAGGTGCGCGGATGAGGTTAGGAAGTTTGCAGGGGTCAAGTATATGCAGCTAGCACAGGACTGAGTTACTTGGAGGAATATGTGAGAAGCCTGTGCCCGTAGCGGGTCTAGTCTGGCTGCTGCTGATGATAATGACTGTTCTTTAATCGTTCAGTTTCTTTCACTGTCTGTAACTGGCCACTAAAGCCAGTTACATTTCCAATGAAGTAATCATAATTGTAATAGCTTACTTTCGTAACTGGCGCAGTGCTCAACTGGGCAGTGTATCTCTTTCAAGGCTTTCTAGTCTAGCCACCCAAGCAGCACGCCGTCAATGGACCGCCAATGGTCCAATATTGGGATATATTGGCCCCAATATTGGTCAATATTGGCATCTGATTGGGGCGCACAAAGAGCCAAGATATATGCCAACCAATTTGATCGGCTCTCCTATCAAAACCAGTATTGGCATACTACCTTGTTTACTGGCATTCAACGGCACTCAATGGCTACTCAATATCTTCCACCCAAGCTCACTCACTGGTTGTTATATCACGGCCATCCCGCCAAGCTCACTGGCCATCCAATATCTTGTATCCATGCTTATTCACTGGATATTCACAACTTGCATCCAGCCAGATTTATCGGCTACCCAATATTTCCAGTCCAATCTTGCCCAGTGGTTTTGCATTATTGGCATCCAGCCAGAGCAATTGGCAATCCGGCTAGTTGCTTTTTCGTGCTATGACTAATAGGCACCTGCAAAGCCATCCCCTACTTATGCAGTGCAGATATTTTTCATGCAGCTTTTTATTTAAATAAAGCATGCTGAGGATATCCATGCGCAGAAAATAATACAGCTGAAAGGTTCACTGCATGGTGATTTATTAGGTGTGCACGTGTTACAGGGCATGGAAACATTTAGGCATAACTCTTAGACTTCAGTGCTCCTCCTGTCTTTGCGTCCCTTGGCAAGGTGTTCTCAGGTCTCAGGTTGAAGGAAGGCGCTGCGTTCATCGCAGCTTCTTTTGTGGTCGGTTGTAGGGGCAGCAGCTCCACGCAGCCTTTAAAGATATGGACTTGAGCAGCATGCATAACAATGTATTTCCTTTCGCAGATGGCACCTGGAAATAAAAGCAGCATTCATAAATCCCATTAAGAGAGAAAACTTTTGGAAAGTGGATGAACAGCTAGACCGTGGAGTAAAAATGCAAAATAAAGCACTACCTGTTGGCCCTCAGGCAACTTTCTTGTCTAGTTTACTTAGGTTGAAATAAGCTGCATGCTCAGTGAGGCCGGCCATATTAACTTGGTTACATTGGTTGCGACATCTGGCAGTGCACGGCTTCCCATGTGGATGTGTTGTTGACGCTGGAAACATAAAACAAAATGATATTTGCCGTTATCTATTCGGTAAACGGTAGTCAGTGCTTGCCCCCTTATACTTGTAGTGCCTTTGTGATCGAACACCTGTAGAAGAAAGACGTCGTCATAACTGGAAGCTTCAAATCAATAGCTTTCCTTTGAATAGATTGCCGCAAGAACTAAAAAGAAACTACAAAGGAAAAAAACACACAAAAAATGGTAGTCGCACTCCGACCGTGGCTATTAATTTAGTGTGCACCGCATCATTACTGCAAACAGAACGTTTTAAAAGTTGTCAAAGCTGCAGCCAAAACAACGTACGACACAGATGCTTTGGGGTTTGTATGATATACTCAAATTGAAAAAAATAAACAAATCCGTAGCTTAGCATCACGTTTGTTGTGGGAAAAAGTTTGTACGTGTGGTAAAGTATAAGAACTATGGTAACAACTGTAAATAACCTTTTTTTATGCGGCTATTTTATGACACTTCTACTACTCGGAATTAGCGCAAGAGAAAGATCAAACACGTGAATAAGCTACGCGTCGTTTAGACCATTTCAATAGCGCATTCATAACGGCAAATTACAATATTAAATATTCGCTCGCAACTAAAAATCATGTCCCAGAAAGCTAGACTTAACTCTGAGTTTTGAATATAGTTTGTAAAAGAAACTGACCACTTCAGACACACAACACACGCGCGATGAAGTTGTAACCTGAAAATCTCACAAAACACGCGTCATGTTTTACAGGACCACGTTTTTCTTTTGCAATGCAAATTGGCCACCTCTGCGCCGTAAATTTTGTCATTATGACCAGAGTTTATGCATACAAAATAGTGCGCTGAAAATACAGTTCAGAACTGACTGGCGTGGTGCGGTCGAAATAAATGACTTTCCATTCTCGCAAGCATATCGGTTATTGACATGATGATCAAGGCTGACAACATACTGCACCAAATAATGCAAAAAAAAGTATCTTACCATACGGCTAGCGCAGATTTGCAGACCTCAGTTGCAACAATCCAAAATGAATGCTGCCACGCAAAGTACATCCCAGGGATCTGATGCTTTATACACCTGGTAAGAAAAAGTAGCGATCTTACAAGGAGACAAAGCAAGAAATAATCTCGGAGAGCTCAGTTATGAACAAACAACTTAAAATGCTGGTGGTACTCACAGATATCCTCTTTCAGGCATGGTCATTAAAACGAATCGGAACTTTCAGAAGGCTTGGTTTTTCGGTTCTGCTGTCCAAAGCTGCGGGAGCTCGAGCCGGTGGGGATTGTGTGGCCGACCAGACGCCTCTGAATCTGCGGCTTGTGTCGAGTTGTGAGGCACGGTTGGAAGGGGGCAGAAAGATGGTTGTGTTTTCTCTCCCTCTTTTTTTTTTTTTTGCTTGAGATCTGTCGAAAGAGTAGGCATAAAGCTCGAAAGGGAATGAGAGAAATGAAAGAGGTCCCGCTGGACCACGTGAGCCCAGAAGGCTGCCGGCCAGGAAAGTTGGCGGGAAGGAAGGGAAGAGTGAGGGGGAGTAGAGTGGGGGGCATTGTGAGCAACGCCTGCCTAGCCGGGAGGAAAGAGAGGGCAGTGAAGGTCGCTGCCCTTCCGTGATGACTGCTTTACGGGGAGAAAAGGCTACAAGACGGGAAGTTGAAAGCGGTTTGGAGAATTGCTTTAGTCAAGGCCCTCGGGCGGAGAGGCGACAAAAGGACGAGAGAATGGAAACCATATGTTCTTTGCGCCAAGCTTGTGAGGAGGAATGCGCAGAGTTTTGCCCTTGGCTTCGCTAAAACAACGAGGAGTGCGTTCGGAGCTCTTTGGTCGCCTCGACTGTTGGCTCGGTAACATTTTCAGTGGAATGATAATTTCGCTATATTTTTTTTGTTAATGCAAAATACTTTTCACCTCATAGTTTCAAATAATAATCACATACGTAAAACAATCTTCAGTTTTCATGGAATCGTCCTCGGTTCGAACAAATGGACATATTTTTTTATTAAAGATGGCACACAGGTCGCTGTTTATGACGGAGTGCTCTTGAAACGTCATCATGCGCAACTGAGCGATGCAACAGCCCGTATACTTGCTGTATTCCTATTAAGGAAAAGAAAAGCGAAAACGACCATAACTACGAGTACTTCAAGGTTAAAAATTCCCATGTTATTCTTTTTATTTTATTTTTTTTCAAATCAGGTGGACATTTAGAGCAAGAAAAAATCCGCGTAGAACTAAGCGTGGGCATATCAAGAAATACAAAATACTCGACGAGCTAAGATCTGAAGAACTAAATTTGCAGTAAAGAAAAAATAGAAAGAAAGCAAGGGTCAACATTGAAACTATATCTACGAACTTGGGACAAGGTTGTCCTCAGAAAGAAGCGCGGTAGAATCATCTTTCAGCCCGCAGAAGCAGCGCTTGTGAAAGCGGCAGAATATTTCACAAAGGAACCCTAATTCTCAATCGTGTTAAATTCTTCGAGAGTGGTGTTCTCTAAAAATGCCTCAAAACTGCTGAAGTAATGCACTCGCATTACTTTTAATATATATGAATTGCAATTAGCTGCCTGGTTGATATGATGGGATAGAATTATTTAGTTCTCTGAAGGGAAACGCCTTCGGTACGGTGATTATATGGTTGGATAATAAGGCAATGAATGTTTGAAGAATAGTTTCTGAACAATGTTTAGGAGAGCGCTGTCAAACGCTGTGGTCAAATGCATCATTATGAGCCATATATTACAGCTTTCGAACAAAAATAACTGCCGTACAGAACATCGTTATTATGCAATTTAAATTTTGTTACCATATATGCTGGCGACACATGTGCGCGCATTCATTACACTGTAGGTAATTGTTTTAAATTTTTTTTTTTTTCGTTTGCCTTGCCCCATGCAGTGCTGTTGATTTTTTTATTATCTTTTACATGTACACTACTTTTTGGCAGTGTGCGATTTACGTCGCATTAGAATACGAACCATTCCAGGACAGTTCAGATTTGTTTTCTTGTCAAGTGAATTAGCTAGACATAATGTAGAATATATGTTGCTTGTATTTTTTCTTTGAGCTGAAATATTTTATGCGCTGCTGCACCGATGGCCAAAGTCGCTCAGTCTTTGTCTGTTGCTGAAGCCCACAGCAGAGCGTAAAAGAGTACAGTACAAATTTGTGTTCAGTAGATATCAGAACTCGAAGGCCCTGAAAGCAGCCCAACATATCTGTCTATAAGGACAGCTAGTACTGAGGCGTTGTATAGTCGGTGCTTATGCTGAATGCCGGAAACAGCTAGGGTAATGGCGAATCATGCAGTGCGTGTTTGATTGGCTAGCGCGATCGATCTCTCCCACCTCTGCTTAGCTTGAACATGTTGGGTTTATTTCCATCACTAAAAAAAAGGCGGAAATAATGATGCTACGCGTGCGTGTTTCCAATCATGGACAAACGTTTACAGGATGTGGATTCACCGGATATATTCGATCGTTTCTGCGTTTACTATCCAAACGTAACCCCTGATGTTTGTTCAAGCGATACACACGTTCTGTTGCGTTCTTTGCATTTGAGTACCTTGCGTTTCTTGACTGCGCAGGATTTTTTTCGCGGACAGCATCTATTAAACATTTGCTTGTCACATCAGATGTGTGCTCGAGCGTGCGCGTATGCTTGTACTCGTATGCATATAAATAGGCCCATGGAACGAAATCCCGTGCTCGAGAGTTGTGCGCGAGATGTGTTCGAGATCTGTGCATGGATATATCTGTGCATCGGATCTGTGCATTGATGTGTCAATCACTTTCAATCATCCTGATTTGACGAGATCAGAAAAACAAATCGTCTCCACCGGGAATCGAATTCCTAGCCTAGTTAACGCTTTAACCAACTGCGCTAAACCCTGGATCGCGAAACTAGCACCATACGTAATTCTCATTGTCTACCATGAGGATAGCGACGAGAATGACGCTGCAATTAGTGACAATGACAATGATGACAGAATCAATGGTAATGACGCTGCGTTTAGTTGATAACGGTAATGATACGTAATGTACCGTATGCAGTAGCATTAATCTCGCCTTCGCTAATTTCTGCAGTGTAGATTCCACATGCTTGCAGAATTTTTTCAACACTTGGCTAAAGTTTGGAACACTATCTGTGTTAGCTACGTCCACGCATGATCGACATCCGGGCCTCTAGTCTGCAGGAATTGTCTCGAAGATATTATATGCAGAATTTTACATAACAATTAATCGTGCCTAAAGTCGTAAATAAAACAGTTCTCAACCAAAATTGTGAAGTATAATCGCAGGTCATCCACAACAATTAGCGAATCACAAAAATGTATTCAGAAAAATATATTCTACATTTTCCGTGATAGGCACTTCTGTTCATTTTGTCTGGTCAGCTCAGTCAAACAATTTTAGGACAATCTATACATTAATGCCAATAAACATTATATATATGGTGGCCCAAATTACGTATGGCATATGAATATCTTCTACAGTTGAACGTAAGCTGACGTCCGGGCCAGCGAAAAATTTAGTTGTGACGAAATTACTCCCAACACACTGTCATATTGAGATGCAAGCATTAGAAATGTCTCTTTCGGTCAGAGCTGCATCTACTGTTTTTTTAGCGCCGCCGCAGCCTGAAATGTGCAAAGGTGGCCAGCCATCAAAGCTCGTTAGACAATATCGACCACTAGAAACCATGATATATACAATGTTGGGATGCCATGAAAGCTGATGGGACAATATTGACCAATCTATGTCAAGATATATGCAATGTTGACAAGCCAATCATATTGGCAGAACATTATTGCCGAACCTATGCCATTAGGGTGCAATGCTGGCTAGCCATCACAGTCCATCGAACAATATTGAACAATATAATGCATATGTATACATTGTTGGCAGGCCGCCATGACAAGCGGGTCACTATTGACCAATATATGCCATGACTTATTTATTGCTGACAAGACAACCATAATGGCCGGACAATATTAACCTATTCATGCCATTATATGTGCAATGCTGGCCAGCTATCAGACCTCATTAGGCAATATTGACCGCTATAATCCAAGATATATACAATGTTAGGATGCCACCAAAGCTGGTGGGGCAATATTGACCAATGTATGCCAAGATATATTCAATGTTGACGAGGCAACCATAATGGCCGAACAATATTAGCCAAGCTATGCCATGATATGTGCAATGCTGGTCAGCCATCAAGGCTCATTAGACAATATCGACCACTAGAAACCAAGATATTACAATGTTAGGAAGCCACCAATGTTGGTTGGACAATACTGACCACTGTATGCCTAGATATATTCAATATTGAGAGGCCGTTGTTATTGACCGGACAATATTTACCAGGTTATACCATGGTGTGGAAAATATTGGCAAACAATTGCAGCTGGTTGGCCAATAATGACCAGGCTGCCTAATTGTGTATACAATAATGGCAAACTGTTCAATATGAATGGGCATTATTGACCGCTCTTAGCCGGTTGAATGCCAATAACGGATATGGGTGAAGTTCACTGGGCCAATAATGATTATGGTATAGCGTGGCTACACATTATTGGTAGCTCAATGGCACCATTGGGCCACTTGTGGGCCAGTAATCCCCAATCAATCCCCATTATTGGGCCGATGAAATGTGCTGCTATAATATGTGGCTACATCATAGAGGTGTAGAGACACCAATATTTTTGATAAGAGTATTTTTTTTCTTTGGAATAGTGTATGAGATGATAGTGTGCATGAGTGACCCTGCAGAATTCACTTACAGCAGATAAATAATTTATAATTCAATCTTTCTCTCACGCAATTTAGTTTTTTTGTTTCAGCCACTGAGCTGTGATGTCATAGACATGCTTTGTCACACGAGTGACAAAGAGTGAGATATATAATCATTGCTTATTCATTTTTTGTTATTTCAACTTTTTGTGAGGCTTGCATAAGCTTCATGCAAGTTAACATTACAAAGCACGGTAAATACTGCAGCTTTCATGCACCTCACATGACCTCAATGCGTCTATGGCAGTCTCAGCGGTTGAAACTGAAGCCATAACTGCACTGGAAAAAAAAAATCAATTAAAAGCTGTCTGTTGCTTTTTCACAGTCTGCTTGGCTTCATGCTCAGTAAAGTGCAGCAACTCCACAGACAGAATACACAACGAAAATTTGATGCCTGTACTCCTAGAAGTGCGATGCATTTCTGACATGAAGCGTACAAGCAGGATCTTCTTCCTTTATGATGGCTCTTCTGAAATGGCTTCGTGATGAAATACTGCAGATTGGCACCATACATAACATAAGGAGGGCGGGGGGTGGGGGCGGAGGTATGGTTGTCATGGCCAGAAATGTTGGCTTAAGTGGGCAGTGCGTCTAGTGGTGCAATTCAGGAAAAAGTAGGGAGAGTCCAAGTAGAGGGAAATGGTGAACCTAAGTACTGTGCATTTATTTAGCTTTTACACCCGTTGGGGGATACACAAAACTCCAGTGGGTGCACTGGGCCAGGTGCGACAGCCAACTACAGTAGAACCTTGTTAAATCGAAGCCTGGAGCAGAGGAAAATGTTCCAATTAACTGGGTTTTCATATTACCAGAACACTGAAAAAATATAGCTTGGGCAAAACTTTTCATTGCGAGAACGCACTAGGTGACACCCCCCCTCTCCTCCCCTCCTCTGTTTTTATTCAGTCATCGACGAAAGCATCCGATCAGCCGTGATCATGACGCTAGTTTTTTAGCATCATTCACTCAAAAAGGCACTTGATGCTGTCATGCAATTCCAGTGATTTTGTGGCAGTGCACGGTGCCCACACCAATAGCAGCGGGGTAAAAGGAAAAAGCAAGAGAGTTCCAAAAACCCATCTACTTCTGCTTTATTGATTATGCGAAAGCGTTTGACTGCGTAGATTACAGCAGATTGTGGCAAGCTCTCCAAGAGATGGAAGTTCCAAATCACCTCATATATCTCCTCAGGAACCTGTATGAAGGGCAAGAGGCCACAGTCAGAACTGGGCATGTCTTACTGATTGGTTTCCGATTGAGAAAGGAGTGAGACAGGCTGCATAGTGTCGCCCTGCCTGTTTAACCTATATGCTGAGTGCATCATAAGGAAGGCCGGTCTGGACGAGTCTTCAGCTGGAGTGAAGATTGCTGGGAAATGTATCAACAACCTTAGATATGCGGATGATACCACTTTAATGGCAGAAAGTGAAGTGGAACTCAAGAGACTTCTGATGCGCGTACAAGAAGAGAGTGAGAAGTTTGGGCTTAAACTGAACATTAAAAAGACAAAGATCATGGCGTCTTGCCCCATCAAGTCCTGGAGCATCAAGGGACAAGAAGTGGAAGCTGTGACATATTTTCTCTTCTTGGGCGCCAAGATAACCCCGGAAGGAGACTGCAGCCATGAAATTAGGAGACGCCTACTTCTGGGAAAGAGAGCCATGGCTAGTCTTGACCGCCTAGTAAAGAGCAGAGACATTAGTCTGCCAACCAAGATCCGTATAACTCGTGCTAGTGCTATGGTATTTCCAGTTGTGATGTATGGATGCGAGAGTTGGACTGTGAAGAAGGCTGACCGCCGAAGAATTGACGCGTTTGAATTGTGGTGCTGGCAGAGAACCTTGAGAGTTCCTTGGATGGCCAGAAGATCAAATCAGTCGATATTGTCGACCATAAACCCTGACTGCTCATTGGAGGGTCAAATTCTAAAGTTAAAGCTCAGCTACTTTGGTCATCTGATGAGAAGAGAGGAGTCACTGCAGGAGAAAGATTTGATGTTGGGAAAGGTTGAGGGTCACCGGAGAAGGGGTAGGCAGCGAACGCGATGGTTAGATGGCATCCTCGAGGCGCTGCAGATGAAGTTATGTGATGTTAGGAAGATAGTGGGAGACCGGAAAGCGTGGCGTGATATGGTCCATAGGGTCACGAAGAGTCGGACACGACTGAACTGAAAGGGAACTATTAAAAACCAGGCTTGAGCAACCGGAGGGGATAAGCAAGCCGTTGCCGGCACTCTTGTCCAGGCTGCTGGCACTCTGCCAAGTTTGTCACCTCCTCTCCCCTCATGCCCACCTCAGCAGCTAAGGCCAAAAGATAAACAAGCCTCACAGTGATGTTACCACTGTGCAGCACCTTGGTGTGCTGCCAAGGAATGCGCAGTGGACCACTACAACGGCGGCACGAAACAGAGGGAAGCGTGAAAGACAATTTTTTTCTACGAATTCTCTTCGTCATATAGGGGGGGGGGGGTGGATTAATTATCAAGATGCCCTTTTACCATCTAAGCCATGGCGCATCATTAAAATAAACGGCGTAAGTCAATGTTCGGTGCTGTCATCCCTTCAAATAGGGGTCGTGTCACAAGGCATGAACTGCCACTGCTTTTAGTGGGAGATGCTTTGATGCTAGCGCCTGTACTGTACGCAGCCTTGTCCATGGCCGGGCTGGAGTGTCACCACTGCTGGAGAGGGTGAAGAGTGTGCGTGCGCCCCTGTGCCTTTCAGTCTGGCCGTGCCTTTATGAAGGGCATGAGAGAATCCAGGGCTTCGTGGCAGTGAAGCATGTTTCCACCTCTGCAGGGGAGTGCTTTGGCTGTCGCCAATCTATACCACAAAGTGGTTTTCCATGCTGGGATCTCTAGAGTTGAGTGCCACGGCTTATCAAGCATAAGCATAATTTTGTGGCGCCACAGGTGCCATCGCTTTTTTGTTTTGCGGCGAAAATGGGATTGAGCATTCCAGCAAAGCAACGGGATGAGACTTCGTATTAATAGGGCTGGCGCAAGCCTCCCCTGGTCTGGGCTCGTCTCCGGTTCCCAGCTCTGTCCAGAATGGAGACCTCTGCAGACCAAAGGTCTCAGGTAGGGCATCAGTGAGGAAGTCTGCACAATACCCCCCACTTCGGCAAGGCAAGAGCACTATACCCCGTCCTGAGCCATTACAGGTAACTAGCTTTCTCCTGCGCTATTTCGAAACATAGCGAAACACTACCCTGAATGTGAAGCACAGGTGACATGCTTCCCCTGTACTATGTTAAAGCGCTTACTTTTAGGCATGCCCGTCAGGGTCGCAGCCTGCCTCTTCGTGCTTTCCTTTCACAACGACGTGGTGTGTCTGCATTTGCTGGCCGATAGGTTGCTCCCGCGCGCTCTTTTAGCAAACGAAGCGTCTAAAGATACGTCCGACGTGCCCATTCGATTCTCGTAAAGATACGGCGGACGTCGATATACAGGCTCATGGCGTTATGCACGTCGAACGCTTATGTCCGCATTTCGCTTATTACGCGTGCATGAATATCTTATCCTCTATGTATGTATGTATAACTATTAGAGAGCCGGCAAACGACGGGTTAAAGCGTCGTGACGCTGGCCAAGCGTCTACCCGGGGTTAAGACCTCATTTGGCCCGTTTGTGGTGGGTTGTAAGGCTTGTGCTTTTCGAGCGCACCCCGGGCCTGCTGGACAGCCCATAGTTGAATGTCCTTGTCTGTATTCTGTACAGCACTTTAAAGTTCCGGCGGTTATGTCCTGGATGCAGCTTCGGTCGGGAACCTGGCACATCAGCTAGCCGCGACTATCGATGAGATGCTACGAAGAGTTCGCCCATTCTAACATAGATCACGGTCTTCACTCGGGATTGTGTACGGCAAGCATCGCTTGTCACGCACATAGCTGCAGGCGATGCGATGTACTATACTGCACCAGCTCCATCAGCTGGCATTGAGATACGCACATTCACTAGCAGCTTTCGCTTCGCACTAAACTATCACCTCGATCTGCCCGTTATGCAATCGAGCATAGCATTTACGCTGTTTTAGATCCCGCATCGACATCCGAAGATCGAGCGCCGGCGCAACACGCACACCTCGCCGTGCAGAACATTCGGCTATATGCTCGTTCCTCACATGCAGATAGAGGAAATAGGATGTTTCTAGTTAAATCCTTCTTTTAGATTGTACCTTAGAGCCGTGGCAAAAGACATGCCGAATCTACTAGAACCCTACGCTGCTACAGCAGCGAGCTGCACGTCGACTTGTCGAGGCGAAGACCCGCTGCACCGCCGGAAAGCCGGAAGCGCGAAAGATACGCTTCCCTACGAACCACAATGTTCATTGGTACTGTAGCAGTTTGTACAACAGGCAGTCAACCTGTTGGACGCTTAATTTGAATCCTAAATAAAGTGCATTACGACTACTACTTTAGAGGAAGACCAGAAAAGTGCTCAGCCTGCATCTTTTTCTCGTCGTTGAATTTTATGAACATGCATGCTCGAGGTTCCTCAGCTTCGAAACGAGAGGGAGATATGCATGCGTCGCCGGATTTCGGTACGCGGTAGAAAATGTGCGCTGCACATTTCGTTTCAGAAGCTGACTTTGAATTTTGCAGAGGGTGCCATGCAAGCGGTCGTTAATTGCTACAACCACGCATCCGTGTTCCCACGGCTGGCCTACCCTGAGGCGCGTAAATTCTCCACTCTGGACGTATCAATGATCGAAGAGAGCACGGAGTTTCATAATATTCACAACTCGGTGTTTCAGGTGTGGTCAGTAGCTTAAGTTCGAACAGCTCGCTTTATTTTTCCATCAAATTCTAGTTAAGCAACCATATTTATGTAAATATTTCCACTCTTTGGTCGTATATATTTAGTATCTGTAATGTACACTGGCCAAATACCCGCCGTGGGTATGTGCCATTTTGACTGATGACATTATAATAATCATGGGCTGTGGTTCGATACGCCTGCCACGCTGGTCCTCTTGTTCTGGGGCACCACTGCGACCCCGTAAATTCCTTACAGTGGTGACTACGGCCTATGAGATGACCGACCCCAGCAACCTACCGCCCTCAGGCGACCTTCCGTCTGACGGTCCCTTGCGCCAACGGGACATCGCAGCTATCCAGCTCCGCCTGCCGGCATTCTGGCCCAAGCATCTTGTTACGTCTCGTCACCGACAAGTGTGACAGCTGACGCGGCCACCGTCTAGCAACAGGCAGAACAGCGAGCGGCGCGGCCATTTCGGCGCCGTCCAGTCGGCCGCCCAACGCTTCCTCCCGCGGGCAAGTTTCGGCGTGTTCTTGCCGCGCGCCAAATGTGTGTGCGTGCGTGCGTGTGCAAACGCTGGCCAAGCCCGGCGCTCGAGGGAAAGTGCATCGCCCTCGACCGTCTGCAGGAGGTGGAGGAGATGCGGTCGCGCCACCTGCGATTGAGTCATTTCGCCTTGTCTGAACATGCAGGGCTCTTTCCCTTTCCCTGTGAACTGGCAAGCCTATAAAAAGCAGCGGCAGACTCCGCTGCGACAGAGACTACTTTGGAAGGCGTCGCCGAGACGACGCTAGACACCAGCTGTGTGAGAGATTCTGCATTCCCTCCGGGTCAGCTTCTCTGCCCGTTCCTTCATGATGTTCTAGTAAAGTAAATTTGTTCTGTTAAGGGCGTGTCACACTAGCGCGACACGACGCAGACCCGACAACGACACCGACGGTCGGCTAACTCGTCGACCGACCGTGTCTGCGGCCGACCAAGCTGTCACACCAGGCCGACGATGACACCAACACTACCAAAAACCAAATGTCTTCCCAGTGTGACAGGCTTTGAGGCGGGGAACACTGACAAAACCAGTCTGCCGACTGTCGGTTACCGAGACTTCCCGAGATCGGCCGCCGAACAAAAACTTTCTCGAAACGCAAAGCCGACTCAGTACACCACGTCGACGGCGAATACCTTTCAGCACTAATATACGTAAAAAAATAGAATCAATGCATAATCCGTGACCAAAACGCGAGCGTGAGCCGCCAAAATACTCACGGCCGCCGAATGCGTGTGGAATATCAACGGCAGCATTTTCTTTTCGGGGCGCATAGATTTGCGGCGCGCGTCGGGACCGTCAGCAATCTTTCCGCGTTTCCGAACTGCAGAGAATAGTGCAAAATGAGCATAGTACGTGACAAAGAAATGATGAAAAGGAGCGATTATTTTCCTGAAGCCAGCAGAGATGCCGATCTCCCTGCGCATTCGATCTTTGTGTTTACAGTCCTAACGTCTAGCCGCTGCGTCGCTACTTCGCAAGCCAATTTCAACGGTATACGTTCCGCATCGCGCAATAAATGTTTGTTTCATAATTCAATGTGTTTCAAGAACTGTGTGCGCAAAAAAGCACTGAACTTGCTTTTAAACTTTACAACAGAACCAACAGCAGCTGTGGTCCCGCGGCCGGCCCTGTGAAATACGCCTAAGGTTTTACGAAATCCGCCGAAGGTTTTACGCACTACACGGCATGATTCAAACTATCCGCAGTTTACTCTCAGCAAGCTGGGAAGTCGGTTAAGCGGTAAACGCTACTACTGCCTTCGCGACTTTCACATAGCAAGGCAGGATATCAGCTAAAACCATATCTCAACCTCTGAAAGCACCAGCTATAGGCGCGTCTTTTGTGTCGCATTGGGTAGCGCAGCTAGCTATCGTACAGGAGGTCGTAAGTTCGATCCCACAGGTATATTGTTACGGGGATGTACTTAATGTAACAGCACTGCGATGGGCTGAACTCGACGCTGAGACTTCAGTAGCCGTGCAGTGTCCACTCTGTCAGCGTCGTCCTCTCTCAACGCTTTGTCGTGCCCGTGTTCCTCGGTCGTCGTCTTCGTCAGTGAGCACACCACTTTGGTCCCGCGTTTCCAGGTAACACTACCCCCCTCGGCAAAAGGCAACGTCCCGGTGCGTATTAGGCGTGCGATGTGGAGGGTGAGTAATATGGCTTTAGGCGGGCGACATGTACGATTTCGGAAGTGGGTGTAGCAGTCGGTGACGTTGGGTGGAGCGGAGGTCACGTCGGTCACTGGGCGTAGTACACGGTAAGGACTTGTGTAGTGGGGCAGAAGTTTTTGACACAACTCCACACGACGGCACGGAAGCCAGAGCAACACCAGAGATCCGGGAGGATAGTGCACATCGCGGTGGTGAGCGTCGTAGCGGCGTTTTTGAGCTTCTTGAGAGATGGTGAGATTTTGACGAGCAATCTGGCGAGCAGCGTCGGCTCGGGCGATGGTATCGCGGGCATAGGCTGTGATGGGGCCAGCGGCGGGAAGCAAAGTGTCGAGGGGCAGTAAGGGGTCTCTTCCAAAGAGAAGATAGAATGGAGAGTGCCCAGCAGTGTCATGACGCGAAGAGTTATATGCAAAGGTGACAAATGGCAGACTAATATCCCAGTCGCGATGACTGTCGGATACGTACATTGCGAGCATGTCGGTGAGTGTGCGGTTAAGACGCTCCGTAAGGCCGTTCGTCTGAGGGTGATACGCAGTGGTGAACTTGTGCCGAACGGAGCAAGAACGAAGTATTTCCTCAACAACTCGGGAAAGGAAACAGCGGCCACGGTCGGTAAGCAGTTGACGGGGAGCACCATGGTGTAGTATGACGTCGTACAAAAGGAAGTCAGCAACGTCTGTGGCGCAGCTGGTTGGAATGGCGCGAGTGATCACGTACCGCGTGGCATAATCGGTGGCCACAGCGATCCATTTGTTTCCTGACAAGGACTCGGGGAAGGGCCCTAGGAGGTCAAGGCCAACACGAGCAAATGGCTCAGTCGGGATAGCAGTCGGCTGCAGGTGTCCAGGTGGGTAGCACAGGGGGTTTCTTCCGGCGTTGACAGAGGTCGCAAGCGGCTACATAACGTTGGACAGAGCGGTAGAGTCCAGTCCAGAAGAAACGCCGGCGCACGCGGTCGTATGTGCGTGAGAGGCCAAGATGACCAGCTGTAGGGGCGTCGTGCATTTCTTCGAGAACGGCAGAGCGTAGATATTGGGGAACGACCAGCAAGTGCTCAGTGCCATCAGGTCGCATGTTGCGGCGGTATAGCGTATTCCCATGAAGGAAGAACAGGGCGAGGGAAGTCACGGCTGTGTGTGCGGAGGCGGTCGATAAGAGAACTGAGGGTTGGGTCCAACCGCTGTTCGTCGGCTATGTGGGAAAAGTCCGATATAGAGAAGACACAGGGGTCCGACTCATGGTCAGTAGAGGAAGGGGGATCGACGGGATAACGGGACAGACAGTCTGCATCCTGGTGAAGCCGACCGGATTTGTATACAGCGGAAAAGGTATACTCCTGCAAGCGCAGTGCCCAGCGGCCGAGGCGGGCCAGCAGGATCCTTGAGGGAAGAGAGCCAACATAAGGCGTGGTGATCGGTAATTACAGTGAAGGGTCGGCCAAACAAGTAGGGTCTGAATTTTCCAACGGCCCAAACGAGAGCCAGGCACTCCCGTTCCGTAATAGAATAGTTCTGTTCTGCTGATGACAGGAGACGACTGGCGTAGGCAATAACGCAATGTTGGCCGCGTTGTCGCTGTGCAAGAATGGCACCAATCCCGTGGCCACTGGCGTCGGTGCGAAGTTCCGTTGGGGCAGACGGGTTGAAATGAGCCAACACAGGAGGATTGGTGAGAATAGCGATGAGGGTGGAGAATGCGTTAGCCTGCTTTGGTCTCCATGAGAAAGGAACGCCTTCAGCAGATTGGTGAGAGGACGAGCAACAGCGGCAAAGTTTGGGACGAACCGGCGAAAATA
Organism: Amblyomma maculatum; assembly: GCF_055883805.1. Lineage (NCBI taxonomy): Eukaryota > Metazoa > Arthropoda > Arachnida > Ixodida > Ixodidae > Amblyomma > Amblyomma maculatum. The sequence continues at coordinate 175,847,595 of NC_139345.1, forward strand.
AGAACACAGTCCTATAAAGCTGCGGACATCACGGGGTGAACGGGGACATGAAAATGCACTGACAGCGCGAACTTTGTCGGCGACCAAAACTGGACTTCTTTGAGTTAAGTTGCAGTCCGGCACGGCGGAAAAGTGCCAAGATGGAAGAAAGGCGACGAAGATGGCTTTCGAACGAGGGCGAGAAGACAATCACGTCACCCAAGTAACATAGACAAGTCGTCCATTTGAAGCCGCGGAGTAAGGAGTCTATCATTCGTTCAAACGTAGCAGGGGCGTTGCAAAGTCCAAAAGGCATAACCTTAAATTGGTAAAGTCCATCGGGTGTGACAAAATCTGTCTTCTCGCGGTCTTGTTCGTCAACAGAGATCTGCCAGTAGCCGCTACGAAGGTCGATGGAGAAAAAGTAGCGGGCTCCATGTAAACAGACCAAGACATCGTCTATTCGCAGCAGCGGGTAAACATCTTTCCTTGTAATCTTGTTCAGATGTCGATAGTCGACACAAAAGCGCCAACTGTTGTCTTTCTTTCTAACGAGCACGACAGGAGATGCTCAGGGGCTGTTCGAAGGTTCGATGATATTGTTGCCCAACATCTTGTCGACCTCCTGCTGAATGACTTGGCGCTCAGAAAGGGACACACGATAAGGCCTCCGATGTGCAGGCTTTGCATCGCCGGTGTCAATGCGGTGAGTCACAACTGATGTTTGGCCCAGAGAACCGGCAGCAAAGTAAAAAATGTCGGAGAACGATAACAAAAGGTTGTGCAGGTCCTGAGTGTGTTCGGGGCTGAGGTCAGAGGCAATCATTGCGGAAATAGGGTCGGTAATTGTGGTGGAGAGTACGGGTGTTGGAAGGACGCTTGAATGTGGGCCAGGAGTGAGTGCACAAATGGTGCAGTCTGTGAGAGGGGACAAGGTAGCAAGGGATATTCCTTCGGGGAGAACTTGGGGTGACAGACTGAAGTTCAGGATAGGAAGGTAGGTGCTGTTCTGTGTAACGCGTACGATGATATGAAGAACGACGTTGCGATCAAGAAAGACCTCAGTGATAGGGCAAGTAAGATAGTCACCGTCAGGCACAGGCGGGAAAGGTTACAGAGGTAGGTAAACAGCAGAGTCAGGGGGCAGGCGAGCGAACTCAGTGGAGCTAAGGCGGGGTGCAGATGGAGGATGTTCAGAGCAGACAGGTAGGTCCAAACGAAGAAGGCCGCTGGAGCAGTCGATAAGGGCAGAGTGGGCTGTTAAAAAGTCAAGGCCGAGGATCACATTGTGAGGGCACTGGTTGAGGACGGTGAACAAAACAGGGATGTGATGACCGGCAAGGGTGACTCGGGCAGTGCACTGCCCAGTGACGGCAGCAGTACTGCCATCGGCAACACGAACGGTGGGCGGAGCGGCGGGGGTCTGTACTTTCTTGAGGCGGCGGCAAAACGATGAGCTCATGATCGAGACTTGGGCACCAGTGTCAATGAGGGCAGAGACGGGAACACCATCCACGAACAGGGAGAGGAGGTTACAGGGCGAAGAAATGGGCAGTAGAGGATTTCCAGGTCGGGATACCAATGCAGCGTCACCTCCGGGAGCTGCATTGGCTAGTTTCCCGTGAAGCGGCCAGCAAAGGACGGCGAGGAACTGCGGCTAGGAAGAGGTGAACGGGAACGGCGGGCTGGCGGGGAAGGAGACCGACTGGACACAGGAGGAGGCGGAGTAGTATCGGTGCGGGGCGGCTCATAACGAGGCGTGAAACGGGGGTGACCGTAATTGGAGTAGCGGTCAACGTAAGGAAAACGTCGAGGTGGTGATGTCCAGCGGCTGCGGCAGTGGCGAGCGATGTGGCCAATACGCGAGCACGTGAAACAGATCGGCCTGTCGTCAGGAGTGCGCCACTCATCAGGATTGCGGTATCGGCAGCGTGGCGCGTAGGTGTTGCGGGGTGTAGCGGTGGCGACCATGGGAGGGACGGGGCTCGAACTGTGGTGTTCCACGGTGTGGCTACAGGGGACGCCCAAGTTGGCAACCTCTTGACGAACGACGGCTTGAATGAGGGATATCGTCGCTAGGTTGCCGTCCGAGGAGGGCGGGTTGGATGCAGCAGGAGCGAGCGCTTCCAGTTCACGACGCACGATGCGTGTCACATTTTCAGTGTTGGAATGTTGCCTTAGTGTCGGAAGATCCACGCACGTGGAGGTAGGGGCAGTGTTGGGGAGCCGATCGAAGCGATTGCAATGCGTCTGTGTTTGGCCTGCTCGAAATGTCGACAAACCTGCAAAACGGAGTCAACCGTAGCACAGTCCCGACAGAGTAGAAGATTGAAGGCATCGTCGGCTTTGCCTTTGAGGATGTGCCCCACCTTATCAGGCTCTGGCATGTGTTTATCAACTTTTCGGCAGAGGGCCAGAGCGTCTGTATACGTAATATAAGGCTCGGTAGATGTCTGGGCACGTTTGGCGAGGTCCCTCTTTGCGGCGAGTTGACGGCCAACCAGTTTTCCGAACGGGTCACGGAGTTTTTGTTTGCAAATATCCGAGGAGGGTATTTCTGCTTCATGCGTTTCGAACCGTGCCAGTAAGGTAGAAGATGACATTGGCCAGCATCAGCGTGGCGTCCCACCTGTTGTGCTGGCTAACACGCTCATAAAGCGAAAGCCAGTCCTCGACATCGACCTCATCTGTACCGCAGAATGGGCCAGGGTCACGGAGGTGGGCTACGACGACAGTTGAAGTTGCGGAGGTAGATGGAGCCGCGTCGGTTGTCATCGTGATGGTTCCGAGGTGACGGCCATTGCGGAGATCCAGCGTCAGATTGTGTCGAACCCGCGACCTCCACCATGGTGTTACGGGGATGTACTTAATGTAACAGCACTGCGATGGGCTGAACTCGACGCTGAGACTTCAGTAGCCATCAGTGTCCACTCTGTCAGCGTCGTCCTCTTTTTCAATGCTTTGTCGTGCCCGTGTTCCTCGGACGTCGTCTTCGTCAGTGAGCATATCACTTTGGTCCCGCGTTTCCATGTAACAATATTTTTTTTTTCTGCTTTTAATATACTCTCTTATTCACCATGGACAGTTTTTATTTTTCGAACACTGCCGTTCTGATCCGGCAACCACAACCGTAAAATACTGGACATTATTCAGTCTCGGCCCATAATCATGACTGGCGAGGCGCTTGTTTTGGTATGGTCGAATTTATGAAATAGAATTAAATAAAAAAGCGTCCCTTAATTTTATGAGATTGAACCAAGTAAAATAAAAGCGGGGGTAGGTTTAGAAAGGAGAATTTCGCATGGCAGAAAAATATATAGTATTAAGAAAACGAATTGTATAATGACACGAGAAGAGACTGAGAATGGCAGCGCCTAGTCGGTGGGAAGGGGTCGCACGTTGTCTCGCTAGTGTGACATCGGAGTTGGGCGACCATCGGCCGACAACCGTCTTGCGATAGACGCGGCGCCGACACCGACTGGTGGCTGACTGTTTCCGTCGGCGCAGTGTGACATAGACGCAGACATCAGGAAGACGCTGTGTTGGCAGACCAAATGTGTCGCGCTAGTGTGACAGGCCCTTTAGAAGACGCCTCGTCTTTGCTGGGACCGTTGATGCCGTCCGCCGAGCCACGGAGTCGCTACGCTACCGAGGAGCCGCGAGCCAAATGTAACAATCTGCAGATCTGGTTCGCCCAGGTGGAAGTCACCTTCCATCTGCACCACTTCGCCTCGGAGCCAACTCGGTTTTGTCACTTTTCAATATGCCTTCTGAGGTGACTCAAGAGGTGGCGGATGTCAACGTTAGACCCTTGGGCGATACCCCGTACCAGGTACTTTAGCAGTGCATTCTGTGCCGCATGCACTACGGCTTCTGAGACTGCGCGCCTCCAGCTGCTGCTCACCTACGAAGGGGTTAGACCGCCGTCCCGCCAGTTACTCACTAGTATGCGCGCAGCTCCTGGGCGAAAACAACGCTGACTCGAACGGCGCACTGCTGAGAAAGCTCTTCCTGCAGCGCTTACTAAACTCCACCCGCCTGGTCTTGGCTGCTGCGGGGGGCTTGACCCTTGACCGCCTCGTCCAGCTGGCTGATCGAGTCCACGACGCGACTTCTTCCGTCGCCGCTCTCTCTGCACCAGAGTCCTCCGTCATTTCACGATTAGGCTTGGTCGCTTGTGTCGGACGTCCTCTCATGTCCAGCAGGGCTAGCTCTTAAAGTACTCGCTGCCATTCGTCTTCGCCGAGAGGGTCGCGCTCTTGCAGTTCTCGCAGTCAGCGTATTTGCTGGTATCACCGAACTTTTCAACACCGCGTCCGCGAATGCACTCCACAATGCATCTAGTCGGGAAACGCGCTGCGAGATCACTGACGGCGGCATGCGACCTCGCCCTTCACCCTGGCCGCCTTTTCGTAGTCATGGACCGCATTTCCTGCCTGCGATTCCTCAGCGACACTGGTGCCGAAGTCAGCGTACTGGTTTCATCTCATCCAAGGCTGAGCGCACTTGCAAGTCACCTGGACTTACTCTCCATCCGGCAAACTCAACCTCCATCGCCACGTACGGTCTCTGGTCCCTCACTCTGGACCTTGGCCTCGGCGCACGTTTTGAGGGGTCTTTATCATCGCCGACGTCTATCAACTCATCTTCGGATCCGACTTCCTAGCACATTTTGACCTAGACGTCAGCATACGTCGGCATTATCTCATCGACAGGACGACGTGCCTTTCCATTACTGGCGTTATATCGGCTGTCGCTTCCACTGACATCCGCACGCTGATCTCTTTATGCCCGTACTCCCAAGTCCTCGCTGACTTTCCCGAGGTCACGAGGCCTTGCAATCTCCACCAGCCACCCAAGCATGGTATAAACCACCACATTGACACGAGTGGTCCACTCGTCGCAGCTCGTCCGCGCCGCCTCTTCGGTGAGCGTCTGGAGATTGCTAAACGACAATTCGGCCACGTGCTCCAGCTGCGTATTATTCGTCCTTCGTCCAGCACTTGGGCCTCACCGTTGTATCTGGTGCCCAAGAACCGCATGACTAGCTCCCCTGTGGCGACTGCAAGGCTCTCAACGCTCACATGGTACACGACAGCTATCCCCTTCCATACATCCAAGATTTCATTGGACATCTGGAGGGATATGCAAGGTCTTTAGTAAGTGGACCTTGTCAAAGCGTACCATTCAATCCTTGTTGAACCGGCCGATATACCGAAGACGGCCATCACTACACCCTTCGGCCTGTTTGAGTACGTGCGCATGCCCTTTGGTCTAAGCAACACAGCTCACTTTCCAAAGATTCATTGCTGAAGTGACCGCGTGGACTCCTGGCTGCATTCGCCAACATCAACATCCTCGTAGTGAATCTTGCGCCACAAGATCACGAGCGTCATCTCCGGGAACTCCTTCAATGTCTCCAAGAACTTGGCTTAGTCGTCAGCGCCCAGAAACGTGCCTTCGGCTCTTCTGAGCTCGAGTTCCTGGGCCACCACATCTCGGCGCAGGGAATTCTTCCCTTGTCTATTGACATCCAAGTTTGGACTTCCCACTACCCTACGTAAGCTCCGCGAGTTCCTGGGCCTAGTACTTTTTCCCGGCGCTTTATCTCGCACTGCGGCGAGCTTCTTCACCCCCTTAACGACCTTCGCACAACCAAATCCCCCACCTCCGCGATTTCCTGATCTCCCTAAGCTCGGGCTGCTTTCACGGCTGAAAAACAAGCCCTCGCCGATTCTATGCTTCTTATTCACCCTAGGATTTCCGCGCCCACTCGTATCGTGGTGGATGCTTCCAGCGTGGCTATTGGTGCTATTCTCCAGCAGAAAATCGACTCTGAATGGCACCCACTGGGTTTCTTTTCTCGGAAACTCCAACCCGCCGAGACTCGCTGCAGTACATTTGGCGGTGAGCTGCTCGCCATCTACACTATCTAGCATTAACGTCACTCTTTGAAGGGCCAGCCATATTACGTTCTAACGGATCATAAGTCTCCGGTGTATGTGTTCCGTTACGAAATCTTCCAAGTACGTCGCCCGCGAACTTTGTCAGCTGGCCTACATATCGGAGTTCACAACATATATCCGGCACTTAAGGCATTGACAATGAGGGAGCTGATGCATGTTTCACGCATTACCTCCATCGGCGTTTCTACATCTGCTGTGGACTGGGAATGTCTGGCCCGGGAGCAGCTAATAGACCCTGAGCTTCAAACTCTGCGTGAACACCCCAGTGCCCACCGTCTGCAGCTCGTGCCTTATCTGCTTGTGCCTGGATTGCTCTGGTGCGACATGTCATGGGCTCTACATCGTCCATTCATCCCAGAATCCTTTCGTCGTGCTATTTTTCATTCAGGTTACATTTGTCATCTCAGCATCAAAACCACACAGCGCCTCGTTACCCAGCGGTACGTTTGCCCGAACGTTATCACCGACGTTCGCCAGTGGGCCCACTGGTGCCTTGCTTGCCAACCCGCCAAAGGACCCGCCATACAAATACTCCACCCCACTCTTTTCTACCACCTGGTTGTCGCTTTGACCACGTTCATGTTGACTTGGTTGGACCCCTACCTCCCTCTCATGACTGCCGGTACATTCTGACGATGATGGACCGCTTCACTTGTTGGTCCGAAGCAGTGCTCATTCTGGGCATTACTGTGGAAGCAGTCGCTAAGGTCTTCATATCAGCATGGGTCTCCCGCTTCGGCTGCTCCTTTATTGTTACCACGGATCGCGGCCGCCAGTTCGAATGCACTCTCTTCATTTCCCTCATCCGTTTGCTCGGCACAAAACACTGCCGCACCACAGCATATCACCCCTGTGCTAACGGCATGGTCGAGCGGCTCCATCGTCAGCTCAAGACTACCCCCACTGCTCGCCTGGATCGTGAGCACTGGGCTGAACATCTTTTTAGCGGGCTGCGGTGTCGCCGAGTCTGGGTCGTGTCCAGTCCAAGGAGGTTATAAAAAAAAATCAGATTTGATAACCTCCTTGGTCCAGTCACGCCCGACTTCTCCTCAGCGCGCCTAAGCCATGTGTCGCAGCACCGGAGCTTGTAAAGGGGCGTCGGGCGCTCACCAGCAGCCGCTCGGTTCCAGTCGTCGACTGCCGCAGGAGCCGCGCGAATCGCGGCTGCGCATTTGCTCACGCCCTGAGGACTTTGAGGAAAGCGCCAACCGCCTTTAAAGTTATACTGAATAAAAAAATTGCCGCCGAGATTACCAGCGCAAATGGTAGCTATCGCATTGGGAGTGACCAAAACAATCCACTTTACGAAAAGAAATGAGCGGAAAGTAAGTATTTTAATGAATATTTGTCAAATCGCCGCACCTAGCGGGCTCCTGTGAAAGCTCTCGCAAAACCGAATGTCACGTCACAACTTCCCCCATCGCGGCCGGTCGCACCTGTTCATTTTTCCTTTTTCCCGTGGCACTCACAAAGCGCGGGGACGGAGGTGCCTTTTTTTTGCTGTTTGTGTTCCTGCGCACAATTCATCGTTCCCTCCTACCGCGCGAGCAAACAATTGTCCGCAATACGCGCCCTCCGAACGCGTCCCCCTCCACCTCCCTCGTGTGCAGCCTTCCACACTTCGCAGCATTGTGCACGGCGCGACGCCAGAGAACCAACAGTGCGTGTAGCCGGTCAACCAACTTCAGGTGCGGGGGCGACGGCGGCGGGATCGCGGGGCCATGACGTTGCTGAGGGTGGTTGTGACGTCACACCCGCCGGCTCACAGTTGGGAGCGCGCTGCCTCTGACCCGACGGCCGCTCTGAAAACGTCAAAAGTACAGCCATCCGCTCAAAACTAACCCGAATTATGTGTCTGTACTAGTGTAATCGTGTCTTAAGAATGCAATTGTGGTGCTTTCTGAATAGTCTTGGCTATTTGTTCAGTATACCTTTAAGAACCAACGCTATCCGGCTCCTATCATTAACGACGCTAATAACAAGGTTACCAAACCGAGTCGCCTGAATATTGTCAGGAAACGTCAAATTGCGCCTCCAAATCCTCATCCCTCAAACCTGATACTAACCTACACAAATAACGCCTCTAAAACCAACAAAATTTTGAAGAAGCACTTTAATATTATTGAGTAGAGGGACCAACTCTCCAAAATTTTCCCGAATCCTCCACGGTTAACCTACAGACGGCCGAAAAATATACAAAATTACGTAGTCCACACTAAAGCAAATAAACCACGTCCCCGCAGGTTCCCTACCTTGTGGCAAACACATGTGCAAACACATACAGACAAGAAAACAAGCTAATAGAACACATTCCGCTTTCAAACAAACCTTAACTGCGATTCGGGCAACGTTGTACACCTACTGGAATGTGGCCACTGCCAGATGCATTACATAGGTCAAACCCACACTCCCTTCTGAATCATATTCAATAACCACCCCGCACACACTAAGTCACTACCTAACCTTCCACTGTCCAAACAGACTAATCAAACAGGTCATGAATTTAAAAAAACGTAAAGCTACTCTACTACAAAGCAACTTCAGAACTAATCGTGAGCTTGAGCAACGTGAGTCGTATTTTATTCATAAATTTAACACAGTTAATTGCGGCATAAATGAAAATCCGGAAATCATTTCGGCCCTTCGGGGTCACTAACTCAACGAAACATTCCGTGTAGCAGATTCACTGTGAAGATAATCTTAGACCTGTGCACCTGCGTTTACTTAACTGCCTTCACAAAGAGATACAGCCGGCGCCGTTGTCCGAGATCATATGCAGTGTTTTGTTCACTTTTTTCCCCAATCCTTCACTCTCATTATGTCACCGCCCCCCCCGCCCCGCTTTTTTTTCTTCCCCCTTTTTTCTTCTTTTGCTACTCTGCCTGACCCCTCTTTCCCGGCCGTAGATGAAACCTTCCGAATCGCTCCTTTTCCCAATTTTTGTTTCATTGTTTCATTGCTCCCTGAATTTTTAAATTCCTATTAAAGGTCCCCTATGGTCACTATTGGTTTTTTACTTTTTTCTATTTTTTTTTTCTGCTTTTTTAAACCTTGTTTCCTGTGTTCCCCTTTTCCCGCGTCTGTACAATTTTCAAATCCTTAGAAACCGAAGCTCAAGCGAAACTCAAATCTGTAACCTCAGTCTTGAGAAAGACCGCGGACCCCGGTCGAAACCCCCATTCTATTAATTGGGATAAAGAAAGTCTCGCGTGTATCTTTTTTTCCAGGCTCAAATGAAAGCCTGCAAAATACAAATACCACGTGACTAGCGCATTTGAGTGCCACGATTGTGGTGCTATCAGTCGTGGTTTGAGCGAAGGAAATCAGCTGTGGCCGTGACCCGACGGTCTGGTTGCAGCGCCTGGCTGAAATGTTGGCGATGGTTGGAGCGAGCTCGAGCTCACCCGTCGCCACCGATGATGATGATGAAAACGTTTATTGAAAGCCACATTGGCTTATATTAAGGAAAGGCTGATCGGGTCCCTAGTCCGGGACACCGTTGGTAAAAGCCGCTGCCCGTGCTCTTTCGACGAGGGCTCGTTGTTCCTTGAGGTCCGAGCTGGACAGGGCCGCCTCCCAGCCTTCCCACGTTGGCTGATTTATTATGTCAATGCTGGTATTTTGTTGACAAGCCCATAACATATGGTACAAGTGTGCCTTCTGGCCACAAAATCTGCACTGTGCCGAAAAGGACTCGGGCTCAATGGCGTTAAGTGTTGTTGGGTTATTAAATGACAGTTTGTAACCTTCGAAGATGACACTCTTCTGATTTACCAAGACCATTAGCGGGCTTCGGGAATGTCTGCTTTCAAGGCGTAAATGCTGTAATATCTCTGAGTATGTTGTTAACGGAGAGGGGGAGCCTATATCAGCAAGGGAGGACGTAGAAGGATTCCGGGGAAGATCTTGGCCATTCAATGATAGTGCCGGAGCTGCTATCTTGCACGTTGCAAAACTATGTAACATTCATAAAATTATATTAATTTACAGAAAACCTGACGGAGCTGTCACTGACGCATTCAGTGCCTAACTTCTTGATTTGGAATGCTTCCAAGGTCTCTCGATCCATCTGTGCTTTTCCGCGGCCGATGATGCTGACATTACTAAAGAGGAGGGTCTGTTGCAATCTTTCGGTAGATTGGCTGGGCTATCCGGCTTCAGTGAGGTGCGGTGCTGCCTCAAGCGGTCAATAATACACTGACCAGTTTGGCTGATGTAAGCCTTACCAAATGACAGGGGTGGAGAGTATACAGTAGCGGTTATACATCTGGTGAACGTAGTTCGGTGCTTGACGTTGCAGATCGTTTTGTCCTTATTTGCAGTGATACGGGCACACAGTGACGACAGTTTTGTGGGCGTTGAAAAGGCAACTTTGACTACGTATCTCCTGCACTATCATTGAATTGTTTTTTTTCTCCTTGTGGCGTTGGTGCTGATGCACATGTGCGCCCTGCTCTGTTTGACCATTTCCATGAAGTAAATTCAGCTGTGTTCCTGCGTCGTCCTTGTGCACTCGTTCCTTGTTAACGCGTCCTCTTTTCGCTGGTTTTCACCTTCAACTATGCACCAACTGGCACTACAAGCTACGCTTCTTGACTATGGGGAAGCGTCCGCTCCACTCACTAACACCTGCATTTTCTGTTTTGCCCACCAATCGTCGATGTGGCAAGGAAAGCTCGCCTAGCTAGCACGCAGTCGACGCGCCACCTGCGCGTCTGCTAAGCCTAGCGTCTGTCGTTCGCGGCTGTAGGCCTAGCACGGCGGCGGCGGATTGCGGCAGAAAAGTCTTCGTAAACGTGTCGGAATTACTGACCCACCTCGAAGTCGAGTATCCGCAAATTCTTCGTTACTTCATGGAGATGATGGTGGAAGAATCTCGGCGAAAGTCGGTTGAAATCGTTGCGGAATCATGTGTCGAACACGGAGCCGATCTGAACACATCCGCGCACCTATAGGCGATCACAGCGCCCTTCTCTACATCCTGGAGACCCAGTTAGACCTCGTGAAATAGTGCATGCGCACTAAAAAAGTGACACCACCCGCTACTGCTGACGATTTGACGTCTTGGTGAGCTTATATTCCTGCTGCCTCCAAACAAATAGTTGTTAGTAGCGCTTTATGTCTGTGTCCGTTCCCTGTGACAGTTTGCGCTTTCCAAAACTACGAACTCTATCAGAGGATCAACTTCCGGTGACACATTTCGCGGATACATCTGGCGCCAACAAAGCCTATTAATGTTTTTTTTTTTTTTTTAAATTAAATGCTGATGTAACTTTTGTTGAAGGTCGTAGACACAAAATTGAGTTACTTTGAAGCATATCACATCTGCCCGTTTATTCATCGGGCGCACTTGTTCCTTAAAGCAATTAGAACCTTCACGCGGGAATCTTTATGGCGAGAATCGAAGATATAATTCGAGAAAGAGAGAGAGAGAATAAACTTTAATAGTTAACGGAATTGCGTGCATGATTTCCTTAGTCAAGGATACCATTGGCTTGGGCTGCCTCCCGGGTCCTGGTGAGCAGGCTGCGCTGCTCAGCGAGGCACTTGTGGTCCAGAGCTGCCTCCCACTCCGCTTGGCTGAGTGCTCGAGCTTTATATTTTTCTAATTGCTCTTTGCAGTTTCATATCATATGTGCAGGATGTCCGAGACTTCACCACATGCAGTGCATGTGTTATTTTTGAATTTTTCGGGCCAGATTTTGTAGTACTTTGCTAGGTTTGGGAATGTCATAGTCTGTATGTTCCTCCAAGTTACTGCCTACTATCTGCAGAGGCCTTTGTGTGGTTCTGCGTATCATTTTCTTCGTATTTTAAGTATTGCATTAGTTCCCCGTATGTGAGAGGGGTTGAAGGCTCTGGGGCAGCCGGCGCAGGTGCCCGGAAAGTATGCCCTCGGGCTATCCTGTCGGCTGCCTCGTTGCCGTCGATTCCCTCGAGTGCCGGTATCCGGTATCCACAGGATTGTGTGCTTCAAGTTGCCCGTCTTTTTTCCTGCTCCAATATTTGGTGCGCCTGTTTGCATACGCGGCCCAGGAGGACGGCACTACAGGCCTTTTGGGAATTGCTGAATATTATAACTTTTCTATCTTGGCTGCTGGCGTGTTTAATTGCAAGGGCGATTGCAACTTTCTCTGCGTCTTCTATGTAGATTTTGGTCTTGACCAATGAGCTGGTCAGCTCTCTTCCGGTGTGGTCAACAGTGGTGGCTACCGCTGCTTTTCTTCCCAGATATGGTCTGGTGTTTACATAGAGTAGGTCGCTATTGTTTCTAATGACGTTGTTTTGTATGTGGCGACTTTTCGCTTGTCGTCTTTCGCTGTTGTGTAGGGAGTCCATGTTTTTGGGGATTGGAAAGGACCTGATATTCTGCTCTAGTTTTGGGAGTGAGTGTTTCTCTTGGGGGCTTAGTTTTCTCGTCGAGGGGTCGTCCCATGATGTTCAGCAGGTGTCTACCAGTCCGACTTTGTTCCCGTCTGCTTTCTTGGCTGATCAAGATGGCTTCTTTGTGTTCTTCGTAGGTGGCCGAGATGCACATTGCCATAAAAGCCTCATTGGGTGCATGAATTGGTAATTAGAGTGCTAGTTTATAAGCTTTTCGAAACTGCGCATCAATTTTCTGTGATTCCGTTCTGGTGACGTTGTGGTACGGGAGGCTATAGGTCCAGCTGGGTACTGTAATCGCCGTCACTATTCTGATTGCGTCCTTCTCCTTTAACCCTCCGTTCCTGTTTGCTATTCTTTGGATCATTCCACAGACAGACCTGACTGATTGCCTGAGTCAGTAGCTGTGTGTTGTTTCCCTGTGGCTCTCTAGCCACATACCTAGTATCGTCAAGGTTTTTACTTTTCTGATTTCTTTGTTTTGAAATCGGACTTGAATAGGACCTGCCTTGGATTTTTCTTGTGGATTCTAATGAAGGCTTTTTCAGGGGCGCATCGCATGCAGTTTCTTCTTGCAATTTCTTCAATGCCTTCCAGGGCACTTTTCAACAATTACGTCCGGGACTTTCTCAGCGTCCGGACAGCAACGTTAAGTGTCGGCGGAATCAGGACCAAACGAAAGAGCAACTGCCGGGAAAGGAACGCCGCAGGGATCCATCATCTCGCCCCTTCTTTTTAATTTGGCATGGTGCCGATAGTGAGGAAATTTGAAAGCATACCTGGAATTCGTCACGCACTCTACGCCGACGACATTACGGTGTGGACGACGGCAGGATCAGCGGGAGAAAAGGAAGACAAATTATAATTCGACAAAATATGCAAGTTCTCGGCGTGTGTTTTACGACGATTTTGCAATAGTGGGTGGTTCGCTGCACCATGGCTTCCTATTATTCATTACCCCGCCGGGGTGGCGCAGTGGTTACGGCGCACGACTATGGGCGAAGGATCGAATTCCGTCCTCGGCGGCCGCTTTTCGATGGAGGCGAACAGATAGGCGCCCGTGTGCTGTGCGATGTCAGTGCACGTTGAAGAACCCCAGGGGGTGTAAATTTGCGGAGTCCGCCACTACGGCGTCTCTCACACCTGAGTCGCTTTGGAACGTGAAATCTCACGAACCAAAGCAAAACATGCCCCCTCATTCGCATCTGTGCGGCTGTTCAAGGCTTTTAACTACTAGTGGGGGCGGAGTGGCGCTTCTCAAGGTCCGCCAGAAACTAGATGCGTGCCGTGGTGAGGCGCGATCAGGCGCTCGTATTACGATTTCTCGCACCACGCGCTGAGTTTCGTTCTGCGTGATCTGCGCGTTCGATTCTGCCTGATTGAGGAAAAGCGCCTCACACATTAATCGCGGCGAGCACCTAGTTTTGTCGCTGGACGCAAAGCTGCGTTAGTGGCTAAAATCTCCAATGACCCAGATAGAGCGGAAGAGGCTATCAGACAGCGCCACTAGGCGCATCAAAGCGTTATTACTTTTAGACTCGGCGTACCCGCAAGGAGCAGTACTAAAGGGGCTTTTTCTGTTGCTGCTTTCGCTGGCGTGTCTACGAGGGCACCTGGCACAAGCTCTTAATTTCCGTGCATATATGTTCCAGCGTTTTGAATGACTCATTTCAGGCTCGAGGTACGTCCTTTTTAGCATTACGCTCTGGATTCAGTCTTCATCAGCTCTAGGGAGCAATTTCTGCTTGCATAATGAGTACACTGTAATAATGTGTAGCAGCGACTGCAGCAATGTGCACAAGAGTCTTTCCAACTCGGTGCGTAATTTAGCTCTTCTTGCCGTAGCCAAAGGCACAAAATATTCAAGACAGTGGCTGAAAGTACAAGTCTGCAGTTCCAGTCGAAGAGAATACATAGCGCAAGTATAATGGTGGCGAAGGCTGGGCCCAAAAGCGGTTCAGCGGTACCGCAGCATACCCATAGAGAAAGAGATTGGTAAAGAGCGGACACTCCCATAGGGCCCAGCGGCCCATTTGACTGTAGCGCACCAAGCGACAACTACTTCCGGCTTTGCTTAAACGCGCGCGATTTGAATGCTAGCATGCGCTGCGCCCTTCCCTGCCTTTTTGGCGCATTATTTTGGTTTTACATGGTCTGCTAGTGTTTCTATATTTTCAGCATGTATAACAACATGAAAAATAGATTCCCAGTTCTCTAAACTGGCCATCAACGCAGCATGCGTCACAGCCTTTGCAAAACAGTATTGCAGAAAAGAAGCCAAGTGCTTTGTGAAATGAACATTCATTTGCTGCATATAAAACAAATATGAGATGTAACAGATGTAGACGGATGCATTGACAAAACTTGGCACACATTAGACGATGTGCACAGTACAGAAAAAAATACACAAGGCGAGAAACAGCACTTAGAGACAAAAAAATAGCATAACGGTGATTTCCGAATTATGGCAAATGATATGTAGCAAAACAGGCATTATACATAAACTACACAGTCCTAGTAACGGCTACCTTAGCAAGGGTAACTTGTATTGTTCAGGGCAGAGAGGAGTACTGACGCTTGGGGGAAGGCCACACCGTTCACTCGTCGCATCTGCCGTGCTTCGGCTGCAGTCCTTGGGTCCATGCAGTGCTGTTGGAAAAGGAATGAACATGATGCAGAAGGTTGCAATGAACTATAAGGCCACTGCTCCGCGCACACATCTTTGCATGTGGGTGCGTACTGAAGACTTGGTGAGCAGCAGTTATGGTCCAGAACAGAAAAGCTGTCATTCGTAAAATTGATACAAAAGCTGCTCTTGCAACGTAGAGGAGAGGAAATGCAGGCTAACCGAACCTATCTGAAAATGCATTTCTACAGTGAGTGAAATAACAGCCACTAAACTAACAATATTCCTCAAAAGCACTGAACAGCTGAAGGAGCTTGCAGCATAATGAAACATCTCACTTTAACGTTGTCCCGTTAAATGCAACGCGACACCACTCAAAACTATCCGTTCGCAAAACCGCGACCGGCGAACGCCATGTTGGCTTGCCCTTCATACGAGACTTTGTGAAGCGCAGACCGCCGTGTTGAGCTAAACTGCCCGAAATGCCTCGCAGTTTGACAAGAATGGAACATTTCTCACCTTGCGATTGCCCTGTTAAACGCGACACCACGCAAAACTAGCCAGCCGTTCGCAAAACCACCTCACGCCATGTCACGTCACCGCGGCGGCCAGCACGCCTTGTCATGTCTGTCAGCTTGCCTTTCACGTGCGACGTTGTGAAGCGCAGTCGCCGCCGTTCTGAGCTAAACTGCCTGAAATTCTGCACAGTTTGACAAGAAAGTCAAGAATGCAACATTTCTCACCTTACCGTCGCCCTGTTAAAAGCGACACTCAGGAGAACTAGTCGTTCGGCAAACCGCGTCAGGCCTGGCCGCACCGGCCGGCTACGCCATGTTGGCGCAACGGCGTGCCTTGGTGCTTCGCATGCCACTTTGTCCAGCGTGCTGAGATAAACTGTTCGAAATGCAGCTTAGTTTCGCAGGAACACAACATATTAAAACCTCGCCGCGGTTGGAAACTGCCAGAGCGTCACGAACTGCTCCTGAGCTTCTCTATGCCTGAACAGCCGGCGCGCCTGTTCACGCTGCGAAACTCAATTGGCACTGACCGGCGTGGTCATGGTAAACTGCTTCAAAGGCAACGTAGTTCAGCAAAAAACGTTGCTCACCTTGACGTCGTTCCAAACCGCAGTCGTTCCGCGTAGCAGCCCACGAGAGATAAAATATGCGGTCGGTACCGCACAGGCGCGGCGATGCACGAGCAGACAACTGCTCGCTCCCTTTGACAGCTTTTTGTCGTCTGCTCCGGCGGGCTACCGCTGCAGCGAGTGCCGTCGCGCGCATGTCCGCGCTGGTGCCGCCATCCATCAATCGGCGGCAGCGCAACAAGTCGCGCGTCATTTCCTGGGGCCAGTTTTCGCCGAGTGTCCGCTCTTTACCAATCTCTTTCTCTATGTCATACCCACAGTTCGGGGGGCCAACCACTCAGAATAAGAAATTATATTACTACAAATTAAAAAGTATAAATCAACATAAAAAGAATAGACATTTGGTAACTTCGCTTGTGAATAAGGTAAGGTAGCATTTTATTCAGACATTCCTACTTAAAAAAAATATCTTGCAACCCTCTTATCGCGCCCCCTTTATGTTGCATCGGTCGTGACGAAACTTTTCGGGCCTTGCTAGGTTCTTGCGAAGTAGGCAGGCAACCAGAGGTAACCAAGGCAAGGGAGATAACGAAGCTGACGAAGCATAGAGAAAGAGATTGGACGAAGCACGAAACGGTTTCTTATCGCTGTCTGCTGCTCGTTTGCTGTGGTGCGGGCCTTGGTGCGCCCGGGAAAGCGAATAAATTCAGTTCGCAAGTCTGAGAATATCTCTTTTCTGAAGATTTCGATGCACTTGCTGGTCGCTGTGGTCGCTGCTGTGTCGCCGTTTGGTGAGATTTAATATCCCCCTGCAGCCATGCTTGCTTGCTTTCGTCCCCTTCGTGGTGCGGGCAGTGCGACGTCTTTTTGCAGCATTTTATTGCGCTTAGCGTTTTATCGCAAGGTGAGCCCGCACAAAGTGAGGAAGCGATGCTGTGTGGCACGTTGCGACAGCGTGGACTCAACCGTCAGTGTCTTACCGCGTCCTGGCTGACTTTCACCGGTGAGCAGATCTGGAGGTTGCACACAGACTCAATCTATGCTCTAATGCTAATTTGTTAAGCACGTTTATTGATGCTAAAGCTGTCGGGACTGGCGCAACCTTGAAACTGCCTTGAAAACTGCTCTATACATTCTGCCGAAGAATTTAAATGTGAAGAGTAATCCCAATTCTCTATGCTCCACGAATGTTTTGATGCACCTACTTTCATGACATTTTTATTTCAATTACAGCTGTCATAGCTTTGTTTTCTGTGCATGCATGTGGCAGGCACTTCAAGCCTTTTTCATGCCTCGGCTGTGACCATTAAGATGATTAGCCCGCTTAAACAGCGCTACTGTTTGTGCTGTTTGCCACATGCATTTTTATTGTTGTCATTTGTTGCTGTATTTTATTGGTTGATGTAATAAACCATGAATATGAAAACCATAATTGTTCACTTGGTATACACTGTTGCGAACTGGGCACGACTGCCCTGTTGCACCAGTGTTTCTTGACCGCACCTTACTGTGCTGAGGGACAAAGTAAATGGCCAAAATACTTGCATGACTTGCAGCAGTATTTCAGTATTTGTATTATAAATTTGCATGCGTGGCCTCTATTTGGAAGTGTTGCTGCCTTTCTATGCCGCCACCTTTGCCAACAACTTTCATTGCGCTGGAGCAACTGCTTATAAACAAGGGCGTAAACAACAGAAACTCGAGTTCTTTTAGATGGAAAAGGTTGGCGCGCGCTGAAAGGCAACAACCTTCAAAAGATGCAGGCTCGTCAATGCAACGCGGCAGTTTAAAAAAAAAAAAAAGACTTGTTTATAATTCGCGCCAAAGTGAACGTATGCGTGACGTCATTTGACGTCATGGCCCCCAATTTTTATTGGTCGCTGGAGCCCATGAGCTGCCATGTTTTGTACGTATGGGCGTCTATGGAGCCTTCGTTACCATAGTATATGTACCTTGGAGAATATGCGACACAGTCATGCGCATCGCCATAACTCTCAGTGAAGTAGTAAGCAGTAGTAAAGTGGTTTTTAATCAAATGAACAAGAACAGAAGTAAAAAGGTGTTTGCCAGCTCCGGTATCTGCTATCTAATCATCAGAAGCACCTGAACTGGGGTGGCGGAAGCAAAGTAATAGTGAGGAAGAGAGAGAGAGGAAATCAAAGAGGTGAGAGACAGGAAGAAAAGACAAGTTAGGTAAAAATAAAATATACGCACATTATGTTACAAGGAAGCAGTAGGATGCTTAGGCCCGCTCGTAAATTGTCTTAGTTTACTGAAGCACTCGACACAGCGGGCGGGCCTCCACAATAAATGCTGCGGCGGAATCAGCCTGCTTTCGCTGCTGTGTTGGTCTGCTCCCCTCCTTTGGAAAGCGGCGTGAGCAACCGAAAAACACACTCGACAGGAGAGGGGCGAGTCTTTTTAGGAACCATAGGAAAACTAGTCGTGGTCAACGCTGCGGCGTGATGGCACCGACACTGACGGGCCGTTATCGTCCGAGATAGCACACGCGCAGCTTTCAGTCACTGCGCGCACTATCTGGTGAAGTGGAACAGACCGGACGCTCGGTGAAGCCGCCGATCACAAAACCGGGGGATGTTGCCGGTGACACGACCTTACAAAGGGCTCTAGTGGAGGCTTCGGCAGTGCTGTCTCTATCCCTGCTTGAGCAGCCAACACTTGCAACTGATCTAGGAAGTGAAGTGTACCTGGAGAGTAAGCAGCATGAAAGCTTCTGGTTGCTTAGATTTAAGCGGATTTCATTTCATGTACAGTTTTAAAGGCCTGTGCGGCAAGCGTAGCCAGATTCCTGGTTGTCATATTTGATAAGCCTGTGGAAACAAGTAAGCTACCTTTAGAATGGAAAACGGCCAACGTATACGTCCCGGTACAGGCTGGTCGTCGCTGTGTAGTCTCGAATTATAGACCAATTTCTCTTATCTGTGTGAGTTGCAAAGCCTTAGAACACAATCTACTCCAACGTAATTCATCACTTTGCAGGCCAATAAATGTTTTATTAATACTCAACACGGGTTCAGGGCAGGATTTTCCTGTCACTCAACTCTTGGAATTCACTGACGACATTTTTTTTTTTTCTGCATTTGATTCTGGCGCGCAAGTCGACTGTGTTTTATTAACTTTACAAAACCTTTTGATACCGTTCCACACTCTCTCCTCTTTTTTTTAAACTTTCATACCTTGGTCTACCTCCCTATAAGTTCTGAGATCGCTCCCAGAAGGTTTTAATCAATGGCTCTATTTTATATATCACCTGTAACGTCTGGGGTAACTTAAGGCTCAGTCTTAGGACCCCTACTATTTCTAATCTACATAAATAACATAGGTACTAACATCACCTCTCATATCCGATTGTACGCTGACGATTGCGTTATATAGAAAAATAAATCCACGTAGGCTGATGCTGGTAAGCTCCAAACAGATATTAATCGTATCACGATATGGTGCCACAAATGGAATATGAAACTTAATTTTTCAAAATGTAATTACATCCGGTTCAGCAGAAAGCGCACAAATGTGGAGGCAATGTATTGCTTGGGTACAGAAAATTTAGTTTTGTTGATAACGTTAAATGCCTTGGAATCATTTTTTCCTCAAACCTGACATAGGATAAATACGTAGAATATGTAACTATGAAAGCAGACCGTGCACTTAATTTCATCAAGCGCAATTGCAGGGCTGCCCCTCGTCATGTTAAGGAACCTTTGTATTTTACTAATGTCCGCTCCATCGTAGAGTATACCGCCGCAGCCTGGTGTCCCAATTCCATTACATTTATAAATAAATTAGAAGCTATTCAAAATAAGGCCGCAGGCTTCGTGACGAATTCCTACATATATAATACTACGTTATCGCACTGAAGCGTTATCATGGCATCTTCTCGAAACACGTCGTTCCGTATCTAGGCTTACACTGTTGAAGCAAATAGCGCGGGAAAGGTTTCAGTTGATCGCGATGTTTATCTAAAACCCTTACGTTATTCTCCGCCAGGAAAGACCACAGTTGCAAAATATAGTATGCCGCAAAAAGACGATTGGTACGCAGTGACTGTGTACCAATCGTCTTTTTTCCCACGATCAATAAAACACTGGAACAAACTATCAGAATGTGTAGTCTCGGCGGCTGACGACACCTTTCCAGTTCTAGTGTTGCAGCACCTGCTTGCCTCAGTGTAAAGATTCGATTCCTGCTTTTCTGCTTTTAGTATGCTGCTGGCTAGGTTGGGTAAAGTCTGCTATTCCTGCTTACCGTCTTTTCAGTTGACTGCTTCCTTGATACCTTGACGACTTGCCGTTCTGGCTGATTGCTTTGACTATTACGCTTCATTTTACATGTCACTTTTGTCGTCCTGCTTTTCTGCTTTTAGTATGCTGCAGGAAGTATTTACTAAGGTAATCGCTAATAGAATCAGGACAACCTTAGACTGTAATCAAGCAAACGATCAAGCAGGTTTTCGGAAACAGTACTCTACTATCGATCATATATCCATACCATCAATCAGGTGATAGAAAAATGCTCGGAATATACCAGCCCTTATACATAGCATTCATTGATTACGAAAACGCATTTGACTCAGTTGAAACATCTGCGGTGATGCAGGCATTGCGAAATCAGGGGGTAGAGGAGCCGTGCGTGAAAGTGCTGGAAGATGTATATAGTGGCTGCACAGCAACCATAGTTCTGCATAACGAAAGTAACAAAATTCCCATAAAGAAAGGTGTTAGGCAAGGAGACACAATCTACCCAGTACTATTCACAGCTTGCTTAGAGGAAGTATTCAGCGACTTGGAATGGGAGCAGTTAGGGATAAGGGTAGATGGAGAATACCTCAGTAATCTGCGATTTGCTGATGACATTGCCTTGCTAAGCAACTCGGGGGATCAACTGCAAATAATGATTGATGACCTAGACAGGAAAAGTAGAAAGGTAGGCTTGAAAATCAATATGCAGAAGACTAAGGTAATGTTCAACAGCCTGGGGAAGGAACAGCAGTTTACATTAGGTAGCGAAGTCCTGGAAGTAGTAGGCGAATATATCTACTTAGGACAGGTAGTAACCGTAGATCCAGACCATGAAAAGGAAATAACAAGAAGAATAAGATTGGGATGGAGCGCATTTGGCAAGTACTCGCAAATTGTGACTAGCAGCTTACCGGTACCTCTTAAGAAAAAGTATACAACACTTGCATCTTACCTGTACCTTACCTGCATCTTACCTATGGGGCTGAAATGTGGAGGCTAACCAAGAGAGTTCTACTTAAGTTGAGGACAACCCAGAGGGCTATGGAACGAAAAATAGTAGGGGTAACACTAAGAGATAAGAAGCGTGCAGAGTGGGTCAGAGAAATAACTCAAGTTACCGACATTCTAGTGGAAATTAAGAAGAAGAAATGAGCATGGGCAGGACATGTAGTGCGGAGAGGATAACCGATGGTCGCTTAGGGTAACAACCTGGATTCCAAGAGAAGGAAAGCGTAGCAGGGGGCGGCAGAAAGTTAGGTGGGCGGGTGAGGTTAAGAAGTTTGCGGGGGTCAAGTGGATGCAGCTAGCACAGAACCGGGTTAAGTGGAGAAATATGGGAGAGGCATTCGCCCTGCAGTGGGTATAGTCAGGCTGATGATGATGATGATGCTGCAGGCTAGTTTGGGTTGAGTCTGCTATTCCTGCTTACCGTCTTTTCAGTTGACTGCTTCTTTCATACCTTGACGACTTGCCGTTCTGGCTGATTGCTTTGGCTATTGTGCTTCAATTTACATATCACTTTTGTAGTCCTGGATTTCTGCTTTTATTTTTTTAGCTTAGTATGTTGCTGGCAAGTTGTCGCTGCTGGCGCCCATTTACGTGTTTACCTTTCCTCACTTTATTGTTTCATTTCAACGTTGAAGACTTACCGCTCTTGATGATTGCCCTGATGACTATGCCTTATTTTTACATGTCACTTTCTGCAATATACCCCCCTGCTGTAATGCCATCTGGGCGCCATGTAGGTAGACGAATAAATAAAAAAAAAACATATTTCAACGTTGCATGGTTTTATATTAGTATCAAAGCACTAATCCGGAAGGTCGGAGCCTAACAAAATCTTCTAACGCTTGTGCCGTCGCTCTGATTGGCTAAGCTGTTTCGCGAGGTCACAATCCAGTGGCCTCGCGTAGGTATTTGAAACCAACTCTGATAAGAGGATTCACGGCGAGGCAGCAGGAGTGGGCGGATGCGCGTTCGACGAGCTCCGTCAAACGCAGCCGTTCAAGTCCACGTTTCGACCTACGGCGTACATTATACCGCTGGAATAGATTACAGACGTGAAGTGGAGTCCGAGGAGACAACAATTTTGGAGGTAGGCACACTAATTTTGCTCTTTTCTGGCGGCCCCCGCGGGACTGCTAGGCCTATCGTTAGGTCTAGCAGAACAAGGATGCTCTCGGCGACGGGTACTCACGAAGAGCATGAGTAACACGATGGAGACAGTGGAGGGAGACCCCGCAAAGCTAACAAAGGGTGCGTGGTTAGCAAAAAGAAAGGCCGTGTCGTGCCCCTCTAAGAGGAAACGCTAACCGCGATCAGAGACGAGGAAGAGCGGCGGAAATCGCGAGGCCGCCATCGGAAGAAAGCTAGTGGCAAATTCGGTAAAGAAACTGACCGCAAAGATAAAGAAAGAAAGGTAAAGAAACTGACCGAGTTTCGCCGACAAAATAATACGCCTCGGGGTGGAGTCCGCCGCCTTATAGCAGGTGGAATAATTGAATTTGCTGAATCGATCGCCCGCGCCGCCGGCATCGATCTCAATGACACTGAGAACAACATCTCGGCAAATATAAAGCAGCAGTCCATACTAATCGCCACTGTTGCAGAGCTGACGAAGACTGAACGCCCAGGAGCCGCGCGTACCACCCGTGCAGGTCTAGGTCGTGCGGGAAAGGCGCGTTCCACAGAAGACTCCAAGCGTCAGCTATCGGCATCCGATGGCAGCATGTCGCCATCCGCGGCAACCACTGCCCCCATGAAACGAGTGAGAAAGGGCGATGACGGCACATTAATGGATGTCTCGGATAATGACACGTAACCAGCATGGCTCTAACATCAAGCGTCGCCGGCCCCTGTGGTCGCTCTTTGCCTCTTTCCCCACGACTAGCGGCAGCGCGACCGCTTCCTGGGCAGCTCTCGCCGCTCGCCGCTGGCCTCTGCGGGGATTTCAGCGTTTTAGCCTCGTCAACGTGTGCACTGAACGATAGACTGCGCGGGCCCTGCTATGCGTGTGTTTCTGTGCGGGACTGCGTTTCTGCAGTCGCCTGATGTACGCAGCGCTGCAGAGACTGCGTCTTCTATTGTGGAAGTATCTCTCTGGCCAACTGGACAGAGATGAAGAGGCGCGGTTTCTTCAGCGCTCGCTGGCACACCAGTTTCTTCGTCGTTCGGGACGGCAGGTTTGTTATGCCAGCTTCGCCATACGAACCCCCCCTTCTATTGTTTTCCCCTCTCTGGGGAATCATGCTTTTCATTATGTATATGTGCCATAGAGTGTTTTGTATACTGCTTTGGTCTGTGATTAATGTGCGTTTTTATATGTATGTACGTACCCAATAGATTTTCTTTACTAGCGAAGAGCGTGGACAAAGTTAAGCAGCTTTGCGCGGCGTTCTTCACGGCAGCGAAAATATCAAAGTCAAGGCCTATCCCGCTATGCCTGAAGATTGCGGCAAGGAAGTTTTGCAGGATGTCCCCCTACGCTAATCCAACGAAGAGCTATTGGAGCGGATGCGCAGGAGGAAGGAGAACCCTTCGGTGCTCGGTGCTCGCTGACTTAGAGAAAGCTCCTAGATACTCATCCTCCTCGAATATCAGAAGATGCCGCGCTGGGTGTACCTATCTCCCTTCGCGCAAAGATGCGTCTTATACAAGAAGAAATACGAAGTGTGCCACGTGTGCAGCCGCATGGGACACCGAGAGGACGTCTGTCCGGATCCGACGAATAAAAAGTGCCGCGGATGCGGCATGCAAAACCCGAAAGAAGGTCATCTGTGTGAAACGAGGTGCAAGCTATGCCGAAAGAATCACCCCCTTGGCGACAAGTGATTCCGGGAGATATATAGAACTCCTTACATCACAAAAACATAAGATGGGAGAAAAAACTGGATCAGCAGGAACAACATAGAATTGCTAATGCAACGGAGGACGGCAAGCGCGAGAGACGCCCAAGAACCAGGAACGACAAAGAGGACTCTCGGCTACTAAGGAGGAGATCGAGATCAAAGAGAAAGAACTGCCACCACTTCACAGCCAAAGAGGGAGACTTCCCAAGGCTGGAGGAAGGAGCAACCGCCAAATCTTGGCGACGCCGCTCGAGCTCCGGCACCAGGGACCGATCCAGCTCGGAAGAAGAGGGTGCTGCAGTTCGAGGACCTTGGCCGACTCCTCCAAGGGCAGCAACTCCGGCTACTTTACTTGGGACCCGAGGCTCACCCACATGCAGGCGCAGTCCGAGTGGAGATCGGAAGACGGTAAGCTTCACGGTTAGCAGTTCCCAGGTAACTAGGGAGGCAGGCGAGAGAACTAAAAAACTACAAAAAGAGAATCGAGAGCTCAAGAGCATGCTCAGCACGCTCACCACAGAGATTCAAAATTTAAGAATGGAAAAGAGTACCCCCCCTCCTCCACCGAGGAACCAACTGGTAACCCAAAAACAAGCACAGAAACAGATGCCCCTCCACCGCCTACAAAGGTCGTTGTCGCGTGCCCTGAGCCGAGGAATAATGAGGAGAAAATGATTTATGAAACAATCAGCTCACCCCCACAAAAAAGTAAAGGGGTGAGAGGGACCCGCTGATGGCATTAGAAAGGAGACTGGACGCTAAATACGAGGCGAGATTTGAAAGAAACGAGACCCTCCTCACCCAATTGATGGGAGTGGTAAATAAAATGCAGTCGCAATTCACCGCGATGCAAAACGCTTTCGCCGAGAGGCTAATTACATTAAAAAAGACGGTTACCCAAATGCAACAAAATGGACAGGCGCCGTAAAAAGGAAGACTCTATAGTGTGGCAGTGGAACTACCGCAGCTTCCAATGAAAGCGAGCGCTCGTGCAACAGCGCTTAGCGCAGAGCGACGAAAAATGTTTAGCTATAGCCCATCAGGAAAATGGAAAAAAGGTATACCCAAATTATCGAAATTTCTGGCATTCCACGATGACCGGGGAGGAAAATACCGCGTCTCCACGCTAGTTAAAAAAAGGAACGTAGCGGCAGTCGAGCATAAAGTCAACTTGCGTGACATCAAGGCTGTCTTAATAGAAATTATCACTGGTCGCAAGGAAGAACCTAGTCTCTTCCTCTTAAACATGTACACCCCACGCCCCACCCCTCCCAGCAGAGAAAGATACGTTTCCGCGCCCTCTTACGCAAAGCGATCAAAACAGCAGTAAACAATCCTCTAGTAATAGGAGACTTCAATGCGGCCCACTAAGAACAGGGCTACAGTAGACACGACCCCGAAGAGAGGCAACTATGGGAGGATATGCATGAGCTGCGTCTCATCCTCCTGACGGACCCTAGCTATCATTCCAGAGTGGTAACAGTGCAGATATCCCCCGGCACCTTACCTCTGGGAAAAACACGGGAGACGCGATCCGGAAAAACACACAACTCAAAATTTCGGCAGCGACCATTTGTTCTGGCGCTCTCCCTCGGCAAAGGCGTTCAAATGCGTCGCTTCAAAGCCCAAAATCACCGGTCGGGACACGTTTAAGCAAATCAGGGAAAACAGCTAATCGGAATACGAAATCCAAAACAGAAAAATGGGCGGAGACGCTTGAGAACACGTACGTCGAGAAAACAACCACAATCCACGAGTGGCCGATACACCAGTAATGGTCAATAGCAGATTTCTTCATATGTGGGAAGCGAAACGCGACATGGAAAAGCGTGTGCAGTCGTAGAGATGGAACAGGAACATTAGGCGAAGTATAGCAAAATATAACAAAAAGATTGAAGATCACGCAGTAAAACTTTGAGAACAAAACTGGTGTAGTAGGTGCGATGAGATAGAAGGGAACATGGGCCTCGCCAATAAGTGGAGCCTTACTCAGACACCTGCTTGATGCTGACAAGTCTAAAACCCAAATAAGACTGACGAAAGCCAGACACGAGTTCGAGGGCACGGAGGAAGAACTCATGGCGTAACTAATTAACATGTACGTAGGCAACACGCAAACCTTCCCCCTGCCGGATTACGAAGGACCTTCAAACGATGAACTAGACGCGCTGATCACGGAGGTACAGGTCCGCGTCGAAACATTAGGCTTAAATAAAATTCGGTTCCCGGCCCGGATGGAATCACAAACAAGGTTTTACGAAATTTGGACGAGAACTCCACCCGAACGAAATACGTGCACGCCTTATGGGACAGAGGCCGCCTGCCACAACAGTGGAAGACAGCAAACGTAATTTCGATAACAAACCCAGGCAAACTCCTGAAATGAGAAGACTTGCGACCAATCTCTCTAGCCTCATGTATAGTGAAATTGATAGAACGCGTATTCCAACCGCGACTAAAGCGTTTCATGGAGTTTTACGACCTGTGGTCGCACGAAATGGTCGGGAACCCGCCCGGCCTGTGCACGCAGGACGTAATGCTCCGCTTGAGACATGACATCATAGAAAGTGAAACTAGGGGCGCGAAAGTGGTACTAGGTCTAGACCTGACAAAGGCCTTTGATAACGCAAAACACGCGGTGATCCCTTCTCGGTCTCCGAGATTTTAGGGTCGGAAAGAAGACGTGCGACTACTTAAAATACTTCCTGCCTTAATACTTCTTAATACTTAAAATACTTCCGTAAAATACGATAAAGATGAAGTTTCAGGGCATTGAATCCTCCACCGTCTAAGTAGGAAGCAGGGGCACGCCGCTGGGTTCGGGGCTGTCTCTTTTCTTCTTTATTGTGGCCATGCGAAACCCCCCAGCAGAACTGAGGAAGGTGAAAAAACTTGAAATTAAGCATGTATGCGGACGACGTCAACCTGTGAGTTAACCAGAGAAGTGACGCGAGCATCGAGGAGCGCTTGCAGGCGGCGGCGGACACCGTGGTGTCCTACGCGGCTGAAAGGGGCCTCTCGTGCTCACCGCAAAAATCGGAACTGGACTTTGAGTTTATTTATTTCTTTCTTTCTACAAGAAAGGGGAAGCTAAGACAAAAGGCGACAAGCCTGACTGGGCCTTGGCTTCCAAAACAGACAACAGCAGACAATAGCACGCACCTCTAATGTATATAAAATATTAAAAAAGCATTATGCAACACTTACGATATATAAAAGGTATCAACACCTGAAGTATTCAATAGCATAAATTCACTCAATAGCATAAATTTCATAGTAAAAAATATTTATACAAAAAAGGCAGCATATGAGAAAACTACAGTGACTACAATACATGAAACTACAGGGGATATTCATTTAAATATTGTTTTACGTTCTTTTTAAATACCCTAGGTGTCAATGAAAATTCCGCATTTGGTGTTGTGTTGTTGATAAGGGATGGCACTTGAAAAGTTAATTTCTGTTTTTCATAATTGGTTAGAGTAATTAGGTACAAGTTTTTTTTTTTTGTGTTCGCAGATCATACGTTACTGTAGATCTTAGATCTATCAGATAGATTAGTATACAGCCTATTATGGTGAACGTGCTGCAAAAGACGAAAGCAGTATATCTGACGAGCGGCTGAAATGGCATATTTTTCAAACAAGGGTTCTGTACCCAAGTCTCGCGATATACCGTAATAACCTTCGATAGCTCGAAGGGCTTTTTTTTTTTTTTTTTTGGAGAACAAGCAACCTATTAGCATTTGTAGTAGTGGTTCTTCATATGAGAACACAGTATGGTAGTTCGCAATAAAAAAGAGCATAATAAATTGAAATCTTTAACCAAACGGGTACCAAATTAGAAATTCTGTAAAGACATACATCCTACAATTCTTCTCAACTATTTTACTTAATATAGAATGTGCGTATTGCATGAAAGGTTTTCATTGAACCAAACGCCTAGAAACTTGTGATTCGTAACTTGCTTTATAACGTTGCTGTTATATTTAATTACTATACTACATTGAAGAGTGGTGTTCATTAGGCCTAAATATGATGTAGCTAGCTTTATTAAGATTCAAACTGAGTTTATTTGCCGTCAACCAAATCTCTGAATTGTTTAAATATTCATTGACCGTAATTTCTACTTAGACAAGGAACAATCGGTAAAAAAAAAAGAAAATATTGAAATCATCCGCGTACATGATCAAATCAGGTGAGTTAGGAATATTTGTGATATAATTAATATACACTATAAATAACAGTGGTCCCAAAATTGATCCTTGGAGAACACCTTGTCGTATAACCATGTTAGTAGAGCAGCAGTTATTAACTCGCACAAACTGTAGCCTGTTCCACAGATAACTTCTTAATAAATCTAGTGGCACACCACGGACTCCATAATCAGCCAATTTACTTATTAAAATATCATGTTGTACACAATCAAAGGCTTTTCGAAAATCCAGGAATAAACCAAAGGTATATTTTCGACATTCAATGTTATCAACTATTTTTTTTTTATAGTTAACAATGCTTGTTCAGCACACCTTCGCTTCACAAACCCATACGGAAAGCTGGTTATAATACTGTATTTGTGAAAACTTTTCGATCCTAGTCTTGAATACTCTCTCGAACACTTTGGATAATACGGGCAATGTAGAAATTGGACGATAATTATTATTTTCATTCTTATTTCCACCTTTATGTACCGGGCATTCTCTAGCTATTTTTAAATGATTAGGGAACGTTCCAGTTTGAAGCATAAGATTAATGATATACGTCAGGACATCGAATATAAACATCGATACGTGTTTTAGTGACGATGCTTTGATATCATCACGCCCTGCTGATGCGTTATCTTTCAAGTTTTTAAATAAACCATTGACTTCTTTTGTAGTTGCAGAATAAAAGTTAACAGAGTTTGGTAATGGATAATTCAAATTTGAATACGTTCTACATGAGACTGGATTATTGAAAGCCACGTTGCCAACGTTAACAAAGAACTCACTCATAGCTGTGGCTAAGTCGGTGCCAGTCATTATCGCATTAGTGATAGTTACTTCTAAGTAATCGGAACACATTTTTCTATTGAGTAGATTATTTACTTGATGCCACAATTTCCTTGCATCATTACGCAGCTGTGAAAACCGGTAAACATAGTAATTGGATTTGGCACTTCTTAGCTCCTTATTTAATTTGTTCCTGTCAATATTATAATAACTATGCTTTCAACCTAATGTTTGGCCCAGACAAAAGTAGATTTTCTGTAATTCATATCAATGCTCGTAGCATGAAGAATAAGAGCGATTGCCTCAATTTGTTTTGGAATCTTTAAAAGTAAACTTTGATGCACTTTTGTTTACTGAGACCTGGCTGACTTGTAATGACGATCACGTTTCTTTTCCTGATTACAATTAGAATGGTTTACATAGGTCGAGTGGCAGATGCAGTGGTGTTGCAATTAATGTAAAAAACTGTTAGCTCACAGTGTAATAGAAGATTTTTCAATCATAACGCCAATGGTTGAATGTTTGGTAATAGCATTGCCCCATATTATGGTTGCTACAATGTACAGACCACCTGCTGGCAGCAGGTCCCACTTTTTCCGGTTCTTGGAAAATCTGATGGAATTCCTGAGTTCCTCCACCAAGCTTCCTTTTGCTCTTATGGGTGATGTTAACATAAATATAAATTCTGATGATAGCATTTCACGGGAACTAAACAGTATCATTCATACATATGCGTGTTCTAACAACATAACCTTGCCGACAAGAATAACTCCAACTACTTCTACCTTGCTAGATATCTGCGTTACAAATGTGTTAGTTTCTGAAACCATGTCTGGTGTGTTGACTAATGACATCAGCGACCATCTACCTGTTTTTTGTTTTGTTCCTCTTAGAACAAATAAGCAAAACATTTCTGCGTTTCCTTATAAGGTAAGAGATAATAATAAAAAATCCCCCGATAAATTCAAATCACTCATCGAGAGTGCTTCTTGGGATAGTATATATGAGATGAGCGATGTAAATGAGGCACACGAAGGTTTCATTCACAAATTTTTTGCATAATATGACAGTAATGTTCTCTTCTGTGTTTGGGTGTCCGCTCGTGGATGAGAGCGGTTTCCAAGAAGGTACTCAGCAGACGGGGCAGTTCAAGTTAGCACAACAGGCGTGTATTTGGTTGCCTTGGACATAATACAACACACACACAAAAGATTAAATGTTACGCAGTACGCCGCAACGTACTAGTAGTACCGCGCACGGTACACTCACGGCTCGCAAGCCGTTAAAAATCGGGCCAGGCGCGCACGACTGCCCGTAAATACGCGGAGCCCTCGGGCGACCGCGGGAGTTTCAAACCACGCGACTGCTCACAGACGCGGCTCCGTTCTAACTCCCGTTCCCTCCCCGCCGTAGCGTAGTCCCACGACGCGCAGCGCTCCCTCTCTCTGTTTTACGAGCCGTGTCACTCGTGTACGTTTTACTTTCACGCGGCAGACAGCCGAGATCATCGCCTCTCCCCGCGGGGGCATTGCCCGCCGTTAGCAATGTTTAGTCTGGCGGTTTATTCCGAGAAGTTCCGCTCTTTGCAGACACATGCGAAACTGGAGAGCGATGCATTCCTACCGTCCCGGTGCTCTGTCTCCGGAGAAACACGGCTGTTGTATATGGGCTTCGAGTGCGCGCATCGGGGCCCGCCCGGCGGGGGCAGAGGATCCTCTATTGCCGACGTCGCCACAGCTCCCACCGAAAGTCCGTTGCAGGGTTTATGACCCTGTCGGCGGGCATTTACGTTAGCCGACATCGGCAACTAGGAGCAAGCTGTTAATGGACAGCAACAAATATGTGATACTTAAAACAGTGAGCGAAATAAAATACAGAACTCGGCAGCACGCAGCATGCACTATACAAACACAAGACATGAAATAGCGACGCAACTCTGCGAGGATGAAACCAAGTTCACAGCTAGGTTCAATGGCCGTCCCTTTGGGAATGCGCTGTGTCATCCCCCCACGAGTGCACCTTGGGCTTCACAACACGCGCACAAACACACTGCGCTGCACTGGAACCGGCACTGTTCGCGATCCACCCCCGCAGCGTTACCAGGGGAGCGCACTGCCACAACATACCTTAAACGCGCTTCTGTGGGAGGAAGAAAAATGGCCTTTTTCACGCCTGTACCATTAACGCAGAGGCCAGACCGTTGCTTTGCAATCTTGACAGGGCATCCGCGACACGACGAGCAGTGTCGCTTTACATCCGCTTCCATGGCTGGCCAGTAAAAACTATACTTAATTCTGGCCTTTGTCTTTTGTATTCCTAAGTGGCCACCCCAAGGCGACTCGTGCGGAAGCAAAAGTACTTCCTTGCGTTTTACACTGGGCAGCACCAGCTGTATTACGCGATCTCCCCACAGCTGGTCGCGGTGGTAGAGGATGCCATCCTGAATAAACATTTCCCCTTTTCCAGCCCTGGCGTCGGCGTACGCCTTACCCAGAGATGGGTCGCTACGCTGAGCAGCGGCGAATTCCTCTCTCTTCTCATGTTTACTGCGCGCCTCAAGATCGGGAGTAACTTCAGCTGACGTCTCGGATTCTGACAGCTCTGGGTCAGCGTCAGTATTTGTCAAAAACACATCCGTCCTGTCGGTTTCACGCTCTGTGGCTTCCACAGGATCGGACAGTTGATTACGAGGTCGTCCCGCCGTTGCTGTGGTTACTGATGCTCGCGACCCCTTTGCCGCCGTCTGCAAGAGCTCGAACGCTCCCGTCGACAACAGTCCGTCTGTATGCGCAGCCAATTCATTTGTCAGAGCACAAAGTATTTGAGCGCCTTCGCAGAAAGATGACGTCACCACGCTGTTGTTATCGGTGGCCAAGGATAGCGACAAGGTAACGAGTTTCGCGGGTACGTTCTGCCCGAACGCAGACACCAAGGTGATGCTCGCACTTGGTTCGACCAGATCAGCCGGGACAAGACTCTCTCTCAATACGGTTATTTCACTGCCCGAATCCAATATAGTATTTAAAATTTGGTCCCCACATGTCACTTTTACATATGCCACGGCGGGCCACGCGGGCTGTTTCTCCGACAAGTGTGACACTTTCGCCGCGAGCAAAAGCGAAACTGCATCTTCCGCGACTGCCACGCGTTGCACACGGGGTTTCTCTCGTGTCTCCGGTATCTTTTTCTCTCTAGTCTGAGGGTACTGAGACGCCACGTGGGACGTGTCACCGCAACTATAGCATGGTTTCAATGCTGGATTCGTCGGTTTACCAAAATGGTTTTCCCGCCTCATCGAACCCTGTCCGGAGCCAGGTAGATTCGCGGGATCGCCGGTGAGTTTCGTCGTGTTTTGCGCTGAGAAGCGGCCACCCTCAGCCTGTTCGTGCACTGCCAGCAGATTCGCAAGCACAGGGGCCTCGAACCAATCATTGCCTTCTCTTAAGGACACGTACCGCAAGGCATCTGAGCCGAGCGTTGACTTTAGCAGATCAGCGACAAGTAGCTTTCTTTCTCAAAGCTATCCACTCCGCGGGCATCCAGGTAATAGTTAAGGTAGCTCGTAATTCGAGTTACAAACTGCTGCCACCCTTCATCTCTCCTCTTAGTTGCACCATAAAATTTATTCTTGTACTCAGTGGGCGTGAGACGCAGTTGCCTCAAAACCGCCGACTTTCTACTTTCAAAGGTAAAGTCTTCTTCCCGGTTGAGGCTTGCGCACAAGTAACTCATTCTCGCCGCTACAATTGGGTAAATCAGATGTGCCTGTGCCTCTCGAGGCACCCCGTATCTTTCAAAGAGACACTCAACCGTTTCAAACCACACTGGCACTTCGGAGTCGGGAGGAAATTTTGGAATTGCTCCGCTGAGCATTTTTGAAAAGTGCCGCATACTGCTGTCTGCACGGGTGTTTGAATCATGGAGAGAGGAGCCGCTTTCTTTACCTGACGCTGCCTGAAGTTCTGCCAGTCTAACCTGCAGCTCAAGCTGCCTTGTTTTCTCGCGTTCTATTTGCAACCCCTCCGAAACCTGTCCTTTTTCAACCGCATCTGCGGTAGTGTTACAGTTTACTTCGCTCTCAGGTGTGTGGACCTGACGTTCAGGCGCGTCGGACATTTCTTTTTCTTTAACGTTAGTTTCAACTTTTGACCCGCTCGCCGGCGCGTCGTCAAGGTGTTCAGGAGCCCCGCTGGCTTCTTTCACCTTCCCCCTGGTTTTAACCTTGGGCATATTGCGGCAGTGTAACGCTACCCAAAGCACGGTACCGGAGTGGATCACTCACCGCTCCTGTTCCTCGCGCATAGTAGGTTGTCGTGTCCATTGCGATGCGTGTCGTCGCTCTTGCGCCGTTCTGCAACCGCAGGATGTTTGCCGTTGTGCACCTTGATCTGCTGCGCCTCTTCTCCTAGTCTTCGCCGTCACCTGTTCCGCAGAACGCAAGATGACGTCCACGATCCTGTCGGGGCTGTGCCAGTAATGTTCTCTTCTGTGTTTGGGTGTCCGCTCGTGGATGAGAGCGGTTTCCAAGAAGGTACTCAGCAGACGGTGCCGTTCAAGTTAGCACAACAGGCGTGTATTTGGTTGCCTCGGACATAATACAACACACACACAAAAGACTAAATGTTACGCAGTACGCCGCAACGTACTAGTAGTACCGCGCACGGTACACTCACGGCTCGCAAGCCGTTAAAAATCGGGCCAGGCGCGCACGACTGCCCGTAAATACGCGGAGCCCTCGGGCGACCGCGGGAGTTTCAAATCACGCGACAGCTCACAGACGCGGCTCCGTTCTAACTCCCGTTCCCTCCCCGCAGTAGCGTAGCCCCCCGACGCGCAGCGCTCCCTCTCTCTGTTTGACGAGCCGTGTCACTCGTGTACGCTTTACTTTCACGTGAGAGACAGCCGAGATCATCGCCTCTCCCCGCGGGGGCATTGTCCGCCGTTAGCAATGTTTAGTCTGGCGGTTTCTTCCGAGAAGTTCCGCTCTTTGCAGACACATGCGAAACCGGAGAGCGATGCATTCCTACCGTCCCGGTGCTCTGTCTCCGGAGAAACACGGCTGTTGTATATGGGCTTCGAGTGCGCGCATCAGGGCCCGCCCGGCGAGGGCAGAGGATCCTCTATTGCCGACGTCGCCACAATGACGAAGCATTTCCGTTGAAAGAAAAAAAGGTGAAAGTAAGAAGTTTAAAAAATCATGGATCACTAAAGCGCTATAGGAGAAAGTTAAGATAAAAAATAGATGTGCTATAGGTTTATTGAGACTAAAAATGCGTTTATCTACAACTACAATGCGCCCAGGTGCAAACGCCATATAAACATCAACATAACAGTGGACGGCAAACAGTGCCGAAAGTCGAACACATTAGGATCCTGGGGCTGTTTCTACAACTAGATGAGTACAACGCTACAACGGCAAAAAAGCTGAACGCGTACGCCACGCAAGTCACGGGAGTTTTCAGAAGAATCGCACCCAAGGGTCGGGCCTTAAGAAATGAAGCCTCCTGGAACTAATGCAGGCTTACATCCCAAGACTCATATGTTACGCCGTACCATTCCTAAACATCAGATCAGACGAAAAACAGAGAATAGACACACTTATCAGGGGATGCGCGAAGAGGGCTCTGGGACTACCCATCTCGACCTCGACTGAACGCCTGCTCGAAATGGGGGTGCACAACAATTGCGCGGAACTAACGGAAGCGGTGCACACGGCCCAACTAGAAAGATCGAGCAGAACCACCACGGGCAGAACCATCCTTGGCTGGGTGGGTCTGCAGTCAAATAGAGGAATGAGCGACAAAGTGGACATTCCACGAAAGTGTCGCAAATACATAGTGCCCTTCCCCCAACCTAAAAACATGCACTCTGCGTACAATAAGGAGAGGAGACAGAAGAGAACCGAGACGCTCGCTAAGGGGCGGGAAAATTGAATCCGGAGGAGGTTGCCTACTGTTATATCTTGAACTTCCCGACTAACGAGACAGTGATGTCGAAATGGGCGTCCGTTTTTCTAAGAAGACTTCACGCGACGACCTGGGAGTTCGCGGCGCCAGAACCACCCAGGATGCAGCGGCGTGGTGTCGCATGTCGGCAGTGACGGCAGCAGCTGCCCTAGTTTGTGTTCGGGGGCACTGTGCACAGAGGCCTTGGCCGAAGAGCGGACGCGCCTGTGTTTGGAAATTGAGTGCCGCGGCACCTGCGTGTTAGTACCGAGGAAAGAGTGGGTCATCCCTTCCCCCCCCCCCCCCTCCCCATGGAGAAGCGCGGTCACCGCATTCCTTTCCTGTGGAGTGGTCCTGGTGCTCCCGCGAGAAGGGTCCGCGTGGGTGGCCCACGGTTCCGACCTTGGGCAGCCAGCACTGCTCCTAGGATCCCCATGCTTGTCTTCCCCCGGCGGAGTCGCCATTGTGCCGCAAGAGTGGAAAGACGGTGCTGGAAGGACGTTTCTGGTGGGCGGTTTCAGACATGTGTGCATGTCAAGAACTCAATTGTGATTGCACTTTGACCAAAAACAAAAATTCCCTAACTAAGTACTTGGGGAGAAGAAAGTTGTTAAAAACGAGAGCCCGAATGCTCTCTGCTGTGTACCGTCTTTGCCAAAAGTAACCAGGCTGCATGTTCCGCTTCTCAGTCGGGTTAGCGAATTCATATTCGCCGCCAGATCGACCTAGAGGTGGCGCCACCGTCACTCCGGTAGGCGCTTAGATGATAGCCTGTTCGTGCTTACCCAATGCATCGAAATATCTAGAGTGGAAAATATACCCTTGTATTTGGCCTTCCTGGACATAAACGGGGCGTACGACAACGTAAGCAGGAAACTCCTGTGGAACATATTACAAGAAGAAGGTATCGGTCATGAGATAATAGAGTTCCTAAAGGAAATATACCGGGATAACAAAGTAGAAATTACGTGGGAAGGGATAAGAAGTACGGAGGATGTCAAAGTATGCAAAGGATTAAGACAAGGCTGTCCTCTATCACCGGTGCTGTTCATGCTTTATATGATAAACCTGGAACGGAGGATAAAAGACAGTGACCTAGGTTCTAACCTGTCATACAGATTAGGTGGAAAGGCGGCAGAGCAGCGCCTCCCCGGTTTGATGTATGCAGACGATATTGTGCTGCTAGCTGAGAGTCTGGAAGAATTGCAAACTCTAGTTAAGTATTGCGGAGACGAAGGGGACGCTCTAGGCTTAAGTTTTAGCGCAGTTAAGTCGTGTCTGATGATTTTCAACGGCTCAACTGATCAGGGTCTTAAAATACAAGGCCTTGAAATACCTAGAGTAGCAGAATATAAATATCTGGGGGTATGGGTAGACGAAGGATTGGCATACATTGGAAAGCATGAGCAATCACTTAAGGCCAAAGGGCGAAGGAATGCCGGGATAATGAAGCATAAGGCATTGTGGGGATACAATAGGTATGAGGTTTTGAGGGGTATTTGGAACGGAATTATGGTGCCCGGACTTACTTTCGGAAATGCGGTTTTGAGTCTAAAATCAGAGGTACAGTCGACATTAGAAACAAATCAGAGATCCGTTGGACGATTAGCACTAGGTGACCACGGCAAAACTACAAATGAGGCGGTACAGGGAGATATGGGCTGGGCATCTTTCGAAGTGCGGGAAGCTCAGAGTAAAATATTATATGAGGAACTCCTGAGAAAATTGGGCAGTAACAGATGGTCAGCTAAAGTATTTAAATACCTGTACCTAAAAAGCGTTGACTCACAGTGGAGGAAAAGAACTAGGAAACTAACTAGTAAGTATGCTAGTAACAAGGACGGAGAAATAAAGAGCATTAAGCAACAGGTGAAAAACACACAAGGTAAAAATTGGATAAATTCGATGGAAAAGAAACAGTGTGGAATTATACCGAAAGTGGAAAATGCAAATCAGGAAGGAAGATTTCTTTGCTAACTCAAGAGGCAGCGGCCTACTTTTTGAAGCTAGATCAGGGTGCCTTAGAACACCCAGCTACAAAAAGAAATTTAACAATGGAGATGATGCATGTGCTGTACGTGGAAACTCTAGTGAAACAATTGCCCATATTATACTCTAGTGTAATGGTATCCATCCGGAAGTTGGTGTAGGCGCAATCACTGTTCCTGAAGCTCTGGGGTTTAGAGATAACAGTGGCCGGGTGAATAAACCGGCGGTGGAAACTAGCAAAAACCACTGGAAGATTGGTGGCTTAAAAGCAGAGAAGTGACAATGTTTGTAATGTAGGAACAAAATTTAATAAATAGAATGATGGTTTAGTTAACCATTCTAAATCAATAATTAGGATATAAGGAGAAAAATGAGCATGATAGCTACTGCTACCACCCCGTTTCAAAGGGGACGCTCCTATATATATTCCATCCATCCATCCAGTGTGGATCGGCAGCTGGCGGCGCTCGCAGAAACGCACGCTGCGTAGGTCTGCTTCCGAGTTTTCAGCAGGTTTGTTGGCGATGAGAACGTGTCTCTGCAGTATTTCTGAAATATTGCAGAAAAAAATACAAGGATTTCGCCAATGCAGCATGAGTGAGTGAGTGAATAAACTTTATTCAATTAAGACAAAAACAAAGCTAACGTAAGTGGGCCCTTAGTCCAGAGCCACAAAAAAATAATAATAAAAAAGAATTAAGCATCCGGAAGGACCCTGTTGATATGGCACACGAGGGCCCTCCAACATGCCACTGCGTCTGCCCCTTCAGGTGGAGCGAGCTACTCCCGAAGTGAACTAGGTCGATAATTGGGTGGGAGAGAGTTTATGTACTGTTGGCGGGATTGGAGGCTGTGTGGGCAGTCCCACAGCACGTGCGCGGTGTCAGGGTATCCCGAGCAGTAAGAGCATTTAGGGCGGGAGGAGCATCCGGCTATATAATGGAGGATGTGAGGGGTGGGAAGACTATGTGTCTGTGCTTGTCGGACGAGACAGGAGTCTCGACGGGAAAGGAACTTGGAAGAGGATGGCAGAAGGCAGGAGCCTTCCAGGAGCTCCTGGAGGATCTTGTGGCGCCTAGCTCGTTCTTGGCGGGCTATGGTCGGAGGGTGATAGTGGGTGAGCCAGGGAGTGCGTGAGTCTCCCGGAAGAGCTGCTGCACGGGAGAGTTGATCAGCCAACTCGTTGCCCGGCACTCCATCGTGGCCTGGAACCCAGTCTAGTGTATAGGCCGTATCCTGGTATTGGGCTAAGTGAACTGAGAGTTGGTGGAGGATGTGAGGGGGAAGCGCGTGCTCAAGAAAGGCACGAAGCGGGTCTTGGCTGTCAGTAAGTATGGTGTGCTGGCTAGGAGTGGTGTGGCAGAGTATGGCTGAGCTTAAGGCCTGGATCTCAAGAGATAAGGAGGTGGGAACATGTGAACAGTGGGCGACAATAGGCAATTGTCTTGGGGTTATAACAGTCACTGTGCCTTGCTGAGTCGCGGCATGGTATGAACTGTCTGTATAGGTAATATTTTTCTGGTCGGGGTAGCGGTAGCGTAGTGTGCAGATGCGAGCCTTCCTGCGGCCGGCATGGTTTACTGGGTGCATGTTGCGGGGTAAGGGTGGTATATGTATACGAGGCAAAACTTTCCAAGGAGGTGGTTTTGGTGGAATCGGGGGAAGGTCGTTGACGTTGTAGTGAAGAGAGCTGAGAATCTGTCGGCCATAATGCGTCAGGTGGAGGCGCGATTGCTGTGCTAGGAGGTGCATGTCGATTCTCGCGTCGAGAGGTGTGTGGAGGGCGGTTTCTTCGAGTTTTGAAAGCGGGGTGTAGCGGGACACCTTCGAGTGCCAGGCGTGTGGCGGGGCGCAGGAGTCTGTTAAGTTGTTGTTGTTGGGAGGGGGTAAGTCGTATGTATGGGAGGACATACATGACTCTAGTGTAGAGGAGGGCCTCTGTGAGGCGGCGTATGTCATGCTCCTTGAGGCCCTGGCGTCTACGTGTCATGCGTCCGATTATGTGAATAATGAGTGAGCGTTCGTTGGCATCTGTTAAGCCATTCGGTGGCTTTGCCATCCTCCGTGAGGTCGAAACCGAGTACTTTGATTTTGCGCTCACGGGGAAGGGGTGTGTCGCGTAGGGTGAGGTGGATAAGATCGCGATCGGCTTGCGCTCGAGCTCGGTGAGGGTGATTAGTGACCAGTACATATTCAGATTTAGTAGGAGAAAGGGCTAGCCCTACCTGATGAGAGAAGTTGACAACTATATCAATGCCTTGTTGAAGGGTAGATGAAATAGTGCCGGGGTTGCCTGTGGACGTCCAGAGAGTTACGTCGTCCGCGTAAAGCCCAAAGGAAAGTGAGGGCACCCTTTCGAGGAGGAGGGGTAGAGGGCGAAGAGCAAGATTGAAGAGGAAGGGTGAGAGAACAGAGCCTTGGGGAACCACGCGAGTGGGTGTCCAATAGGGTTGAAGGTAGTTAGGCAGCTTTATAGCGTGGCGACGGGTCGTGATAAAGTTGTGAATATAATTGTACAGGCGGGAGCTGCAGGTTAGACGTTTAAGTTGTTCAAGAATGGCAGAATGGTAGATCGAGTCGAAAGCTTTTTGGAAGTCGAGACCTACAATGCAGCGGAGTTGATGACTGCTAGTGTACTGATAGACCTCTTGCTGAATACGGAGCATCGTGTCTTGCGTGCAGACATGAACTCGAAATTCAGTCATGGTCCAATGAAGGGAGTCGGGATTATCTGTGAGCCAAGTGAGGCGAGCGAGAACCATCTTCTCCATAAGCTTGCCCACACACGACGTGAGAGAAATTGGTCGAAGGGTGTCTAGGGTTGCTCTTTTGCCAGGCTTCGGAATGGGAACTATATGAGAAGTTTTCCACTCCTCGGGGAGGATCCCTGTACGCCATACTTCGTTTATGTGACCAAGCAGGGCTTCTAATGCTGTGTCAGGGAGATTGCGAAGGTGGCCATATGTTATGCCGTCGGGGCCAGGGGTCGTTCGTTGTCGAGACTGAGAAAGAGCCGTGCGGAGTTCAGCCATGCTGAAATCCACATCGATGGGAAGGTCAGTGGGATTGCTTTTAGGTGAGTCTGGTACAGGAGCTGCAGGATGGGGCGGAAAAAACTTAGTGTGGAGTTCGGAAGAAAGCGTGGAATCAGAGAGTCCGGTAGATATCTGTAACTGCGGAATGTGCGTGTGAACACGTGCCTGCCCAATCATTGCTTTGAGTATGTGCCATACTCTGGCCGTGTGCAGCTGGCCGCCAAGCGAGTCACAGAACTGGAGCCAGTTGCTGGTCTCCAGCTGGCGTGCGTAGTCCAGGGCCTCTGCTGTAATGGCCTCGAGCTTAGATCTGAGCAGATGGTTCTGCTTATTTCGCCTCCACTTCTTTTGCAGCGCGTGGCGTTGGTGCCAAAGATGGAGCAAGTGCGAGTTGATGGCAGGGACTTTGTCAGTTATTATAATACGTTTAGTCGTTTCGTGCGCGGTCTGTGTGACATTTTCTTGCCATTCGGAGTAATTTTGAGAGGACATAGATTCAAGGCGCCTTCTGAAAAGGGCCCAGTCCGTCAAGTGAGCTCTGCGGGCGCTTTTTGTACGTTTGGAACATAGAGGAAGGTGGTAAGTGATAATAACGTGACCGCTGCCAAAGGTGAGATCAGTAGTTTCCCATACACCGCCTGGTGTTC
This sequence comes from Amblyomma maculatum, assembly GCF_055883805.1. Lineage (NCBI taxonomy): Eukaryota > Metazoa > Arthropoda > Arachnida > Ixodida > Ixodidae > Amblyomma > Amblyomma maculatum. The sequence continues at coordinate 175,888,350 of NC_139345.1, forward strand.
TCAGGGACCATGTGAGGTCAGGAACCGTGTCGCGCTGGACGCTGTTGCCCTGACGTGTTGGTGATGTGAGGTCGTTACAAATACTAAAACCGAGAATTTGTGTCACCGTGCGTAGGATGCGGCCCGAGTGAGTAGTACGCGTGTAGAGCCAGTCGGGATGGGGAGCGTTGAAATCACCGGCCCATACGACTGGACATAGAGGATACTGCTGAAGAAAAGGAGTGAGCCATTTGAGAGAAGGCTTTGCGGATGGTGTCCAATAGGTATTGAGTGTTAAAATTGGCTCAGGTATGTGAGGAAGCTGGGTTAAAGTGCATACATAATCTGTCTCTGATGTGTTGTAGGGACTGGTGTCGATTTGAACGGTTGGCAGGCTTTTGAGAACATAAGTGACGGTGTAGACAGGGGAATGTGCTTGCCGTTTGGTACGTATGCTAGGTTGGATATATGAGGTATATCCTGGAATATTGTAACGGCCATGCGCTTCTTGCAAGATAATGATTGCAGGGAGCTCATTGAGGGATCCTACGTACAGGCGAAAGGCAGCGGCCTTCTTGCGAAGTACCCGGCAATTCCATTGTAGTATGTAAGGGGAAGCCATGATCTAAGGTGTAGTAGCGTGTGTGGCGGGTGTTATAGGTTGACTTGGGGAAGACTCAATGGGCAATCGCTCCATGATTACATTAAGCTGTGCTTGGAGCTGAGTTTGCACAGTAGTTATGTGTTCGAGAGCAGAGTAAATCTGCTCCATGCGTGTGTTCGGCTGCTCTTTCGTAGCATTCAGTTCTTGGATGGTTTGCTTCATCCTTGTTTCGACGGTGCTGACACGAGTGGTGAGCTGTTTGATAGCAGCGAGGACGGTGGCTAGTGTGGAAGGGGTCGATTCGACCTCCATGTTTGTAGTGACGGGGGGAGGAGGGGGGAGTGTCTGAGTGACTGTGAGTGAGGCAGGGGGGTAGTGGGGCTTGGATAACTTTTTTGGTGGTGGCGACTGATTAAGTGGCTCGCTCACCTGATTGGTCGTGCTGTGCTCTGCGTATGACACGCGGCGTTTGGGAGCAGCAGGCTGCACATGTTTAAGGGCCGGCTTGAGTGGTTGCCGGGATGGTGACGACGACGGCGACTTCTGGCCCTTTCTGCGGCGCGGTGATGAGGATGAAGTGCGGGAGGCAGGGCCAGGAGAGTTGTTTGCAGAGTTGCTGCGGTCTTTGTCGGTCAAGACAGCAAAACGGTTGCTAGTGCGGATGGCGGTGCGTGAGAGGTGTGATGAGTTTTGAGGATCATCTTGTGCATCGGATGCGGACTTGGAAGAGTCTTGGTCTCGAATGCCGCCGTGGCGTTCTATGTAAGTTTTCTTTCTTGCTTCAGTTGCGGTTTTCCTTTGAGGGCAGCGGAGGTCTGTGGGAGGGTGGTCGTCTCCGCAGTGGTGGCAGTGCGGTTCACAAAGGCTTTGGCTATGGCCTTCATCCGCTGGCCGGCTGCAGACGGCGCAGATCGGTGCTAGGTTTATATTGGGGCAAACGTTCAGTCGGTGTCCGATTTGGTAGCAGTGCGTGCACAGCTGGCTCTTTGGCTGAAAGGGGTAGCATCTGTAAGGGCACCTATTGGCCAGTATATGGCGTGGAACCACTTTGCCATGAAAGGTGATTTTTATACTGTTCGTTCGGCCCATCTGGTGGGCATCGAGTATGATATGCTCGTCCACTTGCAGCATTTCTTGCAGTTGAGGTCGGGTGGCTTCGCTGATCCCGTGAATTACGCCGTGGCAGGTATTGTATCCCGAGGCAGCGTAGGTGTTGACGGAGACAGCGCTGTTGTCCGGTAGCTTGATCTCAGTAAGCTTTAACAGCTTGGTTTTGGCGGAACAGGTACACACATCTGCCGCTATTAGGTTCTGCGTTGGTCGTAATTTGAAAATAGTTTGATGGACTTCCTTCGGTGTGAGTGCCGCGGCCGGGGCTATGAGCGTGTGAAGAAGGTGGCCCGGGATGGTACGGACGGAGAAGCCTCCCTTGGGTCTTATGATAATCGTAGCCATTTCCTTCTGGGGAGGGTGACGTGGCGGAACGGTCTTCCATTCCACAGCGGGGCTGAGGGCGGGTGAAGCGGAATTCTCTGCTGTCATGGCTTGAGCTTCAGTGGGGTCAGGGACACCTGTAGGCGTCTGGTCTGTTTCCCTCAGCGGGCGCGGTGCGAGGCGGCGGGTGAAACTGAGCAGCACGGGCGAGGAGGTGCTGGGACCGGCGCTCGCAGCCGAGGAGCTGCGCGCCTGCGGCCCAGCGACGCTGCGGTGGTGGTTTTTCGGCGTCTCACTCGGAGTTCTCGATGTCGCGGAATAAACTGCAATTTGCGGGTGAAATTTGGTGCGAATCTTGCCGGTTTTGCGCTGGGGTGATCCCTGTAACTTGCGCCAGGCGATGGTGATGCTAGTGGAAGCGTGAGTTGAAGAGATCCGGTTGATATGGGGTGAAGAAGCGGAGCTCGATATGGACGCGTCCGTATCGTGCGGCGACCGCAGCGCCCCCGGCAGCACGAGAAGAGCGGATTTTAGGTTGTTGTTGTTGTTGTTGAAAACTTTTATTGTCCAACAGAGAAGGACCACACCGCCTGGGCCGCTCTGTCTCACCCCCCTGTAAGGGGGAGGGGACTTAGCGGCCCAGCCGCACGGGATGGTCGCATTAGATGCTGGCCGGTTTGGTTTCGCCGGCGGCCTCTGCTGCCAGTTGGACGGCGGTGAGTTGGAGCTCAGGGTCTGAGCTTCGCAATAAGGTTTCCCAGGCTTCCCTACTGCTAATGTTTTGCGCCCTGCCTGGGGAGTAAGCGCACTCCCAAATTATATGGTCGAGGGTTCCTCTCGCCCCACACCTTTTACATTTATCGTCCTCGCAGTCCGATCGGATATGTTTATTTAGTACTGGGTTTGGGTATACTCCAGTCTGCAGGCGTCTCCACGCCATTGCCTGACCTCTATTTAACGCCTTGTTTGGTGGGGGGAAACGCCTCCGGCATTGCCTGTAGTGTTCTGTAATGTCTTGATACGAGATTAATCGCCCTTCTCTATTATGTTCTGCCTGAGCCGAGCCATCCTGTACAGCTCGGAGGTAGAGATCTCGAGCTGCACTGTGGGCCGCCTCGTTACCGCTGACAGATTCGTGCGCCGGGGTCCAGATGATGTTGATCGTCCTATCAATCACTCCTTGCGTTAAAATTTTGGTGGTGAGGGGGTTTACCCTCCCCCTACTGAAATTTTGGATTGCAGTTTTACTGTCGCTAATAATATATCTAGCTTTGGTGCCAACGCAAGCGATCGCTATCGCAGCTTCCTCCGCTATCTCGGTTTCTTTCCCTAGTATGGTAGCCGCCGTGATGAGGGTGCCTCCCCCATCTACCGCCGCTATGGTCATGTATCGACTGCGTCTGTTTCCTGCCGCATCTACGTAGGCAACTTCATTTGGGGGTTTGCTCCGATATATTGTTTCTATCGCTTCCGCCCTTTTCTGTCGCCTTTCCCTATTAAACTCAGGGTGCATGTTTTTGGGTAGGGGAGGGATTCTTAGGTGCGCCCTGATTTTCCTGTCAATGTCAACCCTTTCCTTTTGCCCCCTGTCTGTGGCTATTCCAAGGTTACTTAGCGTAGCTCTTCCCACTCGCGTCGTGCTGAGTCTTTCAAGTTGCGAGGTTTTAACCGCTTCCGTGATTTCTGAAATCGTATTGTGCAGTCCTAGGGCCAGTAGCTGCTCCGTCGATGTACATGTTGGGAGGACTAGGGCCTTTTTAACGCATTTTCTGATGAGCGCGTCTATCTTTCTCCTCTCATCTGCCTTTAGGTTCAGATATGGCGTGGCGTAGCCCACTCTGCTAATGATGAAGGCTTGTACCAATCTCAGGAGGTTTTTTTCCTTGAGGCCGCCTCCGTTACGTGAGACCCTCCTGATGAGGTTTAATGTCTGGGTCGCGTGGTTTTCTAACTTTTTAATGGTGATCGTGTTCCTTCCGTGTGTTTGTAAGTGGAGTCCCAATATTCGTATTGTCTCTACTTTTGGTATCTCCCTTCCTTCCACGTACACCTGTGGGTCAGAGGGAGGTTTATTCCTGAGTGCCTTGTCATTATACACGAAGATTTCTGATTTTTCAGGCGCACATTTAAGTCCTCTGTCCGCCGCGTACTTAGAGATGACATCTGCTGCCGCCTGCAGCGTTTCATTGATCTCTGCGTCGCTCCCTCTGTTGATCCAGAGATTGATGTCGTCCGCGTACAGGCTGTAATTTAAGTTGTAATTCCCAATTTTCCGCAATTCCTTCGGGAGCCCTCTCATGGCCATGTTGAAAAGGGTGGGTGACAGTACCGATCCCTGAGGTGTCCCCCTGTTGCCTAGCCTGATCACCCCAGATTGTATTTCCTGGAAAGTTATAACCGCCGTGCGGTCCGTTAAGAAATTTCTGACATAGCGATAAGTTTTTAGCCCTATTCCTGCCTGCTGGAGCCCTTCCAAGATGGCTTCGTGCTTGACGTTGTCGAAGGCCCTTTTTAGGTCCAGTCCCATAATGACTTTCGCATCTTTGGTTCTGGAATTAATTATGTCTTGCTGCAGCCGCAGCATGACGTCCTGTGTGCTCAGATGGGGCCTGAAGCCATACATCTCGTCTGGCCATTTCTCTTTTTCCTCCATATAATTTGAAATTCTGGTCTGAATGATGTGTTCCATTAACTTTCCTACACATGACGTGAGCGATATAGGCCGGAGATTTTCCAGTTTCGGTTGCTTCCCGGGTTTTGGGATCAGGATCACGGTAGCCTCTTTCCACAGCGGTGGGATCTCCCCTTTTTCCCAGCATTTCTGCATGTAGCTGGTAAGGGCCTCTATCGAGTTGTCATCTAAATTCCTGAGCATCTTATTCGTGACTCCATCTGGCCCTGGAGCTGACTTGGTTTTGAGTTTCGCTATCTCCGCCCTTACTTCAGCTCTCGTGATGGGCGCATCTAACTTCTCATTTGGAATTCCCTGGTAGTCGGGTAGCTCTCTGATTTCGGTGTCCCCTATGTATGTCTCGACGAGTTTCTTCATGAATATGTCATCGTCCTGCTCTTCGCATGCGTGTCTAACCTTAGCCATTTTGACTCGTGCTTGTGTTTTGGACGTTTCAGGGTCTATTAAATGTCTTAGGATATTCCACGTCTGCGGGAGGTTCATATTCCTTTCCATGTCGCCACATTTGTTAGTCCAATTTTGTTCACATAGTTTAAAGGCGTAATCTTCTATTTCTTTGTTATGACGCGCCAGTCTTCTTCTGAGATTTTTGTTGTTTCTGCCTTGCCTTTTAAGTCGACGTTCCATGCCCTGTTTGGCCTCCCACATGTGTAGGAGTCGGGCATCCGCTATTTCCGGAGCTTTTTCCCCTTCTAGCGTCTTAGTTGTTTTCCTGGTGTCTTTCTTTACCGCTTCGCACCAGTCCTCTATATTTCCTATCTCTGTTAGATCTCTGTTCCCTCTAATCTCTCTAAATCGGTCCCAGTCTGTGATTTTCGTCCGGAAGCACTTTTTTCCTTTGACTTTACTCCTGATTTCAACCGTGGTTTCCACTATTGAGTGGTCGCTCCCCAGGTTGAGTTCCGTATTTAGCCATTGCGTTGTTTCTACGTTTTTAATCAGGGTCAGGTCCGGTGAGGTATCGGCTGTAACGCTGTTCCCCGCCCGCGTGGGGTGTAATGGGTCAGTCAGCAATGTTATCCCCAGGTTATGCGTGTCCTCCCACAACTGTCTCCCCTTTGCGTCTTCCTTAGTGTACCCCCACTCCGGATGATGGGCGTTAAAGTCCCCCGCTATAATTAGCGGCTGGTTCCCTGCTATCTTAAGTGCCTTGTTCATTATCGCCCTGAAGCGGACCTTCCGTTGTCTCGGTGGGCTGTAGATATTGAGTAGGAAAGTGTTTGATTCCTCCTTTTTTCCTGTTAGAATTTCTACAAAGACGTGTTCTATGACGTTGTCTTCTAATTCGTGTTGGATTGTTGCTGTGTTTCTCTGCACCAGTGTTGTAACTCTCGATTTGTCCCCTTTCCCACTGTGGAAGGCGCGATACCCTTGCAATTTGGCCGGGCCGCCGGTCTCCTGCAATGCTATAGCAAGGGGGGCTGATTCGCGGATCGACAGCGTGCTCTGCAATACCGGTCGCTTGCGTCGATACCCGCGACAGTTCCACTGCCAAATTTGGATGTTATTGGGCGGTCTGTCCATTATTCAACTTTGTTTTGTTCTCCTCAAGTATAGTCACTCTCGCATTTAGGTTGGCGGTTTCCCCCTTTAATTGCTGGAGCGCCTCCGTCATGAGGTGAAAGTGATTTTGCATCTGTATCTGCATATGTTGAATCTGCTTGGCTAAGTCCTCAAGCTTACTGTCTCTTTCCTTAGCGAAATTCTTAAGACTTCTGTCCAGTTTCGCATTTACTTTCTCTAGCTTTTCATCCACTGTTAGGTCTGAGCTGTTATCCTCCCTAACTTTGCGTTTAGATGGGGGTGGAGAGGTATCCTCGACCAGCATATTATTCTCCGCTCCCTTGTTGTCGACTTGAGCTGTAAGATGTTGGCCTTCGATTTTGTTGGGCGCCCCTATTTCAGATCCGCCTGCTTTTGTTTGAGATTTAGTCGCCACTGTATTGCGCTCTGTTTTTAAATTTTGTATTTCCTCCTTTAAACTAAGGATCGTTGCATTCATGCTCTTAATAATGCTTGTTAATTTTTCTATTTCCTCGTCTTTTTTGTCCTTCTTAATATTTCGGCCCTGGGTAACCTTGCCTGCGAAGCTCACGCCTTTGCTCTCACCATTCTCGGTTGTTGGTTCGTCTCGGTCTCGACTGGGGGTCGTGGCTCTCGAGCTTGACAGTCCCCTGGATTGGCTCCTCCGCCTGGAAGAGCTTCGTCCCCTGGAGGCTGTCCGCTGCTCCTCTCCTAGTCTAGGGAAAGAGCTCGTCCTGGGCTTGTACCCTTCCTTCTCCCCTTCTTGTCTGGCTCTAGGGCGGCTTTGGTGTTCTTGGGTTTTTGCGATTTGGTTGGTTGCTCCCTCCGATTCCGCTTCTTTCTTCATCTTCTTTTCCCAGATTCTCTTTTTGATTTCGTACGGTGTACGATGGATCAGCTTGCATTTGCTGTCCCCCAGCATGTGCTCTTTCCCGCAGAGTTGGCACTTCAGCTTGCAGGTGTGGTCCTCTGGTGGATTTTCCTGTCCGCAACCACGGCACTTGATGTTTGTCGGGTTTGGACATACGTCGATTCTATGGCCTAGTCTTCCGCATGCCTTGCATACTTCATATTTCTTCTTATACAGGTAGCATCTGTGCGGGGCTCCCCCAAGGATGACGGTCCTCGGTACTTTCTCCTCCTTGAAGAGTATTAATATAGTCGTGGAATCCTTCCCGAGTCTTCTTACCCCGATAGCCTCCGGGTTTGCCTTGTGCCTTAGCATTTGCATGATGTCCTCTTGGGTGAAAATCCTATCCACCCCGTGCACCACTCCCTTGCCGCACCCGTCCGGAGTGCCCACGTAGGCGAAGACTGCCACCTCTTCTTCTTCCCCTAGCTTAATTCGGTTTATGCTCGCGTATTTCATTTTCCTTTCCCCACTTGTTGTAGCGATGAGAATGGAATGTTGTTTCGTGTTGGGTAACACGATGTCTTCCTCTTCCGTTTCTTCAATATTTACGCCCGCCGACGCCCTGATCATTCTTGTTAAATATGCGGCTCCACGTTTAAGGAGTCTATCTAGTCCTCCTTCGGGTCGGAGAATAATCTTGTCCGCTCCCTCCGGGATTCTTGCCTCTTGTCTTTCTACAGAAAATGCTGCCAGTTTTCTTCCGGCCTGCTTAAGCCTGAACTGCTCGGCCTCGATTTCCTTCTTGCTCTTTTCAAGCGGGACAACCTTCTTCCCTCTGCACTGGAACCACTGTCCCGGCACCGTGAACTCCCGCGGGTCCACTTCTTCACCTTCAACCACCTCCATGGCTGCACTCACTTCAATTTTCTCGCGCGCTTCGTGCCGTGCTGAATTCCTTCGCCGCCGGTGGCGCTGCTGCACCCTCGGCTCCCCCGTCGGGGCCTCGACCACTTATCGTCTGGGTTAGGCTTAGCTCGCTTCGCCCCAAATGATTCGCCTTGATGATTCGAGAAATCGAACTCACTTGGTGGAGAACTTGTTATCCACGTATTCCCAGCGGGTTCCGACATCCGATTCTTCACTCGTTTTCAGTCGATGGGCAGGATTTCTCCCGATAACAGCATCAAAGCACTGAGCTGTGCGGAGACGCGTCCGATCATGCCGGCACTGCAGCGCCGCTCTCCCGGATTTTAGGAAAACAAAGCACGCAACCACCAGTCTTCTAGATTTACTTTGCACGTTTCTTGCGCTGTACCGCGCTCACGCGCCTAATGCTTGGGCCTGCCTAATGACAGCTTTGTTTTTCTTATCGACTTTTAAACAGTTTGCACGTGTCTCATGCGAGTGAGACCGGCGAATTTAGTGTCAAGCCCACTCAGATACAAGGTTCGGGCTCTGACCTGCAGTAACTTAGATTGAACCGAGGCAGCCTGGTTCACTATATCGTACTTGACTCGAGGATTAAGGAGGTGAAATGTAGCATTGGCAGCGCACTGCATGGCGAGTTGCTTTAGACTGAGTGCATATCAACTCTGGCCCAGACAACCACGCACAAGTATTCCCCAAAAATGGGATCACGCCGACACTATACAGAAAACCTCGCCGCACAGGAAAGCTGATTGTTCACATGTACAGCGCTGAGTGGCTTGAATTTGCCGAGATGCTTTTTGCGGCCACTGTCATAGAATGTGATAGTGTATTACTGCATGCGCCACTAACTGTAAATGATTTCCTGAAACCGAGGAAAGTATAAGGGATTTCTGATGTGTGTGATGTTAATATATAACGGTCAATTAGTAGTGTAATGATTATGTTTTGCAATGCGAATAAATTTCACCCTGTGAGAGAACGTTTACACACTTGGCAGAATTTACAATAATCAGCGACTAATTTTCAGTAACGTTAAAGTGCAAGCTACGAATTACTCGATGCGAAGACATCGTTATAAACTGCGCATGGGCACTGTCATGTTCTGGGAAGCAATTTTACAGGCTGAAAATTTCTTTGTCACTAATTATTTAGCAGTGACTAAATCTTATGCGAAGTAAAATATTAGGGTTGCTTCCAAAACAGATGCCGGATATAAAACTATTCAGAACGAAACGGAGGTCATCTTATCATGCGACTATAAAAATGTATTTATTCGCGAACTAAACACTGATATTTAGGCCCGCATGAAGCTGTTTTACTCCCCTTGTCAGAAATGACGAGTTTTGTCGGAAGACAGCACTTGAATGAAAAGGGATTATAATGATTATAATAGGCTACCAGTAAAGTAGATGACGAGTTTTGTCGGAAGACAGCACTTGAACGAAAACGGATTATAATGATTATAAGAGGCTACCAGTAAAGTAGATTAATCTAGGTGTGTTATGTAATATTTAGGGTAACAATTAGGTGCAGGGAATATGTTTCCCAAACATTCGAGCATTTCTCTAAAGCAAAATGTGCTCACTAAAACTTTTACGGATGCACAGAAGCCTTCAACAAAATAAGAAAAGAAAAGAAATGCATATTGGCCCGGGTTTAACGCGTGAAAGCGGCATGGGCTATGACGGATAATTGCAGAGGCTGGTTTTGGTGTTTTTTTTTTCATTATTAAGACCACATTTACCACGTGGGATTGTTTATTATGCAGTCAAATCCCACAGCAGAGGAACGCCTTTCGAAACGGTTGTAATTGAATCCCCAGTTCTCGAAATCAGCAGTCGAGCGCCCTTACCATTGAGACACCGCGACAGAGGTTTAAAAGCAAAAAAAAAAAAAAAGAAGTACTCACACAACTCTATCGTGCATACAGACGGCATAGCAGGCATAGAGGGGTCTGTTCAAACTGCATTCTGCTATATGAAGCAGTCTGCGGTGGCATGTGTTTTAGTAGCTGCGGTATTCCGAACAGAAATGGGAATATGCGATTTCTGAGCGTTTGCATTAACTTTTATTGACGGCAACGACCTGTTTTGCTTTGACACGGCGGTAACGACAGTACCACTTCGTTTGAGACATTGCATGTCAAAGGATCTCAAGCGCCGAAGACCGCGATGGATGATGTCCTTATCGAAGCATGACATGCTCGATACGGACAAGTATATTTTTTTTTTAATGAAACGTGGGGTTATAGACTGTTCATATTTATTTTGCAAGAGGCACATAGGTAAGCAAAAGCTCGCAGGAACTGCGAAACAAACAAAAACACTCCTGTAGACGCCGCATGCGTGCGCGTAAATCACTGCGGGCTGCACGCGACGCGAAAACGCATCGACACTGAGTAGGTTTCGCCGCTGAGCCGCAAGGTGGCGACTCTGCTCGATCTCGAGGCCAATACACTTCCGAAGCTGCAAATCTGTGCAAAGTAAGCCGAGCTCTTGTCCTCAAGTGAGGACAATAAGTTCTTAATAAGTTCTGATTCTCTGGAAATCATTGTTAGCTTTAGAATACAAGCGAAAACAAGCCTTACAGCCTGGTTACTTTTGACAAAGACGGCACCTTCTAAGATATTCACCAAGTAAATAAACATTAGTTAAGTTCTCTCTAATCTCGGCCCGTCTCTGCTTGGGCGACCACCACCCTACGTTCAAATACTTGCAGCCCGACGTTTGACTCGGCTGTTCGCTACCCGTTGGTCCGCTACCGGAGCAGACTCAACGCAATAGCTGGTTGGCAGCGTCGGGATGGACTCCGCTGGGATCATGGTAGCAATGTTCGGTGAGTGCTTGGCTTTTCTTCGGCGAGGTTTTACCAGGCTTTGTAGTAAGTGAGCTTACAAAGGTGGTGGAAACTGTATTTATCGTTAGCACGGGACTTGAAAGTGCGTGGCGATAAATGTTTTGTGAAAGGAAGAAATTGCAGCACTCGGGGCAACCACGAATTTGAAAGCACTTTTGCTGCAGTTGGCCAATAGTCTGGGCCTGGATCTTCAGGACCAAGCGAGAACGCCAGCTATTATCGAGGCACTTGAGGCAGATGACTATAAGCTCTCGGAATGTCTTGAGCTCAGACAGAGAAATCATAGAAGGAAGCAGAATAGAAAAATGAGAAATGCATGGCTGAAAAGAGTAAGCGCTTAGAGGTGGAACTTGAGCTGAAGCGTCTCGAACTGCAGGTACTAAAAGCTCGAAATGGAAGTGTGGAGAGCGTAGCATCGGGCACAGAAGAACGCAAATCGTTCCGTATGAAAGACCTTATGCAACCTTATAGGAAAGGAGAGGACATAGGTCTGTTCTTGGTAAACTTCGAGCGCACGTGCAAAAAGGCAGGGTTTAGCAAGGCAACGTGGCCACATTGCTTGCAGATGCTGTTGCCATCTGAGGCCGCAGATATGACCACCCGCTTGACTAAAGAAGATGCAGACGATTATGATAAGGTTAAGGCAGTCTAGTCTTCTGAAAAAGTATAGGATGTCAGCGGCAGCTTTCAGGCAAACATTTCGCCAAGCGGAAAATCAGAAAGATGAGTTTTACCCAGAGTTTGCGTGCAAGCTCATGTCTAACTTAATGGCTCAAAGAATCTAGAGCTTATGTTGAAAGCGAAATAATGATGCAGTGTTTCGGTCTCGAGGAATTGTAACCTTGCTTGCCTGAAGATGTAAGGCACTGGGTGCAAGACAGGTTACAAAAACCAACATGGAAAAGATTTATATTTTGCAAAAGAAATGCCTCCGGTTTATTCACGACCTGTCTAGATATGGTTCTGCGTCTGCATACTTTAAACTAAGTAATATATTAAGTATTACAGCCCACTATAAACAACGATTATCCGAATTTATATATCGGCAATACAAAACTGACAGTAATGCGTTTTTAACTACGTTTATCAACACAGATCCACATTACGTCATTAGAAATGTGAACTTTATAAAACCTCGCATAAGGACCGGGCATGGTATGCAGTTAATTCTCTGGCAAATCCCTAACCTCCTGAACTGCTATCCTGACATATTTTATCTACTTGAAGAATCATCCTCCTTGTTAACATTCAAAAAAAAAAAAATTAAGATGTACTTTTTGGAGCATACGTGATTATTTGTTTCCTATTTCCGTTGTGTAATACCAATTACTGTTGACACTGTTACCTTGATGTATGCTAAAGATTGAATTTTATGTGTTTTGTCCCTGTTTGTGTTTGTATTACATTATCACATATGACTGACTATTTTGTGCTGCTCTGTGCCTGCTACGTTGTGTTGCACATGTCAATTGTGGTGCCGAAGGCCCAGTCAGGTGACTTGTACGTCACCTTTAGCCTCGGTCCCACGGCAAAAATTGTATTTTTGCTACAAACTGCAATAAACAAAAGTTACGACTGTTTCGAAGGCAGCAGAGCTGTCGGAAGAGTTTGTCTCGCGCAGTGCCCTGGACAGAAAGGAAAGCCAAAAGAAAGAATACCAGAATAGGAAAGTAGCTGGGTGTAGAGGGCAGCCTTTAGAAGAGAAACAGCAAGCAGGAAGCGTAGACTTCTCAGAAAAAAGTGCGATCATAAGAGAATTTCCATTTTATATGTACATCTCAAAGTGGTATCAGGCCCCAGTATACGTTCTCGCTATTTCTTAACTTGAGCGACTTATGTTAAAACGCCATCTCAAAGCTCGATTCTCTGCCACTGTAGTTTGTCACGTGAGGTTAACCTGGGCCTCGTTACAGCCAGAAACGCTTGTCTTTCTTTGGGCACATTGCTTGCAGACAACGCGCTCGCTCTATATCCGGATCTGCAAGACCAAGAGGGCTTGTGTGTTGCAGGTTCTGCGCATCTTCAGCCTTGTGGCGTGCTTTCTTGTCATATCGTATAGCATGCTGTTTTCGTTGCATTCATAGTTTGGCGTGATGCATCACAATCGGCCTTGGAGCCACTTTCAATTAACGGTCGAGCTAGTGGGAATACCAGTTTCGCCTTCGTGCGCTAAACGCCGTAGTGGTACCATTTCACCTTTAGACGCGTTTGTATCTATTTACACATGTATCCCTCATTCATGGGCGACTCCATGTGCCCATCGTAGAGTCAGGCTGGTCGTTGGTCCGCTGTACGCTCTTCCAACGCCAATGCGAAATGGCTACTCCTGTAGCAATTTCGCTATACCTTCAGCGGCGTGTTCCCTGTAACCTATCTTCGTGTTCTGGGGCGTGCGCTTCGCCTTGGGTCAGTAGACCGCTTTCTTTACCGTCCTTCCATACGGGATCGCAAACTGAGTTATGCATAAAGTATGTGCAAGCTTGCTGCCATAGGCTAGGCCGGTTTGTGTACATATCACAGCCAGTCTGTAGCGCAGTAAAAATACGATCACAGATCTAAACCGAGATATGTATTCTCCGAAAACAATTCCGATTTAAGCGTATAGCTTTTAACCGACAAAACGGCCGAATATGTAGATATTGAGTCAATACAGGTATACTTAATACTCGATAGGCCCGTCAGCTCCATGACAGATCGCGTATACGTTTTCGTACGTGCGTCCCACATTTATTCTGTCGTCCCATTTATGACATTGGTAAAGCCAGCTTTCGGCCTCTTTGACAGGAAGATCGGTCGAAAAAGACAGGACTCGTAGCTATATGGCTATATCGCCACGCGACAGCCGGCCATGAATATCTTCCCACAAAAACGGTTATGTGGAAACCGGCTCCTGGGGGCACGTGCGTTCGCTGCGGTTGAACAAATCTAGTCGTCGCGTCGCGCCCGCCTCTATAAACTGCGCACGTGTTACGAGAACTTCAGAAGCTGTGGGTGGGGATCGTTGAACGTGAACGCGTCTGTCCTGTCATAACCTGAGGGAAGGGGAGGGGGGGGGGGGGGGGGGGCAGAGCAGGCCCGACGGGTTTGTTCAGAGACTCGTGACCGTTCACCTCTGTTTGATCCGTCGAAGGATCGAGATCGTCAAGACTGACCCCGAGCGGCCTTTCGCGTTCGGCGGATGATGACGATACGTCTTTCCCCTTGCGGCCGTTCTCTCGGGGCAGCGATGCGCGCTTTGGGACCGAAGCGCACTAATACCGTCGAAGCGGATGCTGGCGCAAGCGGGCCTCAATCACGCCGAGCCGCAGTTGACATCGTTGTACCTTTCGCATTGTCAGCGGCTGAGTCAGCTGCGTGGGAGGCTCGTATGGAATGAGCGTACTTCTTGAATTCGCGCCGGTAGCCGCATTTAGTTCAAACAGCGCGTAGCGCACCCTGTACGCCTGTCTAGACTTTGAGAGAGGGAGAAGAGTGCTGCTATCCCAACAACCCACCCAAACGTTGAATGGTTACGAAGCCATGAGCAGCAAATGTAGACCGAATGTAACTCGCACTTTGTTCGAATCCACCGGGGCTTAACGGTGCATTTTATTTGGTCCGGTGCACGGTTAAGATTATACCAGTGGAATACACTGCTAGTTCCATTTGCTAAGGTTAGCTAAACAGTTAATGTAAATCAATGCTAAAGTATTTTTCATAGGCTTAGCATTCTACATAACGCAAGAATTTATCAAAACGTAGTTATATATCGGGTGTTACTTGCAATAAAACGAACGCTCCAATGATTGCTGATCGTTCTAATGTGATCGGCCATGTTAGATGAAGAGCAGAACAAATGCCTCCTATACATTCCGTGAATTAACCCTGTCTTATGCAATCCGCGGCCATCTTGCTTTCGCAAATCCCCCCTCAAATGCACGCGGGACCAACAAGAGACGCAACAAGAGACAGGTGCGTAAACGCTTGTTTACGCACCTGTCTCTTGTTGCGGTTCCCGATCGAGCACATGTGCCTGAAGAAAAAAACAAGATACTGGCGCATGCCTCCCTTTCAGAGCTCAGTGACGATGTTATGGCTGGTGCCGCCATATTGAAGCCGTGTGGAGAATGTCCTGCGCCATGTAATGCTTTCCGCCTTTTTAAGCAGGCGACTCGTAAGAGCCACGGCGCCTGCTTGCAGTTTTTACAGCATCCACGGTCGCACTGAATCGAAATCGTGTGTTCCTTTCTGTTGCTTGGCTTTCCTAATGGCCAAGACAAACGTCACGGCACACACACACCACAAGAAACCGATGAAAAGAATAAGATTGCGTTCTAGTATATATAACTGTCAGTAACAACCTTGAAAACGGGTATAATACGCTGGGCTAGTTTTACATAGATGTATATAAATTAAGGATAACATGAACAGGAAGCGATGGGAATTAAAGTGGTGGCTGTAATTAGCTCACTCACTCACTCACTCACTCACTCACTCACTCACTCACTCACTCACTCACTCACTCACTCACTCACTCACTCACTCACTCACTCACTCACTCACTCACTCACTCACTCGCTCGCTTGCTCGCTCGCTCACTCACTCACTCACTCACTCGTATTCAGATATGTGGCGCAAATAAACACAAACACAGGAGAAGATACACAGCACACGCGCACACTACCAACTGTAAGAAGAACCGGAAAACACTTCCTCTTCTACACTCAGGCACGTCTCAACTTCCTCTTCTTCTCATTTTCCTCTTCTTTGCCCAGGGGGAAAATGGCACTCACTTCCTCGCAGACCTTAACCTTGTCCAAACATGGCGGTGACCAATCTCTTCTTCCTCTTCTTCTATTCTTCCTCTTCTTTCCCAAGGGAATATTGACACTTTCTTCCTCTCAGCCCGAAAACATCAACCAATCATGACAGTCACAAAATCTATACCGTCTTGTAAATCCACACCTCTGCTTTGCCCAGCAGCTCCTACCACGCTGGACAGGCAAATATCACCACAAAGTCACAAGTCATTCACTAAAAACACCACCACACATATACAGTAGGACATGAAAATGAGAGAAAAGGTAGAGGAAAATGAGAAGAAGAGGAAGTTGAGACGTGCCTGAGTGTAGAAGAGGAAGTGTTTTCCGGTTCTTCTTACAGTTGGTAGTGTGCGCGTGTGCTGTGTATCTTCTCCTGTGTTTGTGTTTATTTGCGCCACATATCTGAATATGATGATGCACCAACTTGCCCCTCAAGCTGTTATTTTGAGACTCACTCACTCACTCACTCACTCACTCACTCACTCACTCACTCACTCACTCACTCACTCACTCACTCACTCACTCACTCACTCACTCACTCACTCACTCACTCACTCACTCACTCACTCACTCACTCACGCACGCACGCACGCCGGATGTCCGAGATATAAGGTATCCAGGCCTTAAAAAAAGGCTGTTGAGATTCGCGAGGCCTACCAGACAGTATTTTCGCTCTTAAGTGTAAATATAACTTTCTCGTAATCGTAGCCGGTATGGTGGGGAATCTCAATGCCGAATCGCTATCGGAAACCAGCCTTGCCTGTCCCCTACCTACTATACACGACCCAGGGCCAAAGCAAGTCGCAAATAACTGCCGCTGGCTGCTCATAGTGAAAGTGTTCAAATGACTGCTGTACACGGGGACTGCAACACCAGTCGGCCATTTTACCTGCCGAGGGCTGTCACCACGTTGGCAGCTTAGCTTCGCGACGACAACAGAAACATAAAAGGCGCTCTCTTTCGCTTCGAGCAGGTAACCGCTTGTGGTACCGCTCTTAACTCGACGTGTAAACCACGTGAAACACGCGTCTTCTCGCGTTCGTGAGCTGCGCGCATTAGCACGCCTAAGCGAGACCAGGCGAGGAGGGTGAGTGCGAATTCGTTTTCAAGACCACTCTTCGCACGCGTCCAAGCGGGACGGAGGCCCGCCGACGGGACGAGGGCACTTCCCGCACACGTAAAGCCCAGCTTTGTGGGGCCGCTCTCGATATTATGATTCATTGGATGACCTTGCCGCCTCTGCCAGCGCGGCCTCAGTTGCGTGCAACGTGTCACGGGTGTGCCGCGACGCTATCTCGCAAAGGTAAGGCGTTCCTCCCCTCTTAATTCATCGCCCTTGCAGTCGGCGCGGCCCGTTCGACAGCCAAGAGGGGCACCGACCTGAGCCAACATCTGCTCTGTTTTGTAATGGACTAACACCACTCCCGTCCCGTTGACGCGCATATACTCCACTGCAAAACAGATGAGCGGTTAGGTCGAGCTGCTGACGTGACATATATAACTGGCGAAGCTGCTTCTCACGCCTAAAATTAGAAGAAAACAATTTTCACGGGTGTCCCGAAGTACGAGATACTCTGCCCCTTTCGTGCACGTCAGGCTTGGTCATTGGGAGGGAGTGAGGAAAGAAGGGGCAAATAATTTACTGGAGGAATGATGCCGCTGTCACGAAGGCCAAACTGAATGAATTTCATTGTCTTGCTGTGGAAACATGAAGCAGTAAGAGCCACTAGAGTCGTCCAATAAAAAAAAAACCACCCATGTGCCTAATACTCTAGCGGCTCATCGAAACAACAAGTTACGAAACCGAAATCCGAGAAATCCGGAGTGCTTCAGATAACGAGCAGCAGCGACCTTGAAAAGATTGTTTAACAGGTTTGGGTGACACCCTAATCGTTTTGATATATAGTCGGATACCAGATGGCACCACAAGCATCGCCTTTGCCCCTTGTTCGAGAAAAGCACATTTCTTTCTTGCATATAAATGCTCAGTCAGCAAGAAACAAAGAAGACGAAGTAACTACACTTTTTGACTGTTTTTGTTTTAAGTTTGATGTAGTGATGGTAACTGAAACTTGGTACCAGGATGATTCAGAAACACTTCGTGTGCACGGCTATCAAACCTTCCACTTGAATCGCAATGGGAGGATAGGGGGTGGTGTAATGCTGTTAGTGAAAGATGCATTTTAATGCGACATTGTTGACTCTTTTTCTGTTATAGCTGTTGATTACGAAATGCTAACTTTGAGATGTAATATGACTATTTTTTCTGTGGCCTACCGTCCGCCTAAAGGTAGAAATAGTGCTTTTTTTCAGTTTCTTGAAGAATTTCTAAGTTGGGTTAACGAAAACGACTGCAAACTAATTCTCGGCGGAGACTTGAACATTGACCTTCTGCATTCGTCCTCACAAAGTGAAGAATTGTGCTGCACTTTAGAAACTAATGCGTTCACTAATATCATAGAGCAACCCACTCGTATACAGCATGGTACATCCACACTCATAGACATTTTTATCACAAACACTATAAATGTGCCTATCAGTTCAGGAGTTCTTAAAACACATATTAGTGACCACTTACCTATATATTTAGTGCTTAGTCATAAAAAGTTCCAGTTAAAAGACGCGAAGCAGAGTGTTAATACATATCGGCAGATAAATGAAAGCACCCTGGAGGTTTTTTATAATTTACTTTCTAAGATATCCTGGGAGAGCGTTCTTTCGAGCACTGATGCGGAGGGGGCTTACAACACCTTCATACACAAATTTATAAATGTTTGTAATGATTGCTTTCCCTTCAGAACCCACAAACGGCCACGCAAAGCACGCAAACTCTGGATTACTGCAGAATGTATCAAAGCTGTAAAGCTGAAAAATATTCTGTATCAAAAGTTTTTGAAATGCAGAAAAAAAAAACCGATTTAGATGAATTCAAAAAACACAGAAACAGAACAAACAGTCTTTTACGGAAAACTAAAAGAGAGTACTTTGAAAACTTTTTCGTCCAGGACACGAAGCAAACTCCAGAATTCATTTGGAAAAAAATTAAATACGCTCCTAAACCGCCACCCTGGTGCAAATGATAACCCCAACTAGATAACTGTAGATGGTACAACTCTTGCTGGAGAAAACTTAGCTGTAGCTTTTAATTATTTTTTCACATCAGTAGAAAATAGCCATCATGACCCCAGCTGTACAGATTTTATGCACCAACGAAAAGAAGATAGTGCATTTTTATCTCCAGTAACTGCAGATGAGGTCGTGTCTACAATCATGTCTATAAACAATTCTACTTGTACTGATATAGATGGCTTACAGATTCGGCCACTTAAGTATGTTACTATTATTATAGCTCCAGTTTTAGAGTATATCATTAATCAAATATTTTCATGCGGTCAATTTCCTCGCCGACTCCAAGTGGCTAAAGTTACTACCATTTTTAAAGGTGGTGAGAAATGCAACATGTCTAACTACAGGCCCATTTCAATACTTCCTGTTTTCTCCAAAGTCGTTGAAAAACTAATACACGATCGAATGAGCTCATTCCTAACCAAGCATCACATCTTGACACAATATCAGTTTAGGTCTACAAAAAAAAACGATCCACAGAAAGCGCCTTGCTTGCGCAAAAAGAAATCATTCTTAATGCTTTTGAGCGTGAATTTTATACACTTGGAATATTTGTAGACTATTCAAAAGCATTTGACAAAATAAATCACACCACGCTAATAAAAAAATTGGAATATTATGCTTTCAGAGGCTGTTTTCTATCTGTCATTAATTTCTACTTACAACACCGCCAACAAAGGGTACACATAAATAAATCTTGCTCCAGTTTCAAACCATTATTACACGGCGTACCGCAGGGAAGTATTCTCGGGCCGCTGCTTTTCAACCTATATATTATCGATCTTGTTAACATAGATTTGAACACTTCATTTGTTATTTATGCCGACGATACAAGCCTATTTTTCTCACATCACAGTTTACCCCTGCTTGTTAAAAAAGCGAATGAATTGCTTGATGTACTAAACACTTGGAGTCAAATTAATTCTTCAACTATAAACGTCTCGAAGACAAAATTAGTTCTTTTTCGCCCTAAAAGTAAGCCAGTTAATTCCAATATTGTCCTTCGACATGGTCTTTCGGTCATGGATTTGGTACCAGTTATAAAAACGTTAGGTGTTCTTTTTCAAGAGAATATGCAGTGGAGCGCGTATGCTGACCTTGTTCACTCCAAACTTTCGCGAATAGTAGGTATACTTGCACGCTTTCGTTATTTTTTGCCAAAGCACATTAAATTGCTCTTATACAACTCCCTTTTCATTTCCACGCTATCGTATGGTTATTTGGTATGGGGAACAACGACCTACACAAACCTGTCCAAAATTTATCGACTACAGAAAAAAGCTGTAAGAATCATTTTTAATGAACCTTATGACGCACGCACAGAACCTATATTTCATGCCCTTAGATTAAAACCATTACCGAACCTGTTCAACGCAATTCTGCTACAACGTTATTATACTTATCGCATAAATAGTGACCGTTTCCTTGAAACACTTGCAACGCTGACTCCAGTTGAAAAAACGTATGGCACACGAAGCAGTCAGATTTGGAAGATTCCCCATACCCGTGCCAACTATGGCCGCCAAATGTTGATGTAAATGCTACCACAAGCTCTTAATTCCTCTGTTAACAAGTCCAGCTAATCTATACAACAGTATATGTTCTCAAATCAAAATATTGTTAACACATGCAGTTCTGTACCACCCAGTATTAG
The DNA here is from genome assembly GCF_055883805.1 of Amblyomma maculatum. Lineage (NCBI taxonomy): Eukaryota > Metazoa > Arthropoda > Arachnida > Ixodida > Ixodidae > Amblyomma > Amblyomma maculatum. The sequence continues at coordinate 175,908,804 of NC_139345.1, forward strand.
TCCTATCCTCTAAATGTACTTTGTAATATATAAAGCCGTCGTTATGTTTATAATGGCTTTTTCTTGTTTGTTGCGTTTTGTCCGCTGCTGTATTGCACTGTAAGCTGGGTGCTAGCCTTTGTAAAGTCATCGCAGGCTTTTTGCTGGCACCCTGCAGCATCACGAGTACTGTATAATCATTGTTGATGCTAAATAAAATTATTTGTATTTGTATTTGTAAAGCTTTTTCTCCTTCTCCTCCACCTCCTCCTTTAGATTCTGCGCAAAGTGCAACACACTCAGCGTAAGTGAATTCTGAAACTACTGTGCTCCAACACTAGGAGCTTACTACCGTAGGATAAAACTCAGTGGGCGGTCTGGTTCGTTATAAGTAATTACCGTCCAGAAGCTTCCGTGCATTTATTTATACGACAAAGTTGAATAAAATGGAAAATATAGGAACATCCAGCGACTGCCGACGGACTGAAAGGCCTTTTTACGCGGCTTGAATTTGTTCGTGATTTGGTTTCGGTAGTCACTGAGCTCATGTCTATTTTCGTGGCTATGTACAATTCCATCAAAAGTAAATGAAATGTGATTTTATTAAAAATTGTAACGCTTTTTAGTACAAAGCACTGTGATCGAGATCTATTTTCGCACTGCGTAATCCCCCTACCCCGCCGGGGTGGCGCAGTGGTTACGGCGCTCGACTACTGTTCCCAAGGACGCGGGATCGAATCCCGGCCTCGGTGCTTGCTTTTCGATGGAGGCGAAAAGCAAGGTGCCCGTGTACTGTGTGATATCTGTGCACGTTAAAGAACCCCAGGTGGTCGAAATTTCTGGAGTCCCTCACTACGACGTCTCTCATAGCCTGAGTTTCTTTGGAAACCCCATAAACCACAGCGTAACCCGCACCATCGCACTTAGCCTGCGTATTCAAGGATGCATAAGATGAAGATGATGAAGCTGATTTTGATTTTCTTTTCGTTAATATCGTCTTGCATTTGCATTTTACAGCGCATGCGCATATCACATAAGGTCAAAGAAACGCATCCATTCAAATCAATCCCAGTCTCAGCTATATCGGTGCAGTCGATCGCCTCGCGTGAAAACAAGCACATACTCGCACTCACCTCGTCGTTTCCATGCAGTTCCATCTGTTCACAAAAGCCTTAGAAAGTCGTACTCGTATCACGTACGTTAAAGCCCTGTCATTTCTTTTACCTTATCATAGATGAAAAAAATAAGGAATACAGATCTGTACATAGAAGTAACATGCTGTGATCTCTCAACGCCTAGATGGCTTACATGCAGTAAGGGCCCCGTTCGGATGATTTTCTTTGGAAAAACGAAAGTAAATTTTGACCTCCTCACATGGGCACCTCCAGTGTTTTTCCGAATTCGAGATAGAGCGGTGCGCACCTGCACGGCATAAATGGGCGGATTGCTTTGCCTTGAACAGCCTGGTAACTGAAGGCGGCCGTCGAAAAATTTTGGAGCCCGCACGGCTAGCCACTGAGATAGTAGGTTACTGGGAGAGAGAGAGAGAGATAACCTTTATTCCCACCCGAAAATAATGGCGTGGGAGAAGGCTTTAACATAAACCGCCATTCGTTCCCCTAACAGTCGGCCGGAATCCTTTGTTACTCGACAGCGGTTAGGGCAAGGTCGGGGACTTTGCGTAGCTATTCTGCTCGTGGTTTATGAATAAGGTCTCCCGGGATTTGCATTTCTATTCAAGTAGTTATTGGAAGGGGAGGTCCAGACCCTGTGGGATAGATATACTAGATCGTAGCACTAATATAGTGCATTTTAATACTTCTGGATATGATTTACTGTAGAGCTAAGGGTTTGGGAATACCCCGGTTTGCAATTCCTTCCGTAAGATTCCTTCTTTTCTGTTGAGATGTTTATCCGCTGCTGCATAGATCTTTCAACCGAGCTTGTAATTATTTCATAGGTAGGCAAAAAAATGCCGAAGGGACACTTAAGCTGCGTCGCTGAGGCTATACCGCAAGAGCATTAATGGTTCCCGTGTGCTGCTCCCGTTGTGGTTCTTCTACCGCTGATGTGCATTTTACTTGCTGCTCGCTTAAAATGGGATCCCTTATTTTGTGCTCCCATTTTATCTCACACACACCCTTCAACCTATTGCCGTAAAACACCATACTATATGCAAGGCCATCCGACAAAGAAATAAAGCCACACTTTAAAAGCTATAGGAATGATCCAGCGTGGTCTACAGCGGAAGTGTTACTCGGGGTCCAAACATTCCGGGTTCGAATCCTATTTCAGACTCCCATCTCACAGTACCTACCGAAACTGGCAGCGCCTGCCGACTCGGCCACGTAATGTGGCACCATGACGTCAGACTATCCCTAACCAGTAAGCTTGTATCAGCAGCGCGCACACAATCAGGAAAAAGAAGAGAGGACAGAGGGCAAAAAGAAACGCATTCGCCGATTAAAAAAAAAAATAAAAATAAACAATCCTGAAAAAAAAACAACAACAACATTAAACTGACGCTCAAAATTGCCGAAACCGCCTTCATATTAGGCCTTAGCGAAGGTTGTGTCAGCAGGCCTTCCATTTCATTATCTAAAAAAGAAATCGCCGTCCTCTCTGCTTGTATCTGACTTCACCCGATTTTCAGAGGTACCATTTGCATGTTGCTCTTTTACGTTGTAGCAATGTTAACTGTTGGCGCTCATACCTCGTACCGCTAATACTTTTACTGTTTTCTCGCCTTGCCATTTTCAAACATCATTGCGCCCTCAACCCTGTTTTTCCATTTTTTTTTTTTTTTTTTTTTTTGCATTTGGCATTCTTACGCACTCAACCCGATTTTCCCATCCTTGTTTTCCATTGGACATTTGTGTTGTACGATATCGAATTCTTTGTCTAGTGGTTTTTGGCGATGATGCATATTTTGATGTCCTGAAAAACGTGCTGATTACCAGTTCAATAGCGCGTCCTGACTGTCACGCCGCATTGATTATTCGCCTGGTGGCTTTCTACCCGGCGAGTTTATATAAGTGCGGGTTTCAGTTTTCTTGAAATAAATTCGAAAGTTCCGCGCTCTGTCTTATCTCCTTCTTTCCTGATTGTGTGAGCGCTGCTGATACAAATGGAGTGCAACCAACTAGCCCGCCAGATCGGGCTATTCAACCAGTCAGTGTCCGGCCATGTCAGCTTCCAATTCTAACCTACAGGAAGCATACTCGGAACTATAGTCCAAAACGGAGACAATGACGATGCCAGATTTGTCGCTGGACGAATACCCGTATTTTTTCTTTCTTTCCTCACCACGTCTTCACTCTCTTGCTTAACTGTGTAACACAGGTAGCGGCGTGACTCGCGATCCGCGTTCTTCATCAGGGCTTGCAAATACGCACAGCACGGAAGGCTTTCAATGTGCAATGATCTCATTGGTGTCCTATACGCACTCCGTGCTTGGCTGCCAGGTCCTCAAGAAAAGCTCGGATAAACGACTCGGCGTTGTTGTGCTCGAAATGCTAGATAGTTACACTTTAAAAAAGCTTCTTCCAGACTCCGGAAGAACACATGCCTGGCGTCACAATCGGCGACGCGGAGTTTGCGTCGATAAGAAGCTCGCTTATGTGAGGTACGTTTACTTGATTACAGAAAATTCTGCGCGTCTTCGAGGCTGCATAACGCTGAAAGAGCTAATGAAAGAAACATGCGATGTGGATCAATCTTGGATGCACTTTGTAATGACACAGCGTGCGCAAAAGCACGTAACACGTTGCTCTCATCGAATGCGCGGTATTTGAATGAACAGCACGTCACGATGGCGCAGAAGAAGGTGACCGCGATAACATTCTGCCATGCGTTGTGAATTACGACGACACAGAAAAAGGTGCTCTTGCAATAGACCTCTCCCGGCCTACGTCACGAATGACGTCTCGGAGGAGGGGCGAAAGGGGCTGCCGCCCCATGGTGGGCAAAACAATCCGCTGCTGGTGGCATGGTGCGGTGCATTTGGTCTCGTGTGGTGACAACTTGCTGTGTTTTTCGCAACGCCGTCAAGATCCCGCGTGATGTGATGCGATATTCGATCGCAGATGAGCAACTAAATGTTTCTTTCGTTCTATACGCGGTCCAAATGTGTTTTTCAGCTGTGCAAAGAGCCAAGCGACAAACATCGTGCGCCGGCAGGCCTCGACATTGTTCTCGACCGTAAGCACATTTTTCTGGTATACAAGTGCGTTCGCGTAATTCTGGGAAAAAGAACAAGCACATATTTGTTTGCTTTATTGCCCGTCCGAGCGAATCGTGCTCAATGCTGGCCAATCGCACTCTAAAAGGCCCGGGCGGCATGCGATCAATTGCAGCACTTTTAGAGATTATTGCTCGGCATTGAATTTATTCCAGTTCAGTAGGCCATGTTGAAGGAGCTATACTCTCTCACCAAACGGCTCCCAAGGTCATGCTAGTGGCATGATCGCAGAAGTACAACAGCATCAATTGACGGACTCATTATATAGCTCGTTCAAAAGCTATCGTGTCTCAAGCGAAAAGTGTTTTTACTGAAATCATTTAAGCTCCCTTATGAATAATTGTGCACCTTTCATGAATAGTATTTTGCGGTACAAATCGAGCTTTGTTTCTTTCCATACCACGGGACTCATTCGCGTGTTATTGCTAGCTTCCTTGTAACACAGTTTTGGTGACAGTACTACACGACTAGGCGGAAATAATTTTTTTCTTTGTCTGGCCAAACATAAAATGTCTGTACTTGGGATGCAAATCATCCAGCCAAGCAAGAAGCTCGCGCGTTCGCTGCTGTTTTCGCTCAAAACTGCCTACGGTTCGTTGGGCTCACAGTAGATTTTGTGAAGATTAAAAAAAAAAGGAAAAGAAAATGATGCTTGTAATATGCCTGCATTGACTCGTTTTCCAGCATGCTTATGTCCTATGAGTTTCAAGCGTTTGGACTTCAGGTCATCCGCAAGCGGCAGTGGCAGTTCACTGAACAAAAATAATTGCATGCATGCTTGCTGAGACTGTCATCTTTTTCAAGGCGAAAATTGCTAATAGGTGCGTGTACTAAGGAGTGCCGCATATTGTGCCGGATGCAGATATGCCTATCGCAAGATTTGAAGCAAAAATTGCACAGCAACAAGCAGCTTCCCGCCGCTCCTTGCAGCAGGGAGACCCGACTGAAAAGGACGCATTTGCCCACCAAGCCAGGTCGTCACGTGCCTCCCAGACGTCACATTGTTTGCAAACAGGGAGAGTTCTATTATCTCGGTCACTTGGAGCATTTAGTAGTACTCTGTCAACGAGATTGTCGGAATCAATTTGTAGATAAACAGAAGGAACCATAAACATAAGGAGATTCCGGCAGATATCTGCGCATACTTTCGTGAGTGAATGTAGTTCCACAGAGCAGCATTCTCGAAATACATTTCTCTGCCATGCCATTCAATTTCCGTTCTTAAAACAAAAACAAATATGGCCAGGTATATGGCGCCTTAGACACTGAGCTGGCGGTCTTACGTGCCAGGGCTTTGAATTAGCTGGTGATCTACTTCATGCCTGCATGGTTGTCATCACAGCTATTTTGTCCTTTAATCGAATTTTGTGCAATTATTACCACGGGTTAGATTTTCAGCGAGCCCGCTTTAAAGGAAATTTATAGAATCGCTGTTATACCTTATATATTCTCATTTGAATCGTCCTCAGATTTTACATAAAGCAGTGTTAACAGTTATCGAAATTCGCCTTTATTGAAGATCACTGATCAGCTGGACCAGATTATTAAACCTTTCACTGTTTACGTATTCAAAGAGAACAATTATGGTTTGATCCAACAGAAGAGAAGTCACCTTCTAGGCATAGTATTTTCATACTGCTGATTATCTGTCTGTACGAGTGAACTTCAGAGATCAAATACGTTGCGCATGAATACTGTTTGCTAAATTACAGCTGTTAAAATATCCGCACTTTACTTAGACGTATAAACGTACTCACACTGGCACAGCAACTATTGGCTGCCTTCTTTAATGTTTCCTATATACACCATGTTCTTTTGTAGACACCTGTATGGCAGTGTACCTATCCACTGGAGGGAGACAGATAAAAAGTATTGTCTCTGGAAAAAAATGCGCTTTACTGCAGCTTCACGTTTGGCCTGCTTTCACATGGAAGGCAGCTGCAGGGCAGCTTGTTTGACCGGGATATTTTTCAAGATGCCGCCAGACAGCCTGAAAATTTATTGAAATAGTCCGTATAGTTCTTAAATAGTGCATGGGCTACCTATTGTAGTTCTACGACGGATTATTTATTTATTTATTTATTATTTATTTATTTATTTATTTATTTATTTATTTATTTATTTATACATACTGCAGTCCCTCCTGGGGCTATTGTAGGAGGGGGGTTAAGAAAGCAAAACAAACCTATAATGTTTACCCAAATAGCGGATTAAATTTGGTACAGACGCTCTGAAATGAAAGAGAAAATGCAGTAATACACAATAAGCACAACACAATTAAATTAATAAGTAATAATCTTGCGGCATCGATGGTTATTAAAAATGGGCACAATGGAAGAGGCCGCGTTGTGGGTGGAATTGAGCTCCAATGTTCAGCTGTACGGGCGAAAAAGCGGTCCTTGAAATCATCATTACGGGTGAAGTTTGCTTTGTATTAAGGCTATGATGGCTCCTGGCTGATCGGGGATTACCGGGAGTAAACTGAATTAACGATGCACTGCAATCACTTCAATGAATCAATGTGATGGCGCACGGATAGGGGGCACCGTTCAAAGTGGATGCAGCACAAGGTGAAAAACGGCGATGGTACCTATAATATACGAACCTGGTTGCTTTTCTTGGAATGATCTCGATTATATCAATTTCACAATGTTTATGAGGATTCAAGTACCGGATGAATTAAGGATGTGTAAATCAGAAGCTTAGTTCCATTTGGTGCATTAAACAATGTTCTGAAATAAAGCGTTTTGAGTGTTTTAGAGCAAATGAAATTAATATGCTTTGACCAGGGCGTGGTAGTAGTAAATATAGCATCGAGATACTGGCATTCGAAAGTCATAGGCAATGCTGATTCGTAATGGTATTACACAAGGCACAGAAACCTAATAAATGAGGCGCTTAGGTGCAAATGATATTCGGGTGTAATATGTGATATAAAACGCAGTCGCCCGCGGCGTATTCTTGACGTGGTATGGCGAGGCAAGTCATTAATGCATGTTAGGAATACTAAAGCACCAAGCGTCGGTCCTTAAGGAACGCCAGTTAAAACGTCTACAGAAAAGGAATTTGTTGAATTATGGGAAACGAACTGTGACCGGTGAGAAATAAAATTGGCAATCCAACTAACCAAGCGAATATTTTTTTTTTTAAATGGCGTTTAGTTTGCGTAAGAGATTAGAATGTATACAATGCAAAAGCTTTAAAAAAATCTACAGATAAAGAATTCACCTGGGCTCCAATATCCAGCGGGCAGAAAATGTCGTGCGAAAATCAATTAGTTGTGTTAAGGTGCTGAAACCTTGTCTAAATCCATGTTGAAAATGAGGCAACATGTTATTGCATTCCAAACATTTTATTATATTGTTACATGCTTTATACGCACGGGGGGTTTATTTACAAAAATCGGTCCAAACAGGACTGCGGCGAAGAGTACAAACGTCCCTCTGCCCTTGCTCTTCTCACTTCTTCCCCGATCTACCCGACCGTTCTTTTTCATCTTTCGTCGACGTTCTGCGAAGGCGCGTGACATTTCCTCCATTTTATTTCATCCCATAGGTTTATGTAACTCGCCCGATGGGCTATATGCACCACCTGAGACAGCCGTGACGTCTGCGATTTGCATTCCGGCGTGCTATAACGTAATTCAGGTCACTCATGCGCTCTAACACAATAAACGGTCCGGTGGAGTGTGACAGCAGTTTTTGACAAAGACCACGCTTACGGAGAGATGTCGACAACCACACATAGTCGCCAGGAACATAAGACACTTGTTGGTGTCGAGCGTCGTAGCGGTTCTTAGAACGTTCTTGCGAAGATAAGATCCAAACTCTGGCCAGCTGGCGAGCCTCTTCAGCTCTGCAAAGTGTGGTAGCAAGAGAAGGTTTATCATGAATGAAAAATGGCAGTATTGTGTCGAGACCACAGCGAGGCTTGCGAGCATAGAGAAGGTAGAAGGGGCTGTAGCCTGTTGTCTCATGTTGCGCCGTGTTGTATGCAGGAGTAATGAAAGGTAGAACGCCATCCCAGTCCTTATGGTCTGCAGCGACGTACACAGCCAACATGGTGGTGAGCGTCCTATTAGTTCGTTCTACCATACCGTTCGTTTGGGGATGATATGGCGTGGAGTGGCGAAAACTGCGAGCGCTGAGGCGAAGAAGTTCTTCGACAATGTCCGCTCTGAATTGGCGTCCACGGTCACTAATGATGTCTGCAGGAGGGTCGTGCCGAAGAATAACGAATCGAAGTAAGAAATTAGATACTTCAGACGTAATAGCGGATGGTATCGCGGCTGTCTCACAATAACGGGATAAATAATCCACGCCCACAAGAATCCATCGGTTTCATTTATAGGAACGTGGGAAAGGTCCAAGAAGGTCAATGCCAACTTGCTCAAACGGGGCTGTCGGAGGTCTGGAGGGGAGGGGTTGAAGTCAGCAGCTTAAAGCGCTGGCATTGCACACCGCTGGCTATATATCGCTCGATCGTTGAACGCATCTTCGTCCAGTAAGATCGCTGCTGTGTGCGGTGGAGTGTTCTGTCCACTCCCAGGTGACCAGACGTGGCGTCATCATGCATCATTCCTACACTTTGATGCTTAGGCTTTCCGGAACGACAAGAAGCATGCGTGCTCTCCCAGAGGCGACATTCTTGTAAAGCACTCCCTCGTGAATGATATACGTGGTCTTCATAGGATCGTTGGGGGAATCAAACAGAGATGTCAATGTTTGGTCTTTGCGTTGCCCGGTTCGGGAAACTCGGAGATCGGGGAAGGCTTCTCAAAGTGGAGTCAAATATTCATCGAAGTTGTCTGCGTCGTCATCACTCGTTTGGAGCGGCAAACGCGAAAGACAATCAGCATCTGAGTGTTTATGGCCGCTTTTATGTACCACAGTAAAACTAAACTCTTGTAGGCGCAAAGCCCATCGAGCGAGCCGCCCACAGGGGTCACGAAGACTCACGAGCCAGCAAAGGAAATTGTGGTTGGTCACGACGGTGAAAGCATTCCCGTACAGATAGGAACGAAAACGTTGTACAGCGAAAGCAACGGCGAGACATTCTTGCTTCGTAATCGTGTAATTTCTTTCACATTTACTCAACGAGCGGCTGGTATACGCTATCACGTGCTGATCGCGTCCATGGCGTTGTAAAAGTACAGCACCGATGCCGATACCACTTGCGTCAGTGTGTACTTCAATTGGAGCTGATGGGCAGAAGTGGCGGAGGATGGGGCCCGAGATCAAAACAAATTTTAGATAACGGAAAGCTGATTCACATTCGCTGGTCCAATTGAATGGGGCATCTTTACACAGTAGACACGTGAGTGGGTAGGCGTGTCTGCAAACCTCGGTATAAAATGTCGAAAGTACGAGCATAGCCCCAAAAAGCTGCGCAGCTCTTTTACTGATTCGGGCACAGTAAAACTTTTGACAGCTTCAATTTTCTTAGGATTTGGTCGAACACCTTCTTTATCAACTAAGTGACCGAGGACAATTGTTTCACGATCACCAAAATGACATTTCGTTGCATTCAGTACAAGATCAGCTCGTTCCATGCAATCAAGCACGATATCCAGACGGCTGTTGTGCTCACTAAATGTTTTGCCAAAAATTACAACGCCGTCCAAATAACACAAACGAATTTGCCACTTTAGTCCACGGAGGAGTGAATCCATGAGCCGTTCGAATGTGACAGGCGCAATACATAATCCAAAAGGCATAACGCTAAATTAATAAAGTCCGTCTGGTGTTACGAATGCTGTTTTTTATTTATCTGCGTTGTGCAAGGCGATTTGCCATTAGCCGGATCTCAAGTCAATAGAAGAAAAGTATGAAGCTGAATTCAGACACTCAATTGCGTCATCTATACGTGGAAGCGGGTAGACGTCTTTCTTCGTGATTGTATTTAAGCGGCGGTAGTCAACACAAAACCTCCATGTGCTATCTTTCTTTCTAACAAGGATAACCGGAGCTGCCCAAGGACTACAGGACTCTCGAATAATGCCGAGCATTAGCATGTCTTGAAATTGCTCATCTATTACCTTACGTCGAGTTGCTGAGACTCGATAGGGCTTTTGACGTATTGGAGGTGCGGACTCGGTGTTGATCGTGTGATGAATACGACTGGTAGGCAGTGGTGTTGAGTCGTCCTTGGCAAAGTCGAACACTGTCACGTGTTTCAGAAGTAGTTCCACTAGAATGCGGCGCACGGTTGTAGAGACTTATTAATCATAGCCTGATACGCCTTCACATAAAGGAAAGGTTAATAGCGCAAAAAGACACAAATAGGCACAAATAGACACACAGGACCGGCGCTGACTTCAACTTCTTTCTCAGAACACCACATACAAACTTCAACATCCAAATGCTCCCACGCTATTAACCTTTCCATTATGTGAATATGCACCAACTAGCCCAGCAATCAGTTTCAACTGATACGCCTTCCTCGAAACGGGCGAGTTTTAGGCCCCGAGGAAACACAGTTGGCTCTTCAGAGTGGTTCACTGTCCACAGCTCAGTGCGGCCTCTAGTCACGGGATACTCTTCTTAGAGCAGGTGAGTCTCGTACGTTCTACTATAGCTTCTAAAGATTCGCACTGGTTGCGTATAGAGAAAACCCGCACGAATGCTGCAGATACCGCAGGCACAATTTGTATTCTTCCACAGCAAATGCTCCAAAATCAGGTGTCGAGTCATCCACAAGAGCCGAAAGTAGTGAGGATTCAAAGCAATCTCTCTCGTACCACAGTCTAAAGTTGCGCTACACTCTTGCAGAAAATCAATCCAGGGAATCACATCGTACGTTGACCGAGGCAGCACTGCAAATTCTACTCTTAACTTGTGGCGACCATTAACAACATCCGACGCACACACACACACCAAGAGGAACTAAATGTTCACCACCGACACCACAGAACAACACTGTGCGGTCACCACTGAACATCCTAAACGGTTCTTAAAACTCGGTATAAACTCATAACAGATACTGTAGCACCAGTGTCCACAAGAGCCATTGTTTTCACACCATCAACAAACACTTCCAATTTGTTCTTCAACATAAAGACGGCTAGAGGTATGGACGTCATCGGCTCGCCGGCGGCCTCACCTCCATCGGCCGCGCCTCCTAGTTTCCCTGAGGCGGAGGAGAAGAACGATGTCGAGAGGAAGGTGACCTGCGCTGGCGCTGGGGTGGCGGCTTCACACTGCGATCAGATGCAGGATACGAATTCCGAAAATATGTCGAATGGTATGAGTCCCCAGTAGGCATAGTCGGGGAGCACTGTTGTTCGGTGTGCAGCCGTCCGTGAATGTTCGCGGGGGGTCGATAATCTTGGACAGTTGGGAAAACGGCGGCCGCAGTATCTTGCGATATGCCCCGCAATGCCACACCTGTAGCACACAGGTTGAGGGCGGCAGCGATCAGCATAAGGCTCCTCACTAAAAAAAGTCTCGACGTTGGTTGTAGCCAGGCTCTCGCTGCTGACGAACCACGTTTCCAGAGTAGGCTGGCCTCCTTTCCGACGGCTGGTGGGCATAACGTTGAGTAGAGATGCGCTGATCATCCATATGCGAAGCGCCGCTAGGTTGAACTCACGGGGTGGACAGGGCGGCAACATTTGCCTGCGGTGCACAACTCTGCCGCACATATTCTTCACCACAGATGGTATTCCTGGGTCTTGAAAATTCCTCGCGTACAATCTCTCGTATCATATCAGCCATTGAAACGGAAGGACAGGCTTCAACACTGGCTACAGAGGTGACATTGGCCGGTCCTCCGAATTTAGGTGTAATTCGTCGCAGCTTGAGAGTCTCAGATGTCCTACAATGATTTATAACATCAGCGGTGGTGCTCAGGCTCTCTTTGCTAATAAGCAAAATATGAACGTCTTCCGCTATTCCTTTCAGGAGGTGGCCGACTTTGTCTTCTTCAAGCATACGGGGATTGACCAGCTTGCATAACCTCGATGTACACAGTACAAGTTTCTCCTGGTACTTGCGCCCGGTGAAGCAAAGTCTGTTGAGCGCGCTTCTTCTTTGCAGGTTCATCCCCAAAATTTTTCTTGATCTCGCTGGTAAAGATAGCCCTTGTACTTAATTAATCCTCGTGATTATCGAACCAGTCGAAGGCAGTTGCGGCAACGAAGAACACCACGATAGCCAGCTTAGTAGCGGCGTTCCAGCGATTGTATTTACTCACTCTTTCGTACTGTTTCAGCCACTCATCAACGTCCTCCTCAGGTTTTGCAGAGAATGTCCGCGGCTCTCGATAATGGGGCCAGTTATTCGCCGTGGATGGTCCTGGCTTCTCGGTATTGCCGTCTTCAGTCATGTCCGATGGCATTGGTGGTAAGCTAGCCAGTCTACGTCTACTTCGGTAGATGGAACGCTCCGTGGTCGCTATACCCAAGCACCTCTCACCAAGATGTTACGTGCTTTGTACGCACGAGGGTTTTATTTACAGGGATCGGTTCAAACAGGACTGCGGCGAAGTGTACAAACGTCCCTCTGCCCTTTCTCTTCTTTCTTCTTCCCCGATCTACCCGACCGCTGATTTTTATCTTCCGTCTACGTTCTGTGAAGGTGCGTGACAATATGTTTGTGGATTATGTGTTCCAGCATTATACAAAAATACGAAGTTAATGAAATGGGCCTGTAACGGGGTGAAAGCTGATTATTACCGGATTTGAACAATGAAAGCACTTTCGCTAGATTCCAGCTCCAGAGGGGACTCACGAAAGATGATGGTTATATCGAGCAGGCCATAATAGTTAACGAACGAGAAATGAGTTGGATATACCATCAGGCTCAGTATATTTTTCTGTCCAGCTCCAGTATCAGACTAAGCACACCTTCTTCGCTAACTGTGATATCGACAATCGAGGTTGCCGTGTCAGGAGGACTAAAGAAGGCAGTTTAGTAGGTGTCAGATAGAAATACAAGTTGAATATAGGCACTGTATGCATTAGTTTTTTGCAGAATCGTTAGTGGCTTCAATAATAACGATGAAAGATGAAGTCGCAAGCAATGCTGTAATGGCGGCTAGTTGGTTTTCCATCATCACGTAGGCGCGCTAAACTTTAACTAAAGACGATTCACTAAAACAAGACAAGACTGGTACACGCACGTACCAATCTTGTCTTGTCTTGTTTTAGTGAATCGTCTTTAGTTAAAGTTTAGCGCGCCTACGTGATGATGAAATCACAGACTGGATTGGCAAAACTGACTTGCTTAATGTGCGGGGATTGGTTTCAGAAGAGAGCCAATCTGGCAGTTGAAAGAGATCGTTCGCCAGATTAGTTAACATCGAAAGCTCCTCCTTTGCTCCATGAAACCTTGCACAGCTTGAAGGATCAGTGAGGCGTTCGGTAGGCCTTAGGCGTCGAACATGGCGTGATGCATGCAAAATGTTTTGAGTCATCAAAGGAGGCTTAGGGTTTTTCTTTTTTGTTTTGAAAGGAACTAACGCTGAATGCAGTTAATCACGACGTTTTCAAAGTAGGAGAATAAGGTGTCGGTGTCGCCCCTATGGCTAAGATTTAGAAACTGTCCCATTTTGTTGTTCGACCCTTTTTCAGAAACTGGGATTCTAGTGAAAGTGTAAGGTGGAACAGGAGCAAAAATATCGAACCAAGCAACTACAGCCTTGTGGCCAGAAATGTCATCGGTAACTTCGCACCGTTGCCCAATACCCCGTTCCACGACATTAGATCCCACAAAAATCGGGTAAAGAAACGAATCACCTTTATAGCTTCGTCAACAATTTTTTTCAAGTTGAACAGGAAAACGTTTGGAAGCTACGGCAAACAGTGGTTTCCTGGGCAGAGAAGGGAAGCGTGGGCCAATTGGATGCCTCCAGACGCTTGAAACCACCCAGAATCGCGTAGCATGCTTCATAACTTTCCAATACACAGCTCTGAGCTACACAGTGTTACTAACTTGAAATCGTCTCTCGGTCTTGAACCCTTAGTGTTTTGCTGAAAACTTCCTGTGCTTTGTCCTTTTCGCAAATTGTATTTGAACTTTCCAGTCCTGCGCGAAAACGTATTTCGTGCTCCTTTCCGCTCATCCCACCAAATGTTTAACTCGCTTAACCTCCAGCGTTTGCAAGGTTCTTCGAACACCTTCAATAAATTTTTCCTGCCCATCGTCATGGAAGAAAGCAACAGTCTACCCGAAAGCATTGTTACAGAATCTAATCCTTCCAAATTTAGGTGGCTTTTCAACCTGAATCAGCAGCTTTTTCTCGCACTTCTCTCCTACCAATCCAATTTGTTTTACGTGTTGAATCATGACGTGTAGTTTAGTTTTCCAAATGTTTGCCACTTACACTCAGTGTTGTCCTTTCTGACATATATAATTTTCTCTTCTTTATTTCTTGTCGCTCCTCTCCCACCAATCCGATTTGCTCTAAGTGTTGCATCAGGATGTGTTCTTGTTTAGTCCCCCCATTTTTTGCCATTTACGCTCAATGTAGTTCTTTTTGACATTTTTTTTTCTTGCTGCTCCTCTCTCATCAATTCGATTTGCTTGAAGTATTGCATAATGATGTGTTCATGTTTAGTTATCTATGCACGTTTTTGCCACTTACACTCAGTGTAGTTCTTTTTGATACATACAATTTTTTTCTTTTTTTTTTTCTTGGCACTGCTCTCTCACCAATCCGATTTGCTTGGAGTTTTGCATCATTATGTGTTCTTGTGTAGTTCTTTTATGCCACTTACACTCAGTCTAGTTCCTTTTTACATGTGTAATTTTTTTCTTTATTGAATTTTCATCATCATCATCCTCAGCCTGACTATACCGGCTGCAGTGCGAAGGCCTCTCTCAGATTCCTCCAATTAACCCGGTCCTGTGCGAGCTGCATCCACTTGACCCCTGCGAACTTCTTAGCCTCGGTCGCCCACCTAATTTTCTGCCGCCCCCTGCTACGCTTTTCTTCCTTTGGAATCCAGTGTGTTGCCCTAAGCGACCATCGGTTATCCTTTCTTCGCGCTACATGTCCTGCCCATGCCCATTTCTTCTTCTAGATTTAAATTAGAGTGCCAGTGACGAGTCATTTCTCTGACCCACTCTACACGTTTCCTATCTCTTAACGTTATCCCTACCATTTTTCTTTCCATAGCTCTCTGCGTTGTCCTCAATTTAGGTCGAACCCTCTTTGTTAACTTCCACGTTTCAGCCCCATAGGTAACTACAGGTAAGATGCAACTGTTGTATACTTTCCTCTTGAGCCATACCGGTAAGCTGAGAGTGCTTGCAAAATGCGCCCCATCTCACTCTTATTCTCCTTGTTATTTCCCTTACATGGTTCGGATTTGCGGTTACTACCTGTCCTAAGTAGACATATTCGCCTACTACTTCTAGTGCTTCGCTACCTAACGTAAACTGCTGTTCCTTTCCTACGACATTGAACATTAGCTAAGTCTTTTGCGTATTGATTTTCAAGCCTACGTTTTTGCGTTTTCCGTCTAGGTTATCAATCATTCTTTGCTATTCATCCCCTGAGTTACTTAGCAAGGCAATGTCATCAGCAAATCGCAGATTACTGAGGTATTCACCATCTACTCTTACCCCTAACTGCTCCCATTCCAAGTCTTTGCATACTTTTTCTAAGCAAGCTCTGAATAGTACTGGGGAGATCGTGTCTCCTTGCTTAACATCTTTCTTTATAGAAATTTTTTTACTTTCTTTATGCAGAACTATGGTTTTTGTGCACCCTCTATATATATCTTCCTGCACTTTCACGTACGGTTCAGCTACATCCTGATTTCGCAATGCCTGTATGACCGCCGAGGTTTCTACTGAGTCAAATGCTTTTTCGTAATCAAGGAAGGGCTGGTTATATTCCGATCATTTTTCTATTACTTGGTTGACGGTATGGATATGATCGATAGTGAAGTATCCATGCGAAATCCTGCTTGATCTTGTGCTTAGTTGCAGTCTAAAGTTGCCCTGATTCTATTAGTGATTACTTTGGTAAATACTTTATCCCTAACAGACAGTAAGCTAACTGAAGTTGCTTGATAATGGAACACCTTCGGGACATTTGTAATAGTTTATTTTGTTGCTCGATACAGTAGTTTCGGTAGCTGGGATATCCGTGAAAGTGAAGTAAAATCTCGCCAGCACTTGTTAAGAGCGGGCTAGCCAGGGCAGGGAGAGCGATAATGAACACGCCGCGCTACAGCATCTACTGCAAACGCACCACACCAGCCAATCGCATGTAGACTGCTGCCAGAGGGTCATGCGACTAGTACTGTTTCAAAACCGACTGGGATAAGAATTGGGTAGCTACAAACCAAATCAAATTCGAATTGAATACAAATCGAAACACCAGAAATATGAGCTACTTGTGGGAATAGATTTTCCCTCAAAAGTCTTTTTTTTTGCATCAGTTGTCAAAATATATACAGCGTGCCTGATGGAGACTTCTTGCGAATTATATTCAAAAACTTGAGGCTGCATTCGATTTGTCTGAAATAATTTTCAACACGCCGGTTTTTATTCGTTCGACGATCCGAACTGAAAGATATCCTGAAGGCTGTTCGGAAATTTCGATCTATGTGCACGCTTTTAAGAGAAGATTATGAACATGATCAATATCTTTTTGACCAGTAAACTCTGTGCGAACGAACGCTTTGTTCTTTCTTTTATTTTTGTACACGGGATTGATTCCTGCCCACATCCTGTAATAGCATTCCAGGCTCAAGGAATGAATAAAGCTCTCAGCTTCAATACTGAATCAGTGGAACCATGAGTGCGTTGAGCGGCGTTCAAAAATTTATAGTGTTTCACCTTTAAGCGGCAACTTGCCCATAAACAGTATCTCTTGCGGGGCTAGTTGGTCTGACATTGTGTTTAACCAAAGGAAAAAACAGCGCTAAATATTAGACAGAACACACAGAAAGAGCTTTGTTCTCATGCCTTCAGTCCTTTACAACCAGAAAGCTTGTCAAGCCATTTCGAAGAACTTCATGCAAGTAAAATCGCCCGCCACCAGGATAAAAGACAAAGCTGTTGACCTATGCAAATCCCTGGAGCTACAGAGCCTGGCAAGAGATATTTTGAACTCTACTGTCAGCAATTTGTCTATCTTCTTTGCAGTGAAGACCCATAAACCAGATGTTCCGTTTAGAGCCATAGTTAGCGAGAAAGGTACATGGCAGCAACATATTAGCCGTTTTTTGCTTAAGAACATGTAAGACTTGCATGTTTCCGTCCCTTTTTCCACAATTTTTTTTTTGATGTAGTCAGCGTGTCAGAGAGGGAAAATAATGTTGGTTACGCCTTCTCCGTAGATGCCGTAGATCTTTTTTACTCGGTTCCCCATAGCGACCTGTTCATCGCTGTTCGACAATGCATTGAAGCTAGCGGAACCATTGCATTTCAATACAAGGCAGGGGTTAGCGTTGAAAATTTCACGTCTCTTTTAGAGTTTTAAATTAAGTCCACTTTCATCAAGTTTGACAACCGGCGGTTCCTACAACGCCAGGGCATTTGCATCAGTTCATGTGTAGCTCCAGTCCTATGTAATATTTTATTTGCGTCTATTGGCAACATCTTGGCATCACTAACTGACGACGGAACTGTCCTAAAAGTTTTTAGATATGTAGATGATTTTTTATTGATTTTAAACAGACACGACACAGGCCGCTATGAGGAGACTGCTATGACAATATTAGAAATGTTTAAGCAACATAGGAAGGGGCTCTCTTTCACATTTGAGCTTCCTGAGCAGGACTGCCTCCAGTTTTTAGATTTGAACATTAAGCTGGGGGACCGAAGTGTGTGCTGGCGTTACCTACCTAGGGCGAAAAAAGATTTCTTGCCATTCGATTCGGCCCAGTCAAAAACTGTTAAGAGGGCTATTGCCGCCCTCTCTATGGAATCTGCACTCCTCAAGTCGTGCTGTCACATGATGCGGGCGAGCTTCCAGGGTGAGGTGAGTAGACTGCGTAAAGCAGGGTTCCCAGACCATGTTTTGGCTGGCGTCACCGAAGCATTGCTGCAAAAACTTAAGGGCAAGCAAAAGGGGCAACGTCGGAAAGAAACCTTTCGTGGAAGAAAGCCAGTGGGGATACCTTATATTCACAAAGTTTCCCACAATTTAAAACGAGTTGGCAACAAGTACGGGGTCGCCATGGCCTTCTCCACCCCCTGCAAATTGGCCAAGATGTGCCGCAAGGTTACCAGCAGTTCTAAAGCAAAATCGGGGTGTGGAAAGAAACACTCGAAGCCCTACGTAAGGTGTGCCACGGAAGTGGTCTACGAGATTCCCCTTGTGTCGGTATGTCGGTCAGACCGGGCGCTGCGTTAACGAGCGTGCCAGCGAACATCACAGGTCTTTAGGGAACGCATCAGATTCGTTCCAAAACCTACCCACCCATTGCTGCTCCTGCTTTGATGAAAACAAACAAAGATGTGAACCACGAGTTGGAGAGATTAGAAATCATACCAGAAGCAAAGACAGATTAGCTCGGGAGCTCGCAGAAGCCTTTTTTATCAAGGAGAGGGGGGGGGGCAGGTGTGTCAGCACCACTTCTATATCTCTGCGTGAAAGTGAGCATAGATTGTTGAAAGATGTGAGGTTATGACAAGTTTTACCTGAAAGCGTTTTTTTTTTGTCCCACCTTTCAGGACATGCGGAGGCGTTCACCGTCTTCGGGCTATATATTCGTACACATGTGTCTTTCAATAAACTCAGTTGGAGTCAGCGCCTGTCCCGTTCGTCTTTCTGTGCGTTCTGTCTAATATTTAGCGTTGTTTTTTCCTTTGGTTAAACCCAATTGCCCATAAATCACGGCAGCTTACGTGTTTCAGTTTTTCTGGGAAGTGCGATGCCTTTTGCTGGACAGGCCTTCTAGGAATATTCTGAAGCAGTAAACCAACCGGTTAGAATGATATATTTCCTTGCGGGATCCAGCGCGAATTCCATTCTTCGACATCAGAGGTCTACGGCTACTGCGTCTTCGAATTCCGCCTGAGACTGCTGGTACTGCCGGTACTATAGCAAAGCACACGCACCGGTGTTTTTTTTTTTTCCACTGGCACCAACAAGCAATCCAGTTCACTGCGACCGGACCACGTGGCGCCCTGCCGCGAATGGTCGCAGGGGGAGACAAATTAAGCCAGAATAAGAGCGGGTTCTTTTCCGCCCGGTCGCGCCCTTCGTGCGAGAACGTCCCCGCTTAGCGCGAAAAGCGATCAATTAGCGCCCCGAGCGAACACGATGCCCGACCACCGCGACCTCAGGCTGCAACCGATGATAATTGGCGGGGCAGGACTACTGCGGCCTCGTGGATGCCACTGGGCGGCCTGCTGTTCTGATTCCAGTTCGGAAAGCTGCTGCTGCTAGATTTGCTAGAAGTGAGCTTTGTGGTCTCGATACCTACAAAACGTTTTTTTTTTTTTTTTTTTTTTTTTTTTTTTTTTCATTTAGCGCACCGCGCCAGCAATCGGTGCTTTAGGCAGCCAAAGAAAGCGCCTGGTTCGCGGCGCGCTGCATATTGACCACAGAGACAGAGAGCACAGTTGGCAAGCAAACTAAGGTAACTGTACTTCGTTCCTGAAGACGCCAAATGACCAGGAGACCAATAAGAAAATGAAAGAAAATAAAGACGACTGTGATAAAAACGCCTTACCATGCGTTGTGATGGAAAATTTCGTTTGTATTCCATTTGAATCCAAGGTCACCGATTATTTCAGGATCGTACTATAACAACGTTTCTGGCCGTGAACCATGCAAGCTCCTGAAGGGAAGTGCCTCACTGCCGCGAATTTTTTTACTGCCCCCAAAACTGGTACGAAGTTGCAGTTCGCTTTTAGTGTCCTTTTTTTTTTTTAATGTTGTCATTTTCTTTGGGCATCTTGAAGAAATGCTACGGGGAGTCTTCGGGAAAATAGTTGCTATTGCATTTTAAAAAACTATACCCCGCCCAAACAAAACACAAATAAAACAATCAGACGAACTACAGAACCGTGTCAAAAATACAAAGTATTCTTACACTTCTGTCGTAACCCTACAGTTCTGTGTAGTCGTGCAGTAATTTTTTGTCACTCTTTAATTTTTTTCTGTCGTACGTAGTTATGTAGTAATTTTATGTTGCAGCTACAGATATGCGACTACAGATACTTCTGTTGTCACAACTGGTTCACTGTCAAAAACTGAGCAGATATCTTTCTTTGGGAACAAATTGTTCGGCAGATTATTTTTTTTCAAGTGGGTAGCACGAACACAAGAGGGACGCAGCGACAAACGGATGCCACAAGAATTGACTCACGAAGGCAGCTGCAATAAAAAAACGCAGACTGCTTATAAAATGCCAGAAAAATTACGCAAAACAGCAACAAAACAAATATGATTAAACAGATTCTTTTAAATGCAATTATTTTCCTCATGCTTTTTTTCATCGCACGTGTGCTTGGTCTTGCATATATGACATCAGTTTCATCTGAATACAGAGCCTGACATTACCTTTCTACCATTCTACCAAGCTACCATTCCAAAGCCAGCATGTGAAGTGCAAGTTTAGACCAGATCGCATCGCGGGTTTCTTTCTCAACAACGGACATTGCTCCTCCTACCTGCACAACCCGCATATAGCAATCACTCTAGAATAAAGATTTGGTTCCCCACTAAAGGATTTTGCCCCTCGGTGCGCTATAAAGCACTTTTTTTTATCTGCGCAAATCATGTCGTGCACCTTATCACCATGTAGGGGTATTCATCTCTTTGTGAGGGCTTTCGACTTCTCGTTCACAACAAGGTGAAGAATATTGGGTGCAGCTACAAGCACGAAAACTCCTGCAGCAGGTGTAATTAAATGGAAATGAATGCTACGATCTGAATTCTTTCATTACAAACGTAACTATAGCAACACAGCTTTAACGCCTGCTGTTCTTAAATAATCTTTCATTACA
Source organism: Amblyomma maculatum (assembly GCF_055883805.1). Taxonomy (NCBI): domain Eukaryota; kingdom Metazoa; phylum Arthropoda; class Arachnida; order Ixodida; family Ixodidae; genus Amblyomma; species Amblyomma maculatum. The sequence continues at coordinate 175,929,939 of NC_139345.1, forward strand.
CCTTATGAATACCTAATCGATAAAAAATACGGCATGTTTTTTCATTAGCACGCGTTTGTTTCCATATTTTCAACGATTGACGGTACGGGAAAATTAAAATAAACAAAGCTTTTGATACGAAAGAGTGGTGAAGGCAATGTCCTGTCCTTGCATTCGTCACGAACTCAACTTCAGCGGGAATGCTGAATACCGCTCAAGACGGAGCAACAACAACAACAATAAAAAATAATAAAATTAGAACCAATCAACCAGTTCTGATATGTCTTGCACTTGGGCTATCTGAACTCCAAAATTATGCACGTTTGAAAAGCTAGCTCATATAAATTTCAGACTATTCTGGTTTGGTTTGAGAGTTTAACGTCCCTAAGCGACTCAGGCTATGGGAGACGCTGTAGTGGAGGGCTTCGGAAATTTCGATCACCTGAGGTTCTTTAACGTGCACTGGCATCGCACAGCACATGGACGGAGCCTTGTTTTTCGCCTCCACAGAAAAGCGGCCGCTTAGACTGGGATTCGATCCCGTATTGTTGGGCACAGTAGTCGAGCGCCCTAACTACTGCGCCACCTCGGCGGGGCTCAGACTATTCTCATCGTGGATCGTAAAATCATCGTACCAATAACTATTACACCTATTTGGGTGCTGCGATGCCTGTGCCGAAAATGAAGACGCCTGGTAACCGAAACGCATGGGTACCATTATTCTGAAGACCTCGAGCTGTATCGGTGCTGCCAGCCAGTCAGCTCAAGGAGCAATAATAAATGTATCACATATATCCTCAGAGATGAATGACCGCCGATTACAGCCAGGCGTCGCTAATCACTGCCCATGTATTAATTACCCGGCGACTGCTGCAATGCCCCAGGGTTGGTCTCGGCCTTTCCTCCAGTGCTTGTCGCGCTTACGGGCGGCGTAGAACCGTGAGATATTTTCTGTTTGTGAGCACCTCCTGTGCTGTCGCGAGGGATGGGGTGAAGCAACAAATCGCGTGGAAAGGTTGTGATCAGTTTGGGGGCGAACTAATTTTTGCTGCTATCTGCGGGACTCTGACTCGTAAGTGCGAATGCTTGGTTTTGCATTTTATCGGTGAATTC